>NC_138125.1:38467662-38857139 GCF_964188305.1 Podarcis bocagei | reverse complement strand
CGGGGACAGAGGGGAAGCGCCGCGCGCCTTCCCCTCTGTCCCCGGACCTGTTTTAAAGCAAGGGAAGGGGCAGCGGGGAGAATCGCTTCTCCCCGTTGCCGCCCCTTGGTTCAAAAGGGGTCCGGGGACAGAGGGGAAGGTGCACGTGCGCCTTCCCCTCTGTCCCCTCTTTTGAAGCAAGGGTCGGAGGGGAGAAGATCGCTTCTCCCCGCTGCCGTCCCTTGGTTCAAAAGGGGTCCGGGGACAGAGGGGAAGGCGCGCGCGCGCCTTCCCCTCTGTCCCCGGAGATTGCGGGGCTGGTAACGGGGAGAAGCAATCTTCTCCCCGCCGCCCCTTGCTTCAAAAGAGGTCTGGGGTGCGGGGGCAAGCTTCGTTTTGCGAAGAAACCCATAGGGAAATTCGTCTTGCGAAGCAACTCGAAAACGAAAAAACCTTTCGTCTTGCGAGTTTTTCGTCTCACGAGGCGTTCTTCTTGCGGGGCACTACTGTATAAAAGAAAGTGCAGATGAGGTAGACCCACCTTTAAATGTGAATCAAAATTCTTCCCCTATCCTTACTTGGGAGCAACACAATGCTATTAGTTCTGATGTGACATTTCTCTCAACGCATTTCAGGAAGCGCAGCCTGCAGGAGGCTGCAGAAAGTCCTGTGCACTGCTCCAAATGGTGAAGACTTTTCAAAGGGAAAAGGGAAAATGGAAAGTCTGTGTCCACCTCATGAGGTTAAGTAAAATAAGCAGCAAGCTCCCCCCCCCACCAAAAGAGCAGAAAACTGGATCATTTTTTTATGAGGGAGGGGATTTCAGCCCAGTCTTAAATTCAGCAGTAATTCCACCATCTTGACTACTTTATTTTTCCAGTATTATGCCTCATTATTTGGATCAGGTAAGTTGAAGATTAATATATTAGATTTCACCTTTCCTTATCTGGTTGTTAATATAGTTTTTCAGCTCCTAAGAAATTTGGATCAGAGATTCTTTATCATTAGTCTGCATTATGTAATAAGTGGATTGTGTGAAATGAAAGAAAGGGCACCTTGGAACATTTAGTTTAATCTTTTGAGAGTTTAGAGGAGTCCTACATCAAACAGTTTTCTTAAAGGAGACAGTATCACAGTTCCCCCATCTTTCACAGCATTCTATATTTCTATTATCCTTTAAATTAAATCCCATTATCCTGGATCAAATTCACTGTTGCCCAGAGAATTGCCAGGGTTGAGAGGAAGAGGTTTAGCACCTGAAATAACAGACCCTCGATTTGAAAGAATCCTTCCTTTGAGATTTGAGTGTGAATGGGTGTTTCTAAGGCTACAGATTGCTGTCTGAGGTTTTGTATTCAGGCAAATCGTGTTTGGCAAATCAGAATATCAGGGGAGGCCAGATGCTACAATGCCACATAATATGCTTTTGCATCATTCTGAATAGTTCTGCAAAGTTCTGACATGACAAGCATAATAATATCCCATGATTTTATGCAGCTCTTGTTTTCCTGTTACCAGAGAATTATAGGAATCATTTTTACATACACTGCTAAGAATGAATTAATATATGCCACTTGTGTTATACATAGGGCATGAGTGATTTATATCATAACTATATGATGCATTCCTTTATGCATCTTATTCAGAAGGAGCTTGTTTGAAGAAATATAAAAATGCTCCAATATTTCTATCTAACCAACTCTATTTCAAGACAACACATCAGGGCCAGAGAGGTTCTACTGAGCCAGACTTGGGAAACAATTCCAGGAGCTAGCTAAAGTCTCCTTCAGAGGAGTGGGACAGGATGAACACCCTCACCTCATTCCCACACCCCTCCAGTTCTTTT
This sequence comes from Podarcis bocagei, assembly GCF_964188305.1. Lineage (NCBI taxonomy): Eukaryota > Metazoa > Chordata > Lepidosauria > Squamata > Lacertidae > Podarcis > Podarcis bocagei. Next base: position 38,855,314 of record NC_138125.1, on the reverse strand, counting down.
ATTGGGTCTGTGATCCCAGAGCCAGTATCAGATTGGCTGAGCTCACTGCCACTCTTCCCATTGGGGGAATGATTTTAAATACAGTGGTACCTCGGGTTAAGAACTTAATTTGTTCTGGAGGTCCGTTCTTAACCTGAAACTGTTCTTAACCTGAAGCACCACTTTAGCTAATGGAGCCTCCCGCTGCTGCCGTGCCGCCACCGCACAATTTCTTTTTTCATCCTGAAGCAAAGTTCTTAACCCGAGGTACTATTTCTGGGTTAGCGGAGTCTGTAACCTGAAGCGTCTGTAAGCCGAGGTACCACTGTACAATGGCAGGCAGCTGTAACCTCTAATATCAGCATAGCACCTTGCTTTGTGGTGATTTCTGGGCTCTCAAGGAGCTCTGCTAGCTGGCCAGCTACACTACTGAGGCCCCCCCAAAGTCCCCCCATCCTTTCCATATCATGCTACTCCCCCTCCCTTCCTGTTCAATCTCTGTTCCTATTGAACATGTCAATTTCTACATTCCATTCATGAGTCTCATTCCACCGGGTTTCAGTTATGCCTATTAGGTCATATTTGCCATTTTGTATTAAGAGCTAAATTGGGCTGTACTCTCCATGCACAAACACTTCTAAAGAAATAACAGACAGTGAAACATAATAATATTCTCTTGCTTTTCTACACATCTCTGCTCTCCACTTCAGGTTCATTCAGCAATGATACAGACAATAAAAATTAACATTTTCCACCATCCTTGTATTTAGAATTGATCAGATAGTTCATGCTGAATAATTTATATCTCTTTTTGTATACATAAATAATCAGCAAAAAAAATTATGCCAAGTTGTTGTTTTGAGTTATTTGTTAAACGCTTCCCATGAATTATTGTTGGTCTGTTAGTCTCTGTTAGCTGCTTATGGAAGTGTATTTCATATTCACACTAACTGCCGTCTTGTAGAAAGGAACCCATGCATAAGTAAGTGCCATTGATTTCCAAGGACTTCCATGCTGCTGATTATGTGTGCAAGATTGTAGCCTTAGTTAGCTTTGGATCAAAGCTTATTATTTTCTGTCCCTGACTGAACGGCTCTATATCCAATAATTAATCATTCTTTTGACAATATTCAGAGTTATTTACTCCAATTTAGGTTTAGTGTGAAAATTCTATTAGGAATGGAATAATGGTAAATTCAGATATTGAAAGAAGTCCCAGTGGTACTGAAGGAAGTTCATGGAATATAATGGCGGGTGGGGTGGGAGTGGGGTTATATTTGGGGAGTGACCCTAGTTCAGTAGTAAAGTGCTCTCCCCAGTGTCCAGTACTGTGCTCCCAGAAGCTGCAGTGAGCCTGGGTGGAGAGGAAAAAGTATATAAAACTGCATATAGTAATTAAAGCTGTACAATTAAGCCTCATGGAAACATGTATTATGGGAAGAGACTCGGATTTCCTCTAACAAAGGAGGAAAAATTTGAGCAAGTCACCTTTGTGAACCTGAGTAGATTTGGGACTCTGAAAGGATTCTATCACACTGCCACAGCCTTCAGGGGTTATAAACTAGGATCATCAATTTCGGCCTGAATAACAAATCAAATAGGGAAATACAGAGCAGCTCTGAAACAGTTTGGGATGCTTCCAAACTTTACAGATTCAAGGTGAATCTTGTGGTCATTGCACACCACTAATGTCTGCTGCTATCACTTTTAAATTATATTAATTTATATTAGGAATGCACCAAGCACTGAATTCTCTTAGCTTTTTTTAAAAAAATAGATGCTCAAATACCTTCTACTATAATGAGAAAAAAGAATGCAAAGAACTAATTTATCATATTTAGTTTTTTTCTGGCCTATTGGCATGATAATAGCACCACTTTGGATGCATGTATCCAGGTGTTTTGACTGATTCAGTATTAGGCAAGTATGCGAAAAAAGCTTCTACAGAATTAACATGCTGCTGCACACCACCCCAACTCCGATGAGTGTGAGATTCCAGGGGTTCCATGCACATTTCTAGGGTTTGTGTTTCCATTTGGAAATGAGGCACAGAGGAGACTGTGGTGTCTTTATGATATATGGTTTATTTACACATATATACAACCTCAGCCTACAATAGAGGGGTTCACATCATCAACACCCTAAAAGGATTTTGTTTCTCTGCAGCTTTAGATTCAAACAGAAATCAAATATTGCTCTCAAACTTTGCTCTGACTCTCTCCAGCATCCTGCTTTTCTTCTAGGTCACATCACCCTACTCCAAATTTCATCTTTTTCTGTTGAGAGAGGGGCCCAACCCAATGGCCATCTGTCTCACACTGAGCCCCTTAATTCTCCTTAATGGCTCATCACCCAGGCTATCACCTCACCAGGAGGCTGGCCTGGCTATTCCAAGAAGTAGAAGCCTTGATTAAATTCTAACACCTGATAAATCCAGGGATAAGAGGGATCTGGCACACAACACCTCAAACTCAGAACAGCACATTGAGTATGCCCTCTTTGATAGCCCGTTCTCCTGTTTCTAGTTAGAAAGAGCAAAGACTTCTGGCCCACCTACCACTGGTGAGAGAGAAACAATACATTAAAGCTGCTCTGGACTACAAGAGGTAGTCAGCTAACTTTGAGTAGTCCACTATAAACAACAAGTTTAATTTGATCTCACCAACACTGATAAAAGTAACCAACTCAGAATCTGGGCCATATTACTATATTTAGTGTGCCAGATTGGGTTGGCAGGAGTTTTCAATTATTCCCTGGAGGAAGGAAAAGCGGATAGAGATTAAAAGCTATTTTGCTCTCTTAATCCTTTTTGTACTGTACATTCCCACCATATCTCTTGCCAGAAATTGACTTTGTGCTACGAAAATCTCATTCCTTTCATCATAGTGTTCAAATAACTTAGTGCACTTTACTTTCCTGTGTTAATATGCAGGGGGGGAATAAGTCTACTTTTCACAGTATGACTTCAATAGCTATTTGCTATAGCACAGGAAGCACTGTAGATGTCACTATCAATGTTGCAGAGAGGTAGGAACATTCATGGACATAGTAAGGGCAATAAACCAACTACTAGACAAATCAAAACACAACACAAAAGGTTTTATAAATCAAAGGTCTTCAGGTAATTCCTTTATTTGTTTAAAGCATTTTTACCCTGTTTCTGCTCAATTCAAACTGTCTTACAACAGCAACAAAAAAGACAACTGAATCCATCAGTAGCTAAACCATACTTCAAAATTCCATCCTGTTAAACGTTAGACAGTCATTGTGTTCTGTTGTCTTCTCAGCATCTGCTGAAGGCCTTCTTCCAGCAAGTATTTTAAGTAGAGATCCTTCCCAGTCTGCATCGGTACTGTGTCTGCTTCTCTGGGCTTTTTTGCAGAGGCAGGATGGGATATAAATCTATTTAATTGCCGTATTTTTTTGTGTATAAGACTCCTCCATAACTTGGGGGACTCCAAGTTAAGAAAACACCCCTCAGCACTACCCGTGTATAAGACGAGCCCCAATTTTAAACCTAATTTTTTGGTTAAAAAAAACCCTAGTCTTATACACGGAAAAATACAGTAATTAAGCAGTGATTTAAAACAAGCTGTTTATTTAAAACATTTATAGGCTGGCTTTTTGAATCGAACTCCTAGAAGGCAGCTCAGATAATAAGTTAAACATTCTACAGTATAAGATATAGAAACAGAATAGAATTCTACAACAGACACAGAATTGTTAAGCTGCAATAAGTAAATAAAAAAATACCCCACCCAATACAGAAGACACAGCACAGCCATTTGAAAGAAACACATCTCAGCCTTCATGTGAAGACCACCTGAAATGGGTATGTATGTAGGTCTTCAAGGCTTTTCAAAAGGACTGGAGTGCATTGGCTTTCCAGAAGTGGGATGACTATTAAGTCCACAACCACAAAGCCACCACAGAAAAGGCCCTTTTCCTTGTGCCTCACAACCTAAGTGGTGGACAAACAAGGATGGTATTCATGCACGATCTTAATGTTGGTACAAATCAGGTAGTCCTTTCAAGTAGCTCAGGCCCAGATCATTTTAGGCTAAGAACAATCAGAACGATGCATCACAGTCATGGATGACAATACAGTGGTGCCCCGCAAGACGAATGCCTCGCAAGACGGAAAACTAGCTAGACGAAAGAGTTTTCTGTTTTGGAGGTGCTTCGCAAAACGAATTTCCTATGGGCTTGCTTCGCAAGACGACAATGTCTTGCGAGTTCCTGCTGGTTTTTTTCCCTCCCCCCCCCTTTTCCCAAGCCACTAAGCCGCTTATCAGCTGATCTGATCAGCAGATAAGCTGCTAAAAGCCGCTAAAAGCCGCTAAAAGCTGCTAATAGTGCTAATCCGCTAATCCTTCAATGGGCTTGCTTCGCAAGACGAAAAAACCGCTAGACGAAGAGAATCACAGAACAGATTCTTTTCGTCTTGCGAGGCACCACTGTACTTTTTGAAGCCCAGGATCCTCAATGTGTACAATTATGCTAGTAATTTTGCAACAAATTCAAACGCTGATCCTTCTGAGGCCTAAATTGGACTTTGCATTTCCTTTGAAGGCCAGTAGGAAATGCTGCTGAGGAATCTTATGTGGGAAGCTACGAAAAGAGCCTCATCATGCTAGAAAGTAGTATATATTCCTTATATATGGTAGTATATTCCATAATCGCCAATAGGATTCATACATGGGGAGGTGCTTTCTGAACATGCATGAAGAGATTTAAAGATGATCAAATAATCCACAGTTGACTTCAACCTTTTGAGAGGAAAGGAGGCTATTTTGTCAAACCATTGAAATCCACGTATTTGGGATTCAGTAAACAGATGACTGTACTTAAATGACCATTGTATATACAGTATCCCTTGTTTAATCATGGAGGTCCAATGAAGGTGTTACATTTCAGATTCTTTTGAAGGTAACAAGTGGTTAAAATCTCAGGATTATGCTGCCTGAACTAAAATACTATTAGTTTATGACTATCAACCGCATTCATCATGGCATTGTATCACTGCATCTGGCTTTTAAGTGTGATGTCAAAGTGGGAATTGTGGTGCCTACATTTTACAGCTATGAGCCTGGAATGGTAAGCTGCTGTTGCTATGGCTGCAGCTTCATCTACTGCATAGCTTCAGTTTTCTATAGCTAAAAGGCTTCATGGAATATAAATTTCCACTGCAGCAATAGCCGGGTAATAGTGTAACAAAACTGCCTAAAATCCTTCCAGCCTCCTAATCTGATTCCCAGCCTCATGTTCAGCATTGTTTTTACAGCCTTTCTTTTATGCAAAAAGCGGAGCCAGTCACAAAGAAAGAAGACAAATTGGACTTCTAATTGTGTTAATAAATACAGGAAAGTTTCTCCACCACTTTCCTGTCAACAGTTTTAAACGAGCCGATTGTTTCCCCTACATTTATTTAGTCTGTTCAAATTTTGAAATTGTATACTGCCCTGCCATTTTTCTTTTCCTTGTTTTCCTTTTTCCTTTTGTTTTTGTTTCATAATGCTTTGTACCTCCAGGTTAAACATAATTGTCCTAAAGTTTTCAATGCTGTTCAGCGGTAAGTGCCAGGATTTAGCATGTATAACATTGTCTGAGGCATTTGTTCAGCTGTCTGTTGAATCCCCTGAAACTAATGCTCAGTCTCTATTAATGTCTCAGTCCCTGGAAACCGCAGCCTATTCTCTCCTATAATTAATCTTGCAGGTACTGCCTTGACATTATTGGTTCACCAGCAGAGCAGAACTGCCTCAGCCATCAATAATAATTCAACACATTAGGATGAGGCCTACATACACGGCCCACAGAGGTAGCCAAACTGTGTGAAATCTCTAGAATTCCTCTCGGGTTAGAAAATGTGTGTGTGTGTTTTGATGGGTGAGGGGAAGCCTCTGTAAATGAAGCTGGCTGTTTTGGCTGCTTGAAAACCTTCCAACAGAAGGGTTGTGGTGTTACTAATTGTATGCTTTCCCTGGCTTTGTTTGGCACAAATTTTTCTGATTGTATGTTTACAGAATCTTAATACTGAAGCTGTTACAAATTGTCTTTCACAGATGTTGGGAACAGGAGAGGTAGGGGATTTATTACTCAATATTTCTGTATTACTGATTGGAACGTGATGCGCATCCTCAATTCATCCTACTGCAGAGTTTTCGCCTCTCCGCTTTATCCCCCCCCCCTCCCTGGTTTCTTTCTTTCGCCTACAAAATTATGGGCAGCCGAAGACGTTCTTTCTGGTTTTGTGTAGACAGCAGCTGTGCAATTTCAAGCAGAATGTTTGCTTTGATCCTCCTTCCTTTAATTGAAATCCACAATTATGAGATTTGCTTCTTTTATGTTTGTGAGTTTATTGGTTTAATCTGCAAAATGTGCAGTCTTGCTGTCTTGCACAGTTAAAGGCAACAGCTGGGATTTAAGTTGTGACTTAGATGATAAACCGGGAAGAGTCTTCCCTTCTCTCTGTGTCTACTCTTGACTCGGATCAAAAACCCTTTTCATCAGAATTTAGGGCACTTGATATTTTGAACAGGAGCAGCAGCAAAATATATTTGATAATCAATAAATGAAAATAATTGATCTCAACATTTTTTGTGTAAGTGACTGTGCTGAATGGAGACATAGAAATGGGAAGAAGGAATTGCTCAGACACCTTATGCTGGGATTCCCTTTTACAGGGAAATCTTATGTGTGATACAGCAATAATTATTCTAATCACACTTTGATATGAGCTGCTGTTCAAAATCATCCTGCAACAAACGGTTGGTGCATTTATGCTTTGATTTAGGGAACTGGAGGTTAAAGTTAAGGTGAAGGATGAGTAGGAGCTGGTAAAGAAAAAGAAAGAAAGAATGTGGTCAAAACCTGCTCCAATTGGCTGCATTTATATGGATATGGCTTATGCAAACAGGAATCTTCCCTGACAAAATGTTTAGTTAAATTCATAGGACATATGTGGATCTCATAGGTTCTGCCTGGCTGCATTATGAGGGTACCATTATGAGGGTCCTTGAAATGGGATGTTGAGCATCTGTGGTTATGGCTACAATGCATGACAGAGTGGATAGTGGTCACTAGTTTAAAAGAAGGCAGGGAGTGATGCACACATCAGTCAAACCAGGTACATTAGCTGCACCTTTGTGCTGTTATACAGAAAAACTAGTCTCACATTATTTACCTAAAATGTTTTTCAGAAGGCGTCTGGATTCCAACTGGAGTTCCTCATCAGCATGCTAAATCCCATAATCTCGAGTCAATGGAGCAGATAAAGGTAAAGGGACCCGTGACCATTAGGTCCAGTCGCGGACGACTCTGGAGTTGCGGTGCTCATCTCGCTTTACTGGCCGAGGGAGCCAGCGTACAGCTTCTGGGTCATGTGGTCAGCATGACTAAGCCGCTTCTGGCGAACCAGAGCAGCGCCGTTTACCTCCCCACTGGAGCAGTACCTATTTATCTACTTGCACTTTAACGTGCTTTCAAACTGCTAGGTTGGCAGGACCTGGGACTGAGAAACGGGAGCTCACCCCATCTTGGGGATTCGAACCGCCGACCTTCTGAACCACAAGCCCAAGAGGCTCAGTGGTTTAGACCGCAGCACCACCCGTGTTTCTATCTCTGTGGTAGGACCACCCTTATCTTCCCCCTTGATTTTGATTTGCTAGATTTTATCTTCAGGGGAAAGTACAATGTGTCTAAAGCTATGCCCCTGAGATGCTTCATCTCATGTGTGGATTTTGAAATGTTCACTACTACAATGGTGCACTCTCAGGAACAATAATCATTTGCCTTGTGTTGCTCATTATATTTACACTTTACCTTTTGCATGTCCAGCTAATTCAGAACAATGTTTGGCCTTAACCTATTCATTTCAGAAATTAGCTGATTATATCAGAGTTCCATTAGCTGGAGAGGAAACAGACGACCCAGAGTAGAGTTTGCTTTCCATTCTTTTTCCAAGGGTGATGGTGTGCAGAGTACTAGCCTGAGCAGTTACTACAAACCTAACCTTTTATTGGACTGTTTCCCACTGTGGTAACTGTTCATCTATGAACCAAAGAATTTAGCTTTCTCTGATATTGCTCCAGACACCTCTTCTTGCCACATGTTCCTTCTACATGCATTTGCTGTGTTAGGAACATAGGAACATGCCTTATACTGAGCCATTGGTGCATATAGATTAGTATTGCCTTACTCTGACTGACAGCAGCTCTCCAGGGTTGCAGACAGGAGACTCTCCAAGCCCTATCTGGAGCCTTGGACCTTCTGCGTGATACTCTGCCACTGAGCTAGGGTCCCTCCAGTCTCTTCAGTATTGAAAGGGGCTTATTAGGAAAGCATGGACACTTCCTTAGGCATGAGTCCTATTAAACTCTGTGGGACTTACCGTCAAACAAGCATTCATAGCATATATGGATTTTGACTCTGAGTGTGTACTCATGCAGGTTTGCAGCCCTACGGGTATCCATAATTTTACTGGGATGTTGTTGGTTGGTTTGTTTTTTTTTTAAAGGGGTGTGTTGCATGGGCATGTCAGTACTGCTGTAAAGTAGTGGAGAGAGGGGGAATAAGATACAGGATCTGAACCCTTGCAAAATATGTATACAGTCTACCACTTGACCTAATCACTACTGCAAGGGCAGTAGAACCCGTTCTACCTGACTGTACTTGCTAAAGATTGATGGTACAATTATTCAATCACCAAGTTTTAGCAGTGGGTGTAAGAGAGGTTAGGACAAGGCGAAGGAAGTTTAAGAAGAAAAATGTGATGAATTGGAAAGGAGGAGATTGTATGGAAAGAAACATAATCCTCATGCTTGAGCGAATGGAAGAGGAGAGGGCCAGGATTGATGGTAGAGTGGCTTGAATAAATGAGTGCTCTTGGAAACTCTTGGAAAGTAAGTAAAAGGCTTAAATGGGAAAGTTTTCCTCCTCTTCTAACAAGCTATGATTTGAAATTAATTAAGAGCTTCCATTTTTTCTCAAGTGAAAAAGTAATTCCGTAAGTATGACAGCCATCAACCACTGTCCGAGTTTCAGACTAATTGCCATCTGGTGAAGTTTGGGAAGTCCTTTAAAGGACATTATTGCAGATCATCAGCTCTCTCTTGATCTCTACTCACATTTAGCTCCCAAAGCTTGGTCAGAGCTACTGGGAGCTGAGTAAGAGCCCTGGGGTAGGGATGGGAACAATGTGCCAAATCAGTAAGTCATTGTGGACTGGAAGAGTCGAAAATGCCAAGGTAGCTCTGTGCCAAGGTAAGCTCTGCCTTGGATGCCCACAAAGAGCTATAAAATCTTTTCCAGGGTATGGTGCATATTGCAACTTGAAAACTTCTGACACATGGAACATGGCTGCAACCAATTTCTCTTCCTGTTCCGTTATATCCTCTCCTCCCTGCCTACTGCTTGGCAAATTAGTCTTTTTGATGGACTAGTGGAGAAATGATACAAAGTGCATTAACTTTATTCAGTGTCCACAATAGAGCACTGAACATGTGACCATGAAGCAGTTCAAGAAGAAAGCCAGACACATAAATCCCTCCCTGCCCACAGACCTGAAGCTGGATAACCCTTCATCAGCAGAACTTTTAGACCAGGGGTCAGCAACCTTTTTCAGCCGTGGGCCGGTCCACCGTCCCTTAGACCATGTGGTGGGCCAGACTATATTTTTTTTAAAAAGATATGAACGAATTCCTATGCCCCACAAATAACCCAGAGATGCATTTTAAATAAAAGGACACATTCTACTCATGTAAAAACATGCTGATTCCCAGACCGTCTGCGGGCTGGATTGAGAAGGCGATTGGGCCTCATCCGGCCCCCGGGCCTTAGGTTGCCTACCCCTGTTTTAGAATGTTTATTGGAAAACAGAACCAAGAACTCTCTCTTCATGGAATGAAGCAACTCCAGTTACTATGTAACTGTTGCTAGTGGAGTAATCTTTTGTGCTTTTGGAGATCTTCTTTGCTTTCCCTGCAAAATGGGCAAAACTAAGAGAATTACATGCAATAATTTGTCCTGGTGGAATTTCTGAGTGGAATCAGCATGTCTAGCTGGCTCTGGGCAGTCCTTCTGTGGCTGGGCACCATAAGGTCCATCACTAGATCCAGGCAAAACTCATGGAAGAATTTTAGGCCCCTGCTCAATCCCAAATTCTGTCATCAGTTCCACATAGGTATAATCCTAAATCCTCTGTGGAATTCTGGATGTTTCCTGAATTTGATTGTAACTCCAACGATTGCTTGAATCTGAGAAACCAGTAAAGCAGGACAAGACTGATTTTACCACATGGACAAAGCCTATCAACCCTTAAATCTTCATGGAACCAGATACAGGAGGTATTGTATCATGCAGTAAATGGCTATCTGATTCCACTCAAAGTTATTGCTGTAGGAAATGTGGATTTTGTTGACCTTAGTTGTGGCCACTGTTCAGACCAGGCAAATAACTTCTCCATTTAATACCTCTCCTGCCCCCCTCCTGATGTTTAATTAGTGTTTCAACACTCAGGACAGGAAGCAACTCCCATTACATGATAACCGTATTTCCCTGAGATTTCTCTGATTTCAGCAATCTACCCATCAAGGAGCAAACTTTTCAAAAATAACAAACGTTTTCTCCTGTGTAATCAAAGTCACATTTATTGAGAATTTTAGTGGTTTTAGATACATTTCCAGTTGCTCCTAGGTCCTCAAGTGGGCTTCTACTCGACATCTAGTTGGCTAGTCTCAGAACAGCATTATTGGATGGGTCACTGGCCCAACCTCTTTCATTCTTCAGGAAAGAAATGCAGAGTGTGTATTCACATTACTTTATTCCACCAAGCTTCATTAGTATTAGCACGTTTCTTTTGATATAAAACACACACACACATGTGTGTTTATGCATGCAGACACACATACTTTCATTCAACACAACAGTTTCAAAGTAAGCCACAGTAGTCACAAATTCCTCCTGCACCCACTCAATTGACCCTCCAAATCTCACTTTCACCTGCTCCCCATAAGTTCACCCATCCTGTCATCTATCAAGGGGAATGCCAAATCCTCTTTTACTACACTTAAAATGTTATCTTTACGCTCATCTCCTATTCTCAAATACTCAGTTTCCCATATACGTTCACAATAACATAACTTTCTGAAGTAGTATTTCTTTGAGTCATGCCTTCTTAATAGAAAATATGAAGTATACTGGATAGGAGGTGCATGTGTTGTTCTACATTAATTCAAAATTGAAATTCAGGTTAATGGATGAGGAAAAATAAATATTTCCATTGCAAAAAATATAGCTACACCTGTACGTTTTCCTTTCATCATTAAAGAAATCACTTCAGGTCTGATTTGGGGGCTAATTTTGACCCAGTTTTGAGCAATTATATTATTATGTATGCAGGGAAAGTGAGCCATTTTCTCTTTTTCACAAAACACCCTTTGTTGAAATTCATGAAAGCCATATTCCATCAGGGCAACATTTTGAAGTCACTGTGTGTGGAACATCAAATTACCAGCAGTTATGCAAATGCTAATTATTTGTCAAAGATAAATAGATAAACTCGCAGCGTTAGCATGCTTTCAGAAAGCAAAGAAGAATGACACTGTGAGCAATAGAAGGATATGCAAAAGGAGAGGGAGAGGCTATGCACATTTACACATGAAAGAGCTGGTAAGTATATGTCACGGTTTCTCATGCATTAGACATTCTGAATTACAGTCACTGTTATGTAGTTATTCAGATAAGCACTTGGACTTTGAAGGTGAGTGGCTGCTCTTGTTGCTGGTTCTCTGATTGCAGAATTGAAGAATGGGGTCCCCACGTAAACGAATATTCATCACTGATCCTATAACTCTATTTCAGGAGGATCAAAATGGTCACCAACACTTTGATGTACTAGGGGAAACGTTTCATTTGGCTCACCAAATTCAAAGACAGAAAAGGAAGGGATGGGTGGATCAAGTATATTTCTGGTCTGTGACATTTTTTGCAAGTGTTTACCCATAAATCCATTCTGTTCCATTTTCATTTAAAACAAATGCAAGTCTGCATGAAAGTTCATATTTTAAAACATATTACTTCACAATATATACATTCAAAACATACCCACCCACCCCCCACAAAATAAATTGTATTTTGTATGAACTGTGTTGGATCATTCAGGAAGCAAAAAAGCCGGTAGATAAATAACTTCCAATCTACATATTTGCACAAGAGCCATGGATGAGATAATTTATATCAGGATTTGAAAACAATGAATTCCTCATGCATCCCTAGTAGAAAGACAGCATGGACTCTATCATCGAACCTCAGACACAAGAAATGGAACCTTCACCTGTCAGCTTCTTGGCACAGAGATCTGAGGTGCATTTAGAACTGAGTGAATTGCCACACTAAAATCTAACTCCACTATACTATTTTCTCTCTCTCCATTTTCAGACTCGGAAAAAGGAAGTGATGCTCTACCTCCAGTAACAAGGAATCCTCTGAACACCAGTTATTGGGGTCCATGTGCAGAAGGAGCTATTATGCGCATTTCTTCCTTGTGGGCATTAGATAGGTCACAGAGAGAACAGAAAACTAGATAGTTCTTTGGTCTGAACCAGCAGGGCTCTTCGGATGTGCTGATGCTCTTACGATACAAACCACTTCAAGTCATTTCAGAGGAGAAGAGGGGCTTTAAATGATACCCACATAATAATATCAGCACTAGATGAGATCATAAAAGAGTCCAGCTATAAAATAAATAAAAGGACTGGCAGAATAAAGAAAATGTTGGCATCACCTTAAAGGTTACATGTGAGGGTACCAAGTGGAGGTCTTTGGGGGGGAATCCCATAGGTGTGGGTTCATCCTTCAGATAACCCGGCTACAACAGATAACCTTTTATAGGATAAAAAAGTTTAGTAATTGCACTTTAAACTGAGCATGGAAATGAATGTGTAAAGAGCCTTACGTAAAGAGCATTACAATAACCAGCAGATGTGTAACTGAAGCCACTTTCTCCAGGTAGGGTCACCATTTGCAATTCAAGCTAACCTAAGTGACTCTTAGCCACTGAGGTCACCTTTGCCCACGGAGAGAACACAAGTCCAAGGCTACCCCTAATATGCATACCTAATTATAGGTCCAAAACCTATCACAAACCTCAATTTCGATTAGTGGTTTTCCCAACAGTATTTCTGTCTTATCTGGATTAAGTTTCAGTTTGCATGCAGAACAGCTAAACCCAATCCAACCCACAGAATTGCATTGAATAATTTAAGGCAGTTTGTTTGAATTATCACATAACAATGAAGTCAAACATAATGGTTTTTGTTCATGGAAGGAGAGCTGTGTTTATGGAAGGACACATTCCACTATTGGAAGAAAAATTTCACTGAGCACAACTCTTCCAAGCTTCTTCCATTCATGGAGTGACTGTTGAACTATGCACAGTAATTTTGCTTTCCTTAAGATGTGGATGGACTCCAAGGTATCAAAGATCTCTGAAGGTGCTTTGATACATGCATGGAGATCATTTCAAAGGAAGTTGAGCTCCATGTTCACAGAGTCTCCTCTCTATTAAAACTGATTCCTGGATGGAATTGAATATACTGGATCTGAGTCACTATTTAGTAGGTTTAAACTAATTAAACAGTAATTCAGTCCTTGTTACAGATGGTCAACCACTTTTTGTTGAAATATTTCCATCTTTGGAGACTAATTTTCTCCAAATGTATTCATTATTCATTGGTTTTCATTAAATAATTCAGGAAGACGATTTAAATATAATTAATTTAAGCAATGTAAATTATGTGCTGTTATGAATAAAGGTCATAACTGATTTATTCCTAAATACAATTTACCATTTGCTTGCTGTATGTGTGAGCGTCTGCCTTCTTGAAGCAGTCCTCCTCCACGTATGAGTCACGTATGAAACAAATCACAAAAGAAAGCTTAACTAGTTGTGTTGCTTAGAGTTAATTATTTTTAATATCCGGGTGATAATTACATTTATTTTTAACGTAATGTAATACTGATGGATGGGAGCAAAGTCCTTTTACTGGTAAGTGATGACTAACTAGGAATGAAAGCAGGAGAGGGTGGGACTGCGCTGCTCACTTTGCCTCCCTCTGGCTGAGTTGCTGCTCTTGGTGCAGCTTCACCACGCCATCCGTTACTTCACTGTTGTTCACATTTAAAGGTAAAGGTAAAGGGAGCCCTGACCATTAGGTCCCGTCGTGGCTGACTCTGGGGTTGCGGCACTCATCTCGCTTTATTGGCCGAGGGAGCCGGCGTACAGCTTCCGGGTCATGTGGCCAGCATGACTAAGCCGCTTCTGGCAAACCAGAGCAGCGCACGGAAACACTGTTTACCTTCCCGCCAGAGCGGTACCTATTTATCTACTTGCACTTTGACGTGCTTTCAAACTGCTAGGTGGGCAGCAGCAGGGACCGAGCAGCAGGAGCTCACCCCATAGCAGGGATTCGAACCGCCGACCTGCTGATCGGCAAGTCCTAGGCTCTGTGGTTTAACCCACAGCGCCACCCGTGTCCCTTTTTTGTTCACATTTACATGGGAGTAAATTCCATTAAACACATTACAACTTTGTTTCTAGCTAAACGTGCACAGCATTACAGTGGTTCAATGCAAACCTGTTCATATTTACCCAGAAATAAGGCTTACTATGTTTAATCGGGCTCTCTCCATGTGTCCATAGGAATGTAGCCTTCATCACTAACTCAGTTTTCAAACCTCTAAATGTAAGGTGAAAGGAATGTAAGAATTTATCTAATTTTGTGTGTGTGAAAATTCCATCACTCCTGAAGATCTGCTCACTTGAAGCTGAATGTTTTGAGGACCATCCATATGCACATATTCAGTTAGCGAAACACCTTTTGGTGTTGCGTTCAGGGCTTTCCGTGTTCAATCAAGCTCCAAAATGCTAGGAAATTATAGCTGTTATAGCCCTACCCTTAACAGACCTAGTATTCAGGGAATATTGATTTGGAATGGTATCCTATCACAGTGACTAGTTCCAGCTTCACCACTACCAAAGAATGGGATGATTGTCAAAAGCAGAGTGATGGACCATAGTCAGATTTAACTGTTCACTGGAATAGATACATGGGAGTCAATGCAAGTGAAGCTACCATGCAACTGAGCTGCCATCCCATATTGCCATCCCAATACTGAACTGGCAACCAATGTCATCAAAGAATGACAGAGTTGGAAGACACCTCCAAAGTCCTCTAGTCCAACCCCTGGCTTAGTTCAGAACAGCATTCCACCTTACTCCTCCTGCACATCTCCCACAGGGAGTTTTGGTTGGTTTTGTTATCCTGAAATAAAAATCCTGAATGGTTGGTTAACATTTCCCCATACTGCAGAACGAGCAGAAGAGCTGAGATGGGTTGGATGCAGTATTAATGCAAGAGTGTATTAAATGTAATTGAAAACAAAACAAAAGCAAAGTGTTCATTCATTAGATCTTGGGGATTCATAATTCAGTATTCTCTCAAGCAGCCAGAAGTCCAGGTGGGGAGAGGGAACCAATGGGTGGGCAAGCTGCCTTTTCCAATGCCCTGCCCACTTTTTGTCTCCTCGTTCCATTTTTGTTTTGCTTTGGTGTTGATTTTTTTGGGTTTTTTTTAAAAAAAGCATTACCCATTTCATTAGAATTTAGCAGACGGAAATAATCTACAGTAGATCCAGGGTTGGCAAAGTGGAAGGGATGGGCTGTGGATTGTGGGGATCTACTGTCTATTCTTGCAAACCCACAAGATGCCCCTGTGAGGGATCCTGTTCACACACTCTTACATGAGAACTCTGAAATCAGAATGGAATTTGCTCCTGACGGCTCTCAGCAGCCTCCACAGAGGATGCATTCAACAATGGATCTCTCTCTTCTGGGGTGAACCTATCTCTTTGCCCTCAGCATGGATCCTATGGATGTGATGGATCCTATGACCCCTATAGTAGAATAATAAGAAGAAATTTTTATTTATACCCCACCCTCTCCGGCTCACGGCAGCTAACACCAAATATAAATTACAATAAAACATAATAGAAAAAACCCAGTTAATTAAAATATGGCTTAAAATACAGCCTCATTTTAGTAGTAGCCTATAAATCAAGACCGTAAAGGGAGGAAACATCAGATATTCACCCGAGCCAGCTATCCATACTGGTCCTACATGGGCCAGCCAAAAAAGCCAAGGGGAAATTTATATACCAAATCCCATATAAGGGGTCAGAGTGAGTCTAAGCCAAAGGCCAGGCAGAACAGCTCCGTCTTGCAGGCCCTGCAGAAAGATGTCAAATTCCGCAGGGCCCTGGTCTCTTGTGACAGAGTGTTCCACCAAGTGCTGAAAAGGCCCTGGCCCTAGCTGAGACCAATCTAACCTCCTTGAGGCTCGGGACCGCCAAAGTGTTGTTATTTATGGACCTTAAGGTCATCCATGGGGCATACCAGGAGAGGTGGTCCTGTAGGTACGAGGGTCCTAGGCCCCATAGGGCTTTAAAGGTCAAAACCTGCACCCCCACCCCACCCCAGGACTCCCACCCCAGGACCATAGCATTGCAGCTCTATGTTTTTGAGGATGTGTCTGTGGAACGACAGATGTTCAGCTGACCTTATGAGATAGCCCCTAAATAATGCCAAAACAGCAACCATTTTTTATTTTCTTTTTTGCACAGTTCTAGTAATTAGAATCATTATTAGTGTGCATAACACATATTGCAGTTTGCTCAGAATGTATTTCTTATGGAACTTCTCAATAGGAGTTAATTTTTTAAAAAATAAATTCTACATGAACAACTGCAGAGACAGCAAAAGACAAAAGGAAAATAAGCAGTCAAATTTATCATGTTTATAGTTTATTGCCTCATTAATTAAGATGCAGACAATACACATGAGAAAAATGCAAAGCATAAAAGTTCTTCAATAACATATTTATTACTCAAACAGCCTACTACTGATTCACTATTAAAATTCTCATATAAAATAAAATGCTAAAGTAACGGGATGTCTGCTGATTCACTATTAAAATTATCATATAAAATAAAAATGTAAAGTAACAGGATAGCAGTGCTAGAATATGTCTAATAACTATTCCATTTAAAAACTACATTTTGGTTTTAAGGTGTTTTTAAATTGTTACTTGTGTCTGACATGTAAAACTTGGTTTTAACCTTGGAAATATTTATATCTATTCTTTCTTTTTTAAAAAAAGAAACAATAATATTGTTTTAATTGAACAAAAAGTGAACCCTTTCTCCTTAGTCCACATCAAACTTTTCATACTTTGCGCATTGATTCAAGGAGGTTGTGGGGCCATTTGTCTAAATCCATCCCAAGGCTGTGCAATTTCTCCCAGCACTTCATTCAACAATGGGATAGCTTCTGAGGCAAGAAGCCTTTTCTATCAGTGTAGGCACCTCATGTTGTTTTTGTTGTTTAGTTGTTTATTCGTGTCCGACTCTTCATGACCCCATGGACCAGAGCACGCCAGACACTCCTGTCTTCCACTGCAGTTTGGTCAAACTCATGTTCGTAGCTTCGAGAACACTGTCCAACCATCTCGTCCTCTGTCGTCCCCTTCTCCTTGTGCCCTCCATCTTTCGCAGCATCAGGGTCTTTTCCAGGGAGTCTTCTCTTCTCATGAGGTGGCCTGGAGCAGGAACCGGCAAGCCACTCCAGTATCCCTGCCAAGAAAACTCCATGGACAAAGGCAACAGGTACAATTATTTATAAATTTAAGATGACATATATGTCAGGGGTAATGTAAGTCAAGAGGTTAATATTCATAACAATTAGCTCTTGCACATCCATGGGCACATCCATGGGCCTCAGGGAATATGTGCACATAATCTGTCAGTGAACATGGAACTGTACACATTTCCTGGTCCAAACACCTAATCTCCAACAGGCCTTGGCAACTGTGCATATATTGAATTTTGTACTTTCCCATATTAGTTTAGCCTCCTTTCAGAGCAGCACAGGGGGAGGAGAGTTTTAACCTTCCCCACTATGATCCTGTTGAAAATCCCCACACATTGTGATTAAGCATGGCTGCTTGCATGGGGACACTACATGCACTCATGCTATCAAAATCTTACCATCTCTTTCTGCAGGGAGGGCAAGGGCACCCTCTCACCCCACACAACTACTCCAATCATGTGGGAAAGCCAAGCACCCTTAAAGGCTCTCTAGACAAGGGTTCACAGTACCTTTCCCATATATTGAAAGAATGCATGAGGGAGCCAGAGGGCCCCTTGCCAATGAAACACAGATACACCCCCAGTGTAGGATGGATGTCCTTTTGGAATAAAACGGATACCCAGTGTGCCAGTGTGGAGAGCCAGTGTGGTGTAGTGGTTAAGAGCAGTAGACTCGTAATCTGGGGAACCGGGTTCATGTCTCCGCTCCTCCATATGGAGCTCCACATGGATCCTCCATCTCCACGGGCCCCTTGGTCTCTCCGCATCCTAGAACAGAAGAAGGAGAAGGAGAAGAAGTTGTTTGGATTTGATATCCCGCCTTTCACTCTCCTTCAGGAGTCTCAAAGCAGCTAACATTCTCCTTTCCCTTCCTCCACCACATCAAACACTCTGTGAGGTGAGTGAGGCTGAGAGAATTCAAAGAAGTGTTACTAGCCCAAGGTCACCTGGCAGCTGCATGTGGAGGAGTGGAGACACAAACCCAGTTCACCAGATTACAAGTCTACCACTCTTAACTATTACACACTGGCAGAGGGGTGGGACTCCTAGGACTTCCCGTTGGTGCTCAGGATGTTCTTAGGAATGGAAGAGGAGGGGCGCAGAGTAGCCAATGTCTCTCTTTGTGTAGGGACATGGATTCTTGTCTTGCAACCAGATGACTGCATAAAAAGAACTAAAATATGAACTGCTTGTTATTCTTGCCTTTGATGCTACCGGAGGGGGAGAGGAGTCTCCATGCTTGACAGGGAGGAGACAGCCCTTGCCTCACTCATGTGTTCTTTCAATGTGTGAGGGGCTGTTGTAAGAACCTCCCTTAGCTAAACTGTCCTAGAGGCAAACTCCTTTCTGACCGCCATATATGATGATTTGTTTGGCACTGACTGCAAAGAACCCTTTCATGGAGCACTTCTAGAGAAATTCTACCTATCTATTTATGACATTTGTGTCTGTCCTACCTCAATCTAGCTCCAAATAGAATATTGCCCTGGTTTGCTTAGGAGATGAAAGCCCATTGACTATCATCAGGCCAACCTCACAGCCTGCCATATTCCTCTAAGTTCATATTGTTGATATAAAAATCAAAATTAAAAATTCCATTATTTTTATAGAGTCAAGACTGATGTAAGATTAACTATCCATCAACATCATTAAAGCTGTTTTCGGTTGTTGTTTTGGTGCTTCTGTTGCAAGTGGGCAGAACCGCTTTCATTATCTACTATTCATGCTCTCCTAATAAAACCTCTTTCATCTGATTTTTATGAATGCTTCTTGCATTTGGTTAAGTCGAAAGTCCTAGCAACAGCCCACTTTGCAACAGGCATGAGCTTTGTTAGAGCAAGAGGCTTTAATTGTGGAAAAACAGAAAGCACAAAGCAACCGACATTATTACAGACTAGAAACCAAACATTTAGAGGGAGTAGGAGAGGGAGAGGGAGTGAAATCTTTTTCAAAACAAAATGTGATGATTACACGATTCTCTCTTTCTTTGGACATATTCAGATAGGAAAGGGACATTTAACAAAATCATTTATGCAGAGGAAGCTAAATATCCTTTTGCCTCGAGGATGCATTCCTTTCTTAGTTCCCATACTTGTTTAAAATCTCTTTGGTGCAAAGAGGGCAATGCAAGAAAATGACTGAATCCCACATTTAAGTGCTGGCTGATTGCACTAAATATAATAAAGTGCCTTCTGGATATTGCATGCAGGCATCTTAATTTCCAGAAGCAATTAACTACCACAGAACAAAAACAAATAATAAGAGTTAGCCAATTAAACAGAGACCAAATCCAGTCAGCTCTCCTTGGGAAGATCTCCTTTAGATGTCAGTGAAAATTTGGTATGCCTAATGACTTATTAAGGAGCAGAGGATATAGTACTTTGCTCAAGCAATATGAGAATTTGGACTAACATATCAAATAGTATTGCAGCTAAATTATATTTCTACTAGTTTTTAGGTCAAAATGCGACTGATGTGGCCAGGCCCCATAATATGTTATACAAACTATAAAGGAGACGTAAAGGTTGAATACATTTGAAAAACAAGCAATAATACTGCTTTCAATTGAGCTTTGGATCCTTAGCAGAATGTAGTAAACTCACAGCTGTTAGTTTTTAGTACTGTTATTGGGAGCCAAGGCAAGCTCAAACAATGAAGAGAACTCTCTGGAAGTGTCACCTGCCACACAGGGGTTATAAGAGTGCAAAAGAGAACTGAGCAGTCTAATACCCTATGGCCCTGTGACTTGGAGAATGAAGCATAAACTTTTACCTCTTGCTGCCAAATATTGATTGCAACAGTTGACAATCCCAAACACTGTTCAAAGGCAATCCTTCACAGAAAATTTTGCAGCAATATAATGGTTTAACTGATTTTTAGAAGATGACACAGTTCTTGCGAGCTTCACTAGGGAGCAACTTCCAGAGAGTATTTGCTACCCTTAAAAGGGCTATAGTTCTTGTCCTCTACCTTGATAGAGGAGGCATTGTGGAACAGCTTTGAATAAATATCTTCTATAATTGTACATCAGACTCAGATGAATCCTGTATCCTTAGGGTGTCATGGAGGGCTTCTTGGCTTATCTGGGGTGAGCTAGGATGTGTATGAGGCTGCATGAGTTGAAGCTGAGAACTTTGAAATGCTTTGTGGTACCCCTGTAATCTGGACATTAGAAAATGCTGCAGATAAGTGTCTACTAAAATTGATTTTCTACCATGCAAGGAACAAGTTTACCATAGAATGAAAACACCAGGTTGTGGTGGGAAGAAAGAGGAAAGGCAGCTTTGCAAAATCAAAACTTATGGTTTAAGAAAAATGCCAGGATCAGGAGACGGAAGTGTGAGCTTGGTTGTGATGGACAGATTGGCTTGTAATCAGATGGAATGATTTTACCAGAGCCCTCCAATCGCAGTGATTTGGGGCTGGAAGCGGTTTTGCAAGAGTGAAACTCGTGTGTCTATGCTTAAGGAAGATGACAAGAAGAGGGGAGTGATTCTTTGTGACTGATACATCTAGTAATCAGAGATAATTATTTTACCCAGAAAGTGAATCCCTTTATGTTCTTATCACCTCAAATGCAATTAGCACAAAAGCCTCTGGACCTATTTGTCTACTCTTGGGTACATTTCTTACACAGGGCCACATACCTGAAGTCTACAGTTTGGGGACTAATTGTGGCAAACTCCCTTGGTAAAGATAGGAGTGAAGTAATGTTGATAGTTCTTGGTGATTTAAACTTAGACTCTTCCTGCCAGAAATTACTATGAATTTAGAGATTTTGTCGGTGTGGTAAGATTTACTATAATTTAGCAACAAGGACTCTTATTGTTGCTGAAGGGGTCCTGTGACCACTTATTTCTCTAATTGGGGGGAAAAATTAAAAATATTTTATCCCACCTGTAAAATGTATCTAGTCCCTTTCCAGGCTCTTTTCCTTTCCCTAAGGAAATTCATCTGGTTTGCCCTACCTATCAAACCCATCAAAATCCAGTTACTTCCCTAGCCAGGCCCTATGTGGCCACTGAACTGACAAATTCTGCCTTTTTGCTCTCCACTCTCTCCCGGTTGGTTATTTTTCTACCCGACTATGATTGGTTACAAGATCTCCAAAAGAATGACTCAAGGTCTGCCCATCACACCAATTGTCTGCAAAACATTAAAAGGGATTTAAAGTTATTCCTTATTTTACACACTCAATGTAGTTTTAGCTGTGTTTACAGCTAAATTTCTGACATTTGGCAGAAATCATGCACCCAGAAGGCACAATTTTGCTAGTAAGTTTCACTCAATTTTACCAAGACGTAGAAAAGTTTACTTTTTTTCCTGAAAAAATAATCAAACTTTAGAGCAGTCTGGCACAAAAGCCCTTAAACCTATTCACTTGTGGAATTTGTCCCCTCTGGAGAGGGTAGTCTGCCTGCAAAGTTAACCCAGTTCTGCCAAGGGGGGGGGGAGTTAAAGTGTTTGATTTCCCAGTAGGAATGAGGGTAGGGAAAATGAGTGGACTCCAAAAGTGTAATATTTCCCTTAGAGGAAAATCACTGCAACTATCTTCTGAAATTTAGTAGGATTCATGCCCTCAGAAGGGGTGCCCTTGCATGCAAATTTCATCCAATTATGCCCGCAAATCAAAAAAGTTATATATGTTTCTTGTTTAAAACAATCAAAGTTCTCCAGCATATAAGACCATATAAGATCATAGGAGCCAACTCCTAGGGCAGGGGTCGGCGACCTGCGGCCCATGGGCCACAAGAGGCCCGCGGGGGTCATTTAAACTGGCGCAGCGCAGAGCGGGGACTTGCTTCCACAGCGCCATAAATTGTATCTGCACAGACGCAGACACCAGAAATCATGTCTGTGCAGACGCAATCCGGCCCACGAAATGATCTCCGCCTACGTGAGGTAAACCTTGCTGACCCCTGTCCTAGGGGCTGTGGAGGCTTCAGCCCCCACAATAAAATATTAATAAATAAAATATGGGCTGAATTCCCATTCAGATGATGCATGTGCACTGCATCATGTGATTGATTATGTGGGGTGGGGTTTTCCTGGGACCCCACAATATTTTATTCAAGTTGGCACCCTTGCTCTTCATCTATTTGCCTATCCTTTGGCAGGTTTTACCCACTTTGTATGCTTGCAAATTTCACTGACTTCTGTCAAAAGTGAAAAAGTTATAGTCAAACAAAGCAGTCTTGGATGGACCATGAGCTGAATCAGACAGCCAAATCAAGCACCCTGGACTAAGGTGGACTATTTTAAAAAGTGCCAGATTAAGGTCGGAAGTGAATGTGATGGTCATTGCTCATGTTCATACCTGAAGGAGCATCTTCACCTCTATTGTTCAGCCCAGACACTGAGGTCCAGCGCCGAGGGACTTCTGGCGGTTCCCTCACTGTGAGAAGTGAAGCTACAGGGAACCAGGAAGAGGGTCTTCTCAGTGGTGGCGCCCACTCTGTGGAATGCTCTCCCATCAGATGTCAAGGAAATAAACAACTATCTGACTTTTAGAAGACATCTGAAGGGGGCCCTGTTTAGGGAAGTTTTTAATGTTTGATGTTTTATTCTGTTTAATATTCTGTTGGGAGCTGCCCAGAGTGGCTGGGGAAACCTAACCAGATGGGCAGGGTATAAATAATAAGTTGTTGTTGTTGTTGTTGTTGTTGTTGTTGTTGTTGTTTGGAGCCTAATGGAAAGGATATGTTTCCTTAAATAATCTAGGCCTGTGTCATATAGAGCTTTAAAGAATTTGAAACAAGCATCTTGAATTGCACCAATAAATGAAGTAAGAGCCACTGCAGGTGTTTTACCACTTGTGTAATGAGCTTCCCTCAGCTCATCTTGCAATTAAGTCAGCTGCAGCATTTGAATCTTACACATTTCTTTAGTTGTCCTTTACCCCTAGGAATATTATTATAGTCCAGATAGAAGTTATCAATACATTTGTCACAGAAGTGACATGTTTTCCAGGACTTGCTATAAACGGCATCCAAAGCTGAGCTGATAAAACACATTCCTGGGTGTTCAGGAGCAACACCAAATTCAGAAATTATTATAATAGCCTCAAATAGTAATAAGTTTATTGCCCAATTCTTTTAAAAAAACCAAAGCTCAGGGGAAAGCATTTTTAATGGTCCTGAAAGCATTCTTCTGTCCCCCTGCAGCTTCCTTTAAACTCTCTTCTCTAGCTACTTTCCTTATTTCCGAAACCTCTGGCATTTACATGCATTTGAATGATAAACTGCTACCTGTGGTGTTTAGAGAACCTGTTGTGTTTCAGGATAAAAGATGGGACACTTTCATCCCATCCCACCTGCTTAGATATTATGATGCCTCTGAACAGCACATTGTTTCTGAATAATCCCACCTGGCAAAAACATTTTAATATTTTTGTTGTTTTCCGAATATGAGCAAACAGCCCAGGGCCATACAGTTTTCATTTTCAGGCTTTTTTTGTATGTGCTTTCACTGATCCTGAGGTAGGAAGAGTCAAAGTAGGAGTCCAATTGCAATGCTTCAGTGGGACTAAGCATGTCAAAACAAAGCAAATCTAAAGTCTTTAACTGGATTGGGGATCTAACTGGATGCCAAGTCATTTGTAGTATTCATACATGGAAAAGTATGGATGCTGCAGAAACACACTGCATGCACCAGTCCTAAATGGTGAGGGGTCCTGGTCTCTGCAGGAGCGATTGATCTAATTCCAGTCAATTCGATCCTTAATTTCAGCAGGACAGGTTTGGCTCATGATCTTCACAAGGATCAACAGAATGAGGCTGCAGCACAGGGCATTCTCATGTGTTTCTGAAGCGTCCTAAGTGCTCATATGATATACAGGTCTTCAATACACCTACCTTTGTATCTGTTCTGTCCCAGTCCCAAACACCCTTTGAATGCTTTAGCATCTGATTGATCCTAAGACATAGAAGGATGAGTTATACCCTCAAACTGACATTAGAATGTATCTGTCCGACAACCTACCACTCAGGATATGGCTGTTAAAGGTGTGGAAGAAAACTGCTCCTTGACACTTGTACTTTCTTTCTTTACCATTCAGATAATTCTGTGTATGTGAGCCTCAACAATTAAGAAAACAGTTGAATATTTTATATTGCAGCAAGTTTCGTCTTCTTTTTTCAGCACACCTTTTTAATTTATCTTACCCTGCTTGTTACAAATCATATTTTTTTATGTTTGTTGTACTCTGAAAGTCTTGTCAAGAGCACATTTAGAAAAGACACAGGACTCATTAATCTATATCTAGCTAGCTACCGAAACTTTAATCTATTCATGTATTTGTGTGTCAGTCCTGTCAGCTTGCAAATGGCTGAATCATTGATGCAGGCCTTTAAACTGACAAATGATAAAAACGATGCAGAGAGCACAAATCAGATTTAGAAAGGGAGCATCAAATGCATGTAGAAATGTTGCTCTTTTCAAGCCTTTCATGTAAGACTTCTGGAATCAATGGATTTTACATTCATGAAATTTGTATCACGCCCGCTTTATAAACAGCTCCTCTCCTGAGATAGCCACCGAGCTCACAAAGAACCTAAGCGTATCAGAAAAGAAACAAAGGATTTGAAAGGTTTTGAGCATAGACATTCTGCTTGCCTAAAAGGTTCTGTCAGTTCCTAAGCAACATTGCTCTCCTAAATCCTATCCACACGCTTTACGCTATCCCATCAAGTGACCCTGCAAGAAGAGACTAGCGAAAGCATCCATGGACATAATAATGATTTCTGTCCATCAAGCTTATTTGTTATTCAGGATTTCTGGATTTCTTTTATATAACCTAACAAGTCCCCACAGGAGTCAGTATCCAACTTGATTCTCTGAGCAGCCAGTCGCAATTTGGGAGACCACTGAATGTGATGTATCACTAACTGCTAGCTTTCCCTCACATCATTCTAAAGACATGCAGCTGTAGCTCTGCAACCACACAAAACTATGCCATATATATGATGCCTTGACCTTTTTGAATAACTTCTTCGGTATTTCCAGCCGATGGGATTTATCCAGCATTGGGCAGCTGAACTGAGGCAAGCTCAATTAGCAGTGTATAAAAACATCACTTTTTCTAGTTTGTCTCTCTACCTATAGCCAGGAATATGTTAGCTACCAGCAAGTATGGTGCATCTGTACACATATAACAAAGGAGAAAAAAAGAGACAAGCAAGAAGTAACTCTGAAAGTTACTGAGAACTAGCAATAGTGTTTTTCTCTGACTTATATGCCACATGTGTTAGGTCTCTTAGTGGTAAGAAATACAAATGCTATTTCACTATCCTAACCCTATCCATCAATGTCTTGTAGTTCTTTTGAATCACTATTCTTCTTTGTGAATTAATTAGGGTTGCCAAATAGCTTGTATTTTATTGGCCTGCTAGATTTCTCAGAATCTTTGTGGAATGCTAGCCTAGGTGATGAAAACTCAGCAAATGTACGCCACTCTTGGTATCTTCTCCAGTCTAAGCAGGATGGCGGTGGCAGCAGCTGCAACCTGACATTTCAGTTCTTGATAAAGATAATCAATTGATGTTCACATCATATGTACCTGAAGAAACATGGAGGATTACCAACTTGATCTATTATTTTAGATGTAGTGAATTGGCCACGCCAATCACTCTTTCCTCCCCTAAGTGCTCGTGGTACTTTGACTACTCGATAATCCTTACAAATGCTTACAATGTGATCTCCATACTACAGATGTGGAGTTGAAATGAACCTGCATTGTGATCTTGCGCAGCTGAAATTTGACCTGCGGACTTGTTGCTTGTGCACAATACCCTCTTTAATGCTGTCTTGCCAAATGCAAGGTGGTTCTTTAAAAATGAGATTCAGAAGTAATATGAAACACAAGTGAGTGAGAAGATTAAAGATTTTATTCTAAACAGCAAGCAATATATACATACCAAGCAAGCACTTCGATGCCACTTGGAAGCCCTCAAGAAGTGACAAAGTGATTCCCCAGGTAGCTCCAGTTTGCATGGCCCTGCGACCAATCAGCCCATGCATGAGCTTCTAAGAAACTGTGCCCAAACCATCCGATTTATAGATAGCTAACCTGTGTGGCTGTGGTTTGCCCAACTGGCTAAGTGCAGCTCATACATTACTGGCTACGGGCAGATTATTCATTTGCCACCCTCTCCTAATGCTTCACCTTCTCAAAACAATGTCCAACATCAAAGAAGGTACCCAGCACTAACACTTCCTTCCAACAGATTAGGACATTAAAGGCTGTTCTCATGCCATCAAAGAACTTAAGAAACAAGGAGAGGGGGAAGGAACAGAGGGCAGGAAGAGGATAACCATGTCAGATCACTAACTCCTCAATTTACATAAAAAAATTCCTTCCAGTAGCACCTTAAAGACCAACTAAGTTAGTTCTTGGTATGAGCTTTCGTGTGCATGCACACTTCTTCAGATACACTGAAACAGAAGTTGCCAGATCCTTCTATATAGTGAGAAGGTGGGGAGGGGTATTACTCAGAAGGGTGGTGGGAATGGGAGATTGGCAGATAGCTGAGATGAGCCTGTTGACGACTCTTAACGACTGTAATAGGTCTTACAGGAAAAGGCAAGGGGTGAGAAGGTGAGAAATGGCTTAGTCATGTATAATGAGATAAGAATCCAATGTCTCTGTTCAGACCAGGTCTCTCCATGGTTTTAAGTTTGGTAATGAGTTGCAATTCAGCAGCTTCTGAATTTTTTTATTTTGACTATGGCAGACCAACACGGCTACCTATCCTCAATTTACAGTTTCTTTTCTGGATAGATTGCCCACACAAATGCTCATATCGTTTGAATGGATATCACACATAGAACAGGCCTATGAATCCATATGCCCACCTCATGGTGCAGCACCACTTGTCCCACCACTGACATCCATCCCTTATGCATGGAGACCTTCAAAAAGGAATGCTTGCCTCTACATGCATAGGCTTTCCATACATTTCTGGAATGCTGCATGGCCAAAGTTACAGGATGTGCAGATGATCATGCCTAATCTGTGGATGTTGGCAGCGCCAGTGACATCACCTGGCCTTGGAGTGGGGCCAGAGGCTTGAATGCAGTGCACGTGTCAAGGAAGCTTACACCACATCAGCCTTTTATCAGATTATTGTTTCATAAAGTTATGGGCACATTAACCTCCAAGCATTGTGCCTGTGGGTGGACTCATACTTTCACCTATCATACCCCTAGTGTTGTTTTCTGTCCTACTGCTTGCCATAATTCCTATACATAATTCCCAATTGTGTGTGGTAAGTTAATGATAAGGGATCTTCAGTGACACAGCACTGAACAGCAGCATACCTGGTAAAGACAGAAGCTACCTTGGGCATACAAAATTAATTTTGCTAAGACCTGGAAGGTTAATACACATGTCTACTGTTGATATTGGCTGAAGAAGAATAAACGATTTGCAATGTCCCAAGAACTTACTTGCTCTCATTAGTGCAGAATTATTGAGCTACTGTCATCAATGTGCCTTTAAATCATAATGGTTGTTTCAGACCTGTGGCTCACTGTACTTAGCCTTTTAAATATTAATAAATTACATTTTGTGTTTGTATAGAACCTGTAGTCCAGTGACGATTATGCACACTTTATTTACTTTTTTTAAAAGTCATTTATTTATAACATTTCTATAATCTCCCTTTTACTGAAAAGGTTTCCAGGGTTGTTTACAGAGATAAATATATTAAAAGTAACAAAAACAGTGCAACAAAATGCAGAAGAACGCAATGTCACAACAAAGCAACAGCCCAGCATTTCCCAAAACTCAAAAAGTGGAATTTCTTTACTGAAAAGATAATAAATGAAATGTTAGGCAAGTGTCCCTGTAAAAAGTTCCAATGGCCAGGTGCCACCACAAAATAGTCCTCCTGGACAGGCAGAAATTCAATTGAAGTGCCCCCTCAACAAATTTCCCCATGGAGGAAATGTTTTACCTGTTGAATAGCTGCCTGCCACTCAATTGGCAAAACCAGAGGAGCCATGCCAGGAAAGAAACTGCAACATGACAAATAACAACTGAGTTTGGATCAACATGCTTCCTGCTTAACCTCCAATTTGATATCATCACATGCTGAGTTGAATGTACTTATTTTATTAGAAATAGATTTTTTTGGGGGGGTGCCTATAAACGCATAATAAAATCCTGCCAGAAATATGGGGGTGGGGGAGAGAATCATTGGAAAGTGGTTGATTTCAAATTAAGGGAAATCAAAATCTTAAATAATTCTAGCACAGGCCATTTGAGCTTCCCCTCATAGCCGAGCAACCTAAGGTCCCCAAAGCAAAATTAGTGCTGTCTTGTATGTGCGGGGGTGCAGGGAAGGAGGCTAATTCAAAGTGAATTAATCTGCAGTTCATTAGCAAACACTAATGTTGCTTTGGGGACTGAAGGAAATTAGCAGGATTATAATTATAAGCAACAAGTGTCTTCATAAACATCTAATTGCTTGTCAAAGATGTACAATATATATGCAAGGCTGTTGGATGATTGGATGCCATAAATCAGGTTTTCTGTTATGCAACAGATTGTGGATATAACTTAGCATGGTGTCTCGGGGAAGACTGCAGTGACCAGAGATATGGAGAAGGTGTCTAATAACTGAGAAGTGAATTAAAGCACATGCACTACAATTCAAATAGAAAGGGGGAAATATCTAGATGCATCTAGTTTTCGTTGTCTTCATCACCCTTTGGGGGGGGGGAGAGATTTAAACCTCAGAGGCATCTTCCTTCCACAATGCACCAAAATATTCAGAGCTGCAGCAAATATTACTTTTGCTATGGACAGAGATGCCACCCCAAGGTTATCCTTGTAGAAAGTTCAGACATAGAGAACAAGCTCTGCAATGCCTTCATACACTAATTAACCCTTTTCAACTGTCAATGGGGCTTCTGTGAACATAAGGCATGGGGATGCAGCCTGACGACAGCAGGATCCCCTGCCCCGCCCCCATGCGCATTCACAGAAAACCATAGATTATTTATTTCATACTTATTTAATTAATTCACACGAGGATTTTTGCTCCACTGCATATGGGAACCTGACGGCAGTCAACTTTCCCTCTGCAATTTTATACTAATGCAACAGCAGCAGGGCCGGCCCACCCATTAGACAGGATGAAGCTGCAGCCTCAGGCAGCAGAAGACCCTGAGGCAGTGCCTCTGCAGGTGCTCCGCCCACCTGGCCGCCTCCACCTCTGGCAGAGAAGCG
The DNA here is from genome assembly GCF_964188305.1 of Podarcis bocagei. Lineage (NCBI taxonomy): Eukaryota > Metazoa > Chordata > Lepidosauria > Squamata > Lacertidae > Podarcis > Podarcis bocagei. The sequence goes on along the minus strand of NC_138125.1, from coordinate 38,825,400 downwards.
GCGCCAGCAGTGGTGCCCATTTCTGGCAAGAAGTCATGAGAGCTTGTAGAGTGAGTGAGATCTTGCAGGAAATCAGAGAGATCTCGCTGGAAATTGGCACCGACGTTGGGGTTGTTTTTCTGCCATTGCTGGAGGCAGGCAGTGCTGCGGCGGCAGCAATAGGGCACACTTCCTGTTTCGCCTCCAGAAGCAAAATGGGACCTGCTGCCCCAGAACAACGTCAAGCAAATACAGCAGTAGCAGGTATATGGCAGATGAAAAAAATTAAGTCAAAGCATTCTTCTAGTTTAGTACTGTCTACTCTGAGTGGCCGAGGCCCTGCAATATGACATCCTAGAAAATGTGGGGATCCTAGGTGAGAAGGTTGGGCTGTCTTTTGTGAGGGGTATTTTAAAGCAGGAGCTGGAGGACCAACTGTAGCAGCTGTAGCTGCATCCTGACTTCCAGAGCCTGCACTCAGGAGGAGGTTTCCCTAGATCGCCACGTGCATTTAATGTGGAGCATTCCACATGCTCTGTCACTGAGCTACAGTACCTCTCGGCCATTGAGCTGTGGATCAGAGAAGGCAGGGAGGGGGATCACTCACATGTGGTGGATGGGAGGGTAAGCGTTCCTAAACCTTGATAGCAATGAGCAGGTGGTTTCCTATGGGGAAATGGATTTTAGAGGCCTTCTTGTGGCACAGCATTGGGCATTCCAGATAGGGAGATTTCTAAAGTGTGTCTTCGTGTGGCACCCATCACTACGGAATCCCATCACAAGACAGAGAAGGTCCAGCTGAACTTCGGTACAGAGACCTTGCATGCTTCATGCACCCCCTTTTGAGGGCTTTGTTATGCATAGAAGTGTGAGGATTAATGCAGAAACAAAGGTATCCTACTTCAGATCTTGCCCTTTCTGAGCTATGGCAGGGATACAAGTAGTCTCCGCATCCTGAAAAGCTGTCTGCATTTCAAAGCACATCTGTGATAGGACTGGGGGGTTTCAGTCGCAGGCAGAGGTTCTTTAGTCTTTACCTTCTGGGGTTTCATATCTCTCTGCTTCCGCAACAGAAATTGCTCCCAGGCCCTGCTGTATCTTCATTATAAAACCCCTAGTTGTACCTCTCTCCTTTGCTGTGGACTTTTATCTGTTCGGCAACCATTCACCTTCCTCAGGCGCTCCTCTGCTGCAATCCTCTCCGTCCCTAATCCCCCAGTTTCATATTGTAGTCCAGCGCCGGCTCACGAAAAATTGAAAATATGTTTTATTCCAGGGAGACAGAGAAGACAAACAGAGACAGAAATGAAGCCTTCATTTTGGTTATTGTTTCACTTTTTCCTTTTCGAATCTCCGACAAATCTGCAGAGAGGCCCATCTGTGCCAGTAAGAGAAATGCAAATATTACATTACTTCAAGCACACTATTACCAGACTTTCAGATGGCTCTGATGGCTTTCTATTGTCAAATCGCTATTGAGAATTCCATCAGTCATTTCACTGGAATCCTCTAGTGTCTTTTTGCCTTCCTTCAAAAAAATAAAAAAAATAAAAATCTTTGCAACTAACTACAAAGAAGACCCAGTGCAGATTCTGTTTCTTGTAGAAATCCATAAAGTGTGGTAGAAGTTCTTGCATACACTGTCATTTGAAATCCTTCTATACATTTGCCTGGTGGGCAACTATGCTTTGCAATTCTGTGAAAAATGATGACTTACCTATTTGGGATTCCGAGCACACACACACAAATCCTCACCTTCTGCACAGATGATGGTTATGATCCCTGCAGGCAAAACTTCTCAAAGTCTCTCTCCCCCCGCCTCCTTTCCCTTTCCCCAGTTAGAATGAGCAATCCCTTTCAGAAACATATTCTGTTGGGGAGATAGATAGCTCTGCTTGCAATCAGATTTGAAGCATCTTGTATATAAGATGCGGCCAGTAATATGTTTGTCATTTGTTACATACAAGAAAGAAATATACCTCATCTATACAAGATTTTTAAATTAGCTCTGCTCAGATTTCATTCAATAAATAAATGGCACAGAAAACCGGTTTGATAGCTTGTATTGTATCCATTTCTCATGCACCTTCTTTCTTGACTTTCCGTGTATATTCTTGCTTTTCAATAGGAAAGCCACCATTTTGATGCATCAGGGTTTTTCATTATTATTTCCAATGTTTAATGTGATCCCTCTCCCCCCCCCATCCCGCAAGGAACTTCAAACCACTTTATGAAAAATAAGTGGGCTTAGAAAACAACAACCAGCCATATGGGTTTAAAGCTGATTAAAACCAAGTCCCAGGGAAAAACAAAAGCACTCCACATGATACCTATCAGTGCAAAGAAACACCCTGGAATTAAATGTGTATTGTCCATTGTTTCTCTCTCACTCAATAGTACATAACAGTCGGTGTAACTGGTATCACAAATGATGCAGTGAGAGGAAGAGACTGTATAAGGAATTCCATTGGCAGTTATTAAATTTTAACAGTGAAATTCTAGAGGAGTACAGCTAGCTGTATTGCTTAAAAGGTTGACGAAAGAGAAGAGATGGATTAATAGCACCATTTGGAAAGCATTTGGCCTATAAAGAAGCCAGCATGCCTGGTGTTGCAGCTTCCTGGTTTTCATCTTTTCCGGAGTTCCTGAGACAGGATTCTTCAATTTTAAGCTTCATAGGAGAAACTGAAGTTCCTTCCTTCTTGCTAAATGGACTAGGCCATGGACCAGTAGACAGCAATCCGTTCCTCCAAATCCTTCCTTTCTCTGCTGATCTCAGTGTGGTTAGAAAAGTATTTTGGTCCAGAAACGTAGATGGGTTCTCATAGAGCTGGGGGGCAATGAATTATTCCCTTTCGTCACCCAGCGAATCATCCCCAAGTTGTTCAAACGTACAAGGTTTCACATTTTTACTCAGATGATTCTAGAAAGAAGTTCTACACACACTTCCTAGTTTATAGTGCTTTCAAAATACAAAATGGATTTCGCTTACAGGAATTAGAAGGCAGAGAACAAGGAAAGATGCATTTTAATGATGACTCTGTAATTGCTTTGCAATGTGCAGCACCAAATATTTTGACATAAGAGGAGTGGAGCTGTAAATTAGAAGCATAATGAAGCCTATATTGATCTGGCTTTTCAGCCTGAAACACAATTGCCTTGAGAAACTGGCCGGCTTCTGAGTAAACAGGTTCTCAAAGACAGCCACGGTGATTGCACTGGTGATGTCTCACTAGAGGTTTTTTAGTTAGACACTCCCACCCACCGACCCCCCACATACACACTTTCCTTGCAACCTATATGCTGAAATGACAACTGGAGGAATGCAGATTTCCCTGACAGCCTGAGACTTTGACCTTTGAATCTCTATTTCCCAAGGCTCTGCAATATGAGATGTTGCCATTACAGTTTATATACAGGGAGGGAGACACAGGTGCTTCAAGCTTGGTATTAAGCAGAGGTAAATAACTTCATGATAAGATGGTAACTTTGCAATGGAGCTGAACAAAATGAGCTGGCTAAGTTCATTTTATGAATTTTGGCATCATCAGTATTTTGAACTTAATAAACAAATAAACTGATTTATTTTATTTTTAATTGCAGGAGTACCATTCCATATCACTTCTTCCAGCACATGAAGTGCTGGCTTAAGGAATTCCTTTAAGACTCCAGCAATTCTTCCTATGTTTGATGGGGTTTTAAAGCCTCACATCAAAAATACAGAAGACTGTAGTTAACACACACACACACACACACACACACACACACACACACACACACACACCATGACACCAGAAAGGTTGGGAGAACTCAATCTATATTAAATCCCAAGAAAATTTTGGTCAGTTATAGTTGTTGTTTAACTTCCTTTCATGTCAGTGAATAAAACACGTATATAACAGATATACCATATTTTTACATGTATAAGACTAGGTTTTTTTTAACCAAAAATCAGGTTAAAAATTGGGGCTCATCTTATACATGGGTAGTGCTGAGGGGTGCTTTCTTAATTTGGAGTCCCCAAAAATAGGGGGCCTCTTATACATGGGGGCATCTTATACACGGGAAAATATGTTATTTTGGTTGAGCATTCATATCAAATCCCCAGTCAATGTCTGCAATGATATATTTGATTAAATCAGGACTGTTGATCAGCTAGAATTTTACCCCCTTTTTGAAGGAAGCAAAAATTATCATCAGCACCCCAAATTGAACATGCCAGTTTTACTTCTTGAACACCAGGCATAAGCTGGGCTTCTGACCTCCATGAACATTTCTGGGCAACACAGCATCTTCCTCCTGGAAGAGGATTCCTCTCCATTGACTTCTGTAGGGGAAGGCTGGTGATGGAAATAAGAAACAGCATGGCTTCACATGCAAAACAACCTCCTTTTTCCAAATCACTGTAATTGTAGTGCCCTGGGAAAATAATTCACTGTAATTACAGCCTAGACCTGTCCATCAAAACAAAATATTCCCCCCATGCCTTCAATCACGCCACACTTGAGCTAATGATGTAGCCATACATCTTGGCTTCACTTTTTAAAACTGTAGTGGTGCCTTTAAAAGTACAATGTTTGAGGAATAGGCACAAACTGATTTGGGCATAGTAAATCCTTTCCCAAATCATCCATATCCATATTGTAATTTGGGCAGAGCACAGGACTGATTTGCACCCCTTATGCGCTGGAAATGTGAAATGTAAATACAGTGTGCAGCTGCCACATGGACACCCACTTCTAAAGAAGAGGCACAAAAGGTGCTTGCCACCATTTTGCAGGGTGCATTGTGTGCATACCCTCCAACATTTCTCTGATGAAAATAAGGACACCCCATTCCATAATGATAACTTTACTATCTATACTGGGTTGCCCCAGCCCCTCTGGGCTCTTCCAACACATATGAAAACACAATAAAACAATAAACATTTTGTAAAACTTCTCTATACAGGATTGCCTTCAGACGTCTCAGGGGTTGGATAACTCCATAAAAGGTAAAGGTACCTGTCAGAGCTGCTCCCCGATCCTAGCTCACAGAGGATCACGCTAGCCAGCGATCATTAAGTAAAAATCTTTATTGAGTTACAGTTTCCATTCTCAAGCTGCTGCGTGCAACTCTACGTCTTATGGTTAGATCGGCGAAGCTCCGTCTGAGTCTCCGCCCCTTGTGCACCAACTTAATATCCTAGCCCTGCTCCACCTTTTCCGCCTGACTGTTCTCCTCTGGGTCCCTCTGCCCCCCGGGGTCTCTTCCTTCCGGGATTCTTCTGACGCCGACCCCCCGGACCCTCCTGTCTCCTTGCGCCGGGCTTTAGGACCTGGCTCCCTTTCCGGGCTGCCTACTGCGTCACTTTCCTGTGCATTTGAACTTGGCGCGCGCGCCCAACCTTCCACTTTCCGTCTGACCGTTTCTTCGCTCCCCGATGGAGGTGTGGCCACTCCTGACTCGTGCCCTCCCCCCTGTTGTGAGCTGCCAGCGCTTGATCCCTGGCGCCCTTCCTCTTCCCTGCTCTCTGGCGGTGACGCTGGTCCCGATTTCCAACTGCTCCCCTCTGAGTCCCCTCTGGCTCTATCTTCCTGGGGTGTCCCCCTAGGCTCCCCCCTTCCCCTGGCCACTGGTGCTCCTTTCTGTGAATCTTCTGATTCACTGGAAAGACTCGGAGATCTCGGGTCGTCGTCATCACTCATCTTTTCTTCTGCCTCCTCCCCCTCGCTCTCTGTTTCCTCCCTTGCCCTTGCCTCTGCTCCTGAACCCCTGACAGTACCCCTGCCCGTCCAGGCCAGTCGTGTCCGACTCTAGGGTTGCGCACTCATCTCGCTCAAGAGGCCGGGAGCCGGCGCCGTCCGAAGACACTTCCGGGTCACGTGGCCAGCGTGATGAAGCTGCAGCTGGCGAGCCAGCACCAGCGCCACACACGGAAACACCATTTACCTTCCCGCTATAAAGCGGTACCTATTTATCTACTTGCACTTAGGGGTGCTTTCGAACTGCTAGGTGGGCAGGAGCTGGGACCGAACGACGGGAGCTCACCCCGCCACGGGGATTCGAACCGCCGACCTTACGATCTGCAAGTCCTAGGCACTGAGGTTTTACGCACAGCGCCACCCGCGTCCCTCCATACCCTCCAACATTTTTCCAATGAAAATAGGGGCATCCTAAGGAAAAGCGGGACATTCCAGGATCTGATGAGAAACCGGGATGGCCTCTGTAAATCTGGAACATCCATGGAAAATAGGGACACTTGGAGGGTCTGTGTGTGGAACTGCAGGTTTTGTGGTCTCTCAGCTACAGTCCAGCTGTTCAACCGCCCAACCCAAAGTAGACCCTGATTCTCCCCACCACCTTAGTTAAGTGGCGCTCACAATGCAGGGCCATGATTGTTTGTTTGTTTGTTTAAAAATGAGCACAATAATGTTAGCAGCCCATTTTGAATCAACATTGGCAGGTGTTCTTTTCTTCCCTTCCTGGTATACGTTTCCTTTCGGATCTCCACAGAGCAGATCTTTTTCAGATTTCAACCATCCTTAAAAGAAATCTCATGCAAGCAATGAAGCTCATCAATATCCCCTTTATTACAGACTCAATCTCGTGGCCTTAGCTTGCACGCTTCCTAACAATGTGGAAGCCAACTGTGAATAACAATTCTAGAGAGCAATACTTCCTTGACAAGCTTTCTTTAATTTAAATAGGAAATCCTGTGAAGGGCACACTTGAAAAAAAGCGCTATAGAAAAGAAATGTTGCCTTGCTGAGGGAAAAACAATTGACATTTAAAATATATAGCACTGCTTATTTAGCCTGAGTAGGATTTAAGTAGCAAGCTTTATGGTAAGCCTCCATGCCTGCATGTCCAATTCTAATAAGAATAGTCGAGAATCATGCTTCCTATAAATAAGTGCCACTCAAAGACTGATGCATACAAAGAAACTACAAATGGAGCTTCCCGTGGCTTCAGGTAATCATTCCTCTTCCAGTTCCCATTTGCCTCTATTATAAAAGAATATAACCCTGGAGTTTGATCTTCTTGCTGCAGCTACATTCGCCCTCTGATAACTTTATCTTCATCCTGAATTAATGAGTCTGACTCACAAACTCTCTTCCTGGGAGTTGTGTTGGTGTGTTTAGTAGTGCTACTTTGTAATATTTGTACTAAACACCATCCAATAGGTATTCATTTTTGCAATGTATTTTGAAAACTTGCTGTAGGATGCAATCCTGAACCAGTGCGAAATCACAGAGGGGACTTGTAATCTTAGAAAGTGAAATGGAACTGTAATTCGAAGACCGGAGAAATGGATGGATGGAGCAGACCCTAGAACTGTTCTTAGCAGTGGTGAAACCTCTCTTACTCTCTTAAAATAGAATAGGTGGAGGAGGAGGAGAGGTAAAGAAGCAGAGTGGTGGCTGAGAGGGAGACTAAGCATAATGGCTTTGGATGTTTCTCCCATGCCAAAATGCAAGGGTTGTGGCAGTACTGAAAAAATGGCTATGATAAAGCAGCTGCTTCCCTTTCGCTTATGACTACAGCATTCATTACTCCACTCCTGACCTTTCAACTACTCTCGAATCCCATTTATCTCTCAGGTGCCACTCTGACATTTCTTGCCACTGTTTCAAACAAACAAACAAACAGACAAACAAACAAACAAACAAACGCGCAAAGGCCTCTTTCAGATAAATCCTCCCTTGTAACTTATTTTGGGCGTGCTATAGTGGATAGCTCTCTACCCTGGTCTTCGATTCCTGAGATGCATGTTTTCAAGACCTACCCTGTGGCTATGGTTTGTTTTAAATGCTTTCGGTAATGAATGTTCAATCATTGTAACCCATTCTGGGACTGCTAGCGAAGGGCAGATAACAGCAACAGCAACAGCAATGCAACACTGTTGTTTCTTTTATCCTAGAAACACACTGTGAAGGAACCAAAGCCCAACTTGTTGGCTTGAGGAGTCTTTGCTTGTTCCTTTCCAGGAGAAGGCCCCATGCCTTGATGCGTAGAAGGTTGCCGCACTTCATGTAAATCATTGAACCAAACACAAGATGTGACTCACCTGGATGTGGCTGCTTGTTGTTTAAAATTATCTTAAAATATCTGCCCTTTTCCTTTAAAAATCCTACAAGTCTGGATTCCCACATGTTCAGACCAAGGTTGCCCAATGTGGATGATGGCAATATTTCTTGTCCATAAATTACATGAAGGGTGCCTCTTAATGGTTCTACCTGAGGTGGAAGTGAGGGCTTCTATTCATGAAATACACTATCTTTGGTTTGCCTTCTCAGTTCTCTCTACCCTTCTCAGTTGCTGTCCAGGGCTTTATAATTCATTGCCCTAGTAATAACTCCCACACCTGGACTTAGTGCTCCATCTTCTTCATTCCACCTCAGTGGACATTGTTTGGCAACCTGAACCAGGTTGCCTGCAGGGCTAAATTAATTGGCAGTATTTCAGCTAGTGGGTCACGTTCCTCAAGGCCGCTGTCCTGTACGCTTTCTCTGCAGCTCTCAGCTTTTGTTTTCTTACTCCTCTATTGAAATTCCAGCTCATAGTACAACGGGAACGTATGTAAAATCACAAGCAGACTCACCCTCTCTTCTTTTTGTAGTACAGCATGTGGAGAAGGATCTGGAGCCATATTATTTCTTTTACAGGCATTAGCTTACACTGCCTACAACACCTCATGTGTTTCCTTCCCCATCTTTGTAACACCCAAAGAAGGTTGAGGTGTGCATAAACATATTCAAGTGTATACCTGGACAGGTCAAATATGAAGACAATATACTCACGGATCCTAGATCTACAGTTGCCAAGGAGGTGGACCTGGCTTTCAGTCATGTGTTCACTTATTAGCAGACCAATATGTGCTTGCAGAATAGTTTTAAGCCTCGCAAGAACCCAGTGCATTAGACTGAGATAAGACTCATCTAAGGCTGAAAAATGAAGCTCATAGCTGATCCAGGATTTGAACCACAAATTCTCACATCCGTACACAAGACTCCTCTAGCCACTATGTTGCATTTGTGGTTTTAATACCTTAATGTAGCTAAATAGACATTGCTTCTGTAAGGTATATTCTTTTGATAAGAAAATAGATCAAAGGACTCTCTGATCCAACATTTCAAAATGAAAGAGAAAAAAAGCACCTAGTCACACCAAAAAAGTGTGAAATATCCATCCAGGGTTGATATTTTCTTGTCTGTATTCCTACAGACACAAAGATAAATGCTACAAAGTGCATAATTTATTTGTTTGATAGCCACTTCCTCCATCTAGTGTCTGAGCCTTTCATATTGGTTTATACGTCTAAGCAACTTTGGCCAGTGTTTACATTGCCTTTTCATTACATGTATTTGCCTCTACATATTTTTTGAGATACTGGGTTAATTGTGAGAGAACTTACTGTTTAATAATCTTAAGGTCATTACTGGAATGAGTGACATCTCTCCCCCCCCCCCCCATCGTCTAGTACAGTGGTACCTCGGGTTAAGTACTTAATTCGTTCTGGAGGTCCGTTCTTAACCTGAAACTGTTCTTAACCTGAAGCACCACTTTAGCTAATGGGGCCTCCTGCTGTCGCTGCGCCGCCGGAGCACGATTTCTGTTCTTATCCTGAAGCAAAGTTCTTAACCTGAAGCACTATTTCTGGGTTAGTGGAGTGTGTAACCTGAAGCGTATGTAACCTGAAGCGTATGTAACACGAGGTACCACTGTATTTATTTTATTTAAGAAGTGTATACCCCACTTTTCAATATATCTCAGAATATACAATATACAAAATTTTAAACAGATATTAAAAGACCAGAAAATAGAACATTAGAACAATGTTCACAGTGCAAAGGCCTCCTGAAATGAAACTTGACAGAGATGGTGCTTGCCTGGTTCTTAACGGGAGAGCCATCCATAGAGTCAGACCTACTACACTGAGGATGCGGCTCCTCACTGACATAAATCATGTTTCTGGTTGATTCAGAACTACTAACAGTGCTTTCTCAGATTATATCAGTGATCAATTTGGGACATACAAGGTACAGTGAGTCAGTCCTTAGGGTATCTGGAACCTGAGATGTTCAGTGCTTTGTACACTAGCACAAGCACCTTGAACCTGGCCTGTAAGCAGACAGGAAGCCAGTGCAGATACCATGCATCCTATCTTGGCGGTAGTATGGAGCTGATGTTTCCAGACCAAACCCAAGGGCAGCTGCACATTTAGGGCAGGTTGCAACTACTCAGTCCCATCAATGGAAGCTCTGCACTAGAACTTCCGCTCGCACAATGAAGCTGTTCCCCGCTCCTCCCCCTTCTCCCTTCATGCTCCCTAAAATTGGCTTGGTGGTCAAGGTGCAGGAGAATCCATAGAACAGCACACAGGGTGAAGAGAGGGTAGATCATGCAGCCTGACAGACCAAAATGGAATGATCACCTTAGTGCTGCATTGAATTCCTCCCCTAGGCTTGATGTTACCAGTGCATGGGCTAGTGTTGTCATGCTGTCCCTATCCAGGAAAGGCCACAGCCCAAGCTGATAAAAGCCACTACGAGCTACCAAGTCCACCTGTACCTCAAGTGACTAAGATGGTTCCAGTGGTTTTCCCCAAACTGCAAACTGCTCCTTTAGAAGGAGAGCAGCACCATCCAAGGCAGGCAACTGGCCTCTCTCCTGGATCCAGGAACCAACAACCCACACAGCCTTTGCCTTTCCAGGATTCAGTGGCCATAACCAATATTATATAAATTCCCCAACGAGTGAAATGCAACCCCCATGGAATAACTAACAGAGGATGTTATCTATGGATGGAAGAAATCTGGAAGTGGAATAGGGGAGGGATGCAATTTTGAGGACTAATATTCCTGCATCCCCCACCCCCACATGCCTCTCATAAATCTATATTGACAGACAACCTTGAATAGCGATTCAAATTGTTAATCCTTGCAGCCCTAATACAATGTAGGCGGTGATACAAAATAGGGAAGGCAATCGGGAGAGTCACTTAAGAATGGCAGAAGAGAGGTGGTTATGTTTGACACCCACCATGTTTCAGCCCACATGCAATTATTATCCACCAGCATCTTATCCATTATAACTGTTATAAAATCATAACCACAGCAAAAAATGCTCTTCAGATTTGCATTTACTTGGCAACTTAATCTTGAACATATCAAAAACATACCTTTGAAACTTGCTGTTGATTTTGTCATTCCCACACCTGCAGAGATCTCTGAAATGCCCCCTCCCCTGACTACCTGCTATATTGTTTTAGGCCGCTGAAGACTAAAACAATCACCCTAATGGAAGTTCCAGTGTTACTATCCAGACAGATAATACGATGAGTGATATCCAGTTGTGGTCTCCTGCTTGAACAATGACCTTCAGCTTGCATGTATGAGACTTCCCCTTCCTCTCCTCCCCTGTGCAGTCCCCCAATACCTTCCCCCAAATCTGTTTCATTGGGGGACCCTCCAGAGCAGGATGGAGTGGTATGAGGGAACTGCAGGGAAGAGGAGAGGAAGGGAAAGTCTTGTAATCTCTACTGGTGTGATGTTGGAGCCCCTGCCATGACTGCAACTAGCACAATGCTGCCACAAACAAACAAGTCAGTATGAGAGCTGGTGATCAATTGCTGCAAGTCACAATGGCTGCATACAATATCTAGAATTCAGAAGCAGTGTGTTACTGAGTACCAGTTGCCAAGGAGCAACCGCGGTGAGCTTAATGGCCTCTTTGTGGGTTTACCGGAAGTAGCTGCTTGGTCACTAAAGGAAAGAAGATGCTAGGCAAGATTGAGCATTGATCTGATCTCGCAGTGCTCTTCTTATGTTATCATCATAAAATTCTTGTACTGTTTCACTTAATGAGAAACAACAGCTGCTTGGCTCGTAGCCTGAATCCTGACACAACATATTATATGGTGCTTTCAGAGTATAAGAATGCCCTTTGTAGTCTGATAGGAGCCTTACATTTAACTAATAAGAATTTAAGATAACTTAGTTGGAAATGAAGGAAATGGAGTGTCACCATTCAAAGGTGCACTTGTCCCCAAAATCTGCAACATATCTTGAGCACTTTACGTCAAAATCAATCTAGCCTCTCCATTACTGCACAATGTTCAACCTTGAAGAGTCCCAATAATTCTTCACTACAAGAGGCAGTCATTCTTTCTTTAATATCCTTGAAAAGAATGACTACCCAGAGACCAATATTCACAGGAACTACTGTTCCCTACAGAATTTGGCTAGAGTGGATAAGAACCTGGCTCTCTTTCACAAACCAAGATTACTCGTCCTTCATTTTCATTGTAATTTGAGGTTCACTGACAAAACTATTAAGCACGCTTTTAAATAGGGCGCTCTCCTCTAGAAGTGCAAATCCGCCTCATCTTTCTTCGTAGCTTGGCTGCATATTAGGCAGGATCCAGGGGGCATTGATCTGAATTGCTTTAGAGGTGACAGAACAATGTGTGCCCTATAATTTGCTTAAGGATTTTCCCACTTTTTAACAAGAAAAATTCTCATATTGCTTACAAGTCCTCATATGGGGAATGTGAAGGTGGAAATATAGCTGGTGCCTTTCTAAGGAAATGTGGGACATATTACTGTGAACATTTCTACCTGCATAATTTATAATGTCTTACTTAAATAATATTATCATACTGAAGTATCCTAGGGGTTGCCAACTTTTTGGGGGTCTGTGGGAAAACTGTTATGTGCATCATAAGCACATCACAAGCAAGCACACCCCTCAGCCTACTCTGTCGGTTGTAACAGACTGTGTATTTCAAGCTTAATTTAAGTGGGAGGAACTGCAACTGTTGTGCTGGATTCCATATTACATAACCATTATTCTCACCCTTATGGTAGCACAAGACCCCTTGCGCAGGCAGTCAGAGAATCCAAGCCAATGATTTTTTTTTAAGTATGGGTTGTTTTCAAGTAAGTGCTACTCAGAGTAGACCTATTGAAATTAATGAACCTAACTTATCCATGTCCATTAACCTCAGTGGGTCTGCTCTTGAAGCTGGCTGGTGGAGAATACCACCCTATGCCTCTATGCCCCATACCCAATGCATTTTGTAACTTGCATTTGCTTGGCTTTTTCCAACTCAAGTAAGGGTTGTGTGTTTATGGGTGTAAACTTGCAGATTGTGCCCATATTAATGAAATAATTTTATCTAGTGTTCCCATCTGCAGCAGCACAACTTGAGGCCTTCATCTGCCCCAGTGGCAACAAAACATGTCTTTCCCATATTGGCCTCTACAGTCACAGCACGTGCTGTGACCTTCCTACAGTTTGGCTTCACCTCCAAAGGCACACTCCTCCACTGTATCTCAAGACAGACGGATGCCAACCAACCAGCATTCCCATGTACTGAAACTTCACTTTGTTCAATTTTTCAAAAAAACCCTTTGCTTTGAAATACACACAAACACTATACAGTGGTATCTCTGGTTGCGAATGGGATTCGTTCCAGAGGCCCATTCGCAACATGAGGGGAACGCAACCCACGTCTGCGCAGGTTGCGATTCGCCGCTTCTGTGCATGCGCGAGTGGCGAAGCCCGGAAGTAACCCCTTCCGGTACTTCTGGGTCGCCACAGGATGCAACCTGAAAATGCTCAACCTGAAGCAAACGCAACACGAGGTATGACTGTATTCACATCTTTGGTTCTAATTGTAAATCATTCCCCACAAATGCCCACTTCTCCCTCAAACCATCATTCCACCCACCTCTGCATGAGAGGCACCAATTGTTCGGCAGCATGGTGGCTCTGAGATGCAAGAGGAGGGGCTCTTGATCATGCTGGCTGGCTCTCACAAGATCCCACAGAATGATGTGGGATCACATGATAGGCTTTGATAGGAGTGGTGGCCAACAACTTATGAGTCTTGGTCATCTGATGGGTGGGGCCAGTGCTATTTTTCTAGAAGAAGAGGTGCCAGAACTCACCATTAATGCCTCCCTTGTTCTCTTATAATGGCAATAGCGCCCACCTGACAGGTGCCAAAACTGAGTTCTGGTGAGTTCCAGCTAAAAAGTAGCTCTGGTTGGGGCCATTTTGCCTTCCAAGCTTCCCCTACCTGCCAACATTCAATTGATCTTGGATTGGCTAGTTTCGATTTTCCCTCAGTGATTCCATCACTCTTTGTTAGGTGCTCGTAACTTTGTTTTGGGTTTGTACAAAACAGCATGGAGCAGGATCAAATATAAAGGGGAACCCTTCCAGAAGCGGTTGGGAGGAGGGAATGCACAAGTCATACCCCTAGATCAGAAGAGGACCAGCATTGCATCAATACTTCTTTCTTTTTGCCCAGTGGGACAACTAATGCCTGGTCCGTACCATGTTGGGATATAATGCTAATCAACTCCCACATGGGCTCTGAGTGTTTCCCAACCAATTAGGAATGACATTCCGACAGCAAGTTACACAAAATTTGTGTTTCATTCCATTAATGTATGTTCATTGTGCTGATTCCCACTGATTTTATGAGTCTCAACCTGCAGCTGACTTAGAATTGTTGCCTCACATTTGGGGTTCTGGTAAAACCTGTATACCACAAATACAAAAATCCCCACAGTGCTGGAGAAAGTAATTTCAGCCTCAATCCTCTACCTTCTACTTGAGAGTAAACCTCATTGAGTTTAATGGGACTTACTTTTGAGTAGTGTGCATACGACTTCACTGTTGTTTAGAAACAATACTGCTGTCTATTGTATTCAAAAAAGAACACTGCAGCTCAGGAGAGTAAATTTCTTACTGCAGATTAAGGCAGATATATTGTTAATAGGTTATTTAATTTCTTCTCGAGTTTAAGCTAATACAGTTCATTCCAGCTCTAAGATGTGACAGAATTTTATTGTAATATTTTACAAACCAGATCTTTTGTAAGAGGAAGAAATGTCATTGCTAAAGACATAGTTAAAAGCTCATGGCTCAAATTGTCATTTTATTGTTCTTTTGTGTACAGATTGTATGCAGAAGTCCATCCTTCCATTCACCAGTGTTGAAAAAGGTGACACATAAATGAAAGGACTTATAGCTGAGATTGGGTGCACGTTTGACAAGTCATAATGGAATTGTTTGCAAAGTTTTATTAAAATTCCTGCTTTCATTTATCTTTGTTAGCACAAGCCACAGAAAGCTGTGATATAGAATTCTTGTATAATTTAAACTAAATATAACCAAATTAGCCCAGGAAGCAAAAAAGAGAATAGCATATTTTATTCTAATGGAAAAAAATACTTTTGGAGATTATTATTATGCTTTATTACTTTGTGAATGTAATAACAATGGGTTTGGACTTGTTCCTTTTGAAAAAGCGGAAACCAATATAAGAATCTGAAAGCAAGAGTTGTAATAATTCCACATTTTCATTTTGTTGTCACGTATCTGGTTATAGGCTTTCAAATACATTAGGATGCTTTCTTCCAAAAATCTTTTTCATGCAAAGCAAGAAACAAAAAACTTGATTTCGGCAACAGGCTTTGTTAATGTTGCTTGCTTTTATTTCACATTTAGTTAAGATATTTTTTTTTATTGTGCTTTTCTATATATTAAAAGCTGCTCAAAGCAGCCTGTCATTAGCACAGTGGCATGGTTCAAAAGATTATTTTTGACAAGTGAAAAGGCATGATTGCAAGACTGCAGACAGTCTTGTCCTGCTGAAGCTACCCAGAACTCATCCCAATTGTTCCAAAGAGTTCCTCAAACCGAAGGAGTGGTTTGGGGAACAGAAGTGAGCAGGAGCCAGAAAAGCCCTGTTCTCTGGATCTATCCCAGTGTAAAATATACTGAATAATGAAAACAAGATGGATAGCTAGTTGGTAACATCATTCAGCAAAATAATGATGAGTGATCCTGCCCTAGCAGGTCAATGTCACTGATGTTTTAAGGAAGAGGGGATGCACATAATTTGATTACCCCATAGGCATGTGAATGCTGCATCAATGGATTGAGGGTTTGTGCATGCACACATGAAAGCCCTGCCCCAACATCTCAGTGCATGTTATTCTACCCACTCAGTCTCTGACTTTCCCTGTGTTCGTGAGTAGACTCCTCTGTGCAATTGGAGTCCTACACTTGATGTTCTCCTTGTGCTTCAACAAATGCAAGTAAAAGCCCTCTGCAGAACTTTTCCTTTCACCATGGAAAAGAGCGAGTGATTTGTTTGATTAATTGATTAATCTAATTTATTTGCATGTTGCCTTTCCACAGTGAGCTTTGCCCAAAGTGGCTTGCTACCATGAATTAATATAGAACATTAGAGGAAGCAGGAGGCAGGGAAATCAGCTTGCGAAACTTGTCCATAAATCCAAATAAGAGGAGTCCATCAATTCAACAAATATGGAATAAGTTCAATACTGCAAAAGGTATAATCTAAACTTAAATACTTAAGGAGAGAGAGAGAGAGAGAGAGAGAGAGAGAGAGAGAGAGAGAGAGAGAGTGTACAGTGGATGTCTGGAAAAATGCTAATAGGAAGTTGGGGTGGGGCTTGCAGGTATGCCCCTGCTCCCACCCATCCACAATTCCAGCCCAAATATGTTTAGGTGAATGCCTGAAAATACCTCATGTCACATGGTAAGAGTATATATACAATCTAGCTGGGGATGGAGAAATCAATGTGCACTTCTGAAGCACAGTGAATCACAGCCCATTCCGCAGGCCTCCACCACACGGTGGGGAGAGAGAAGGGGAAGGGATAACTGAAGAAAGAGGCACAACTGCAGAGTCCTACAGTAACCAGCAAAGGCTTGAATCTTCAGTCAAATTATCGGCTTGCATTGCAGAATGCAGAATGCAGAAATCATTTGCACTGGTGGAAACCAAAACAAACTGTGAACTAGCACCCGGCTGCCCCAAGATTTATTTATTATTTATTATTTATTTATTTCTATTTATTAAATATATATACCGTCCTATACCCGGAGGTCTTAGGGCGGTTCACAGACTAAAGATGGAAGCTAGCAGTGCAGTGTGATCTCTTCTGCATGTCTTGAGGCTAAGCTAAGATACACAGAACGTGCAGCCATTTTACAATGCATTTAAGTCAGAATGCTTCGATTTTGAATCCGTTAGGTATCACAGAATGCAAGGGCATATGATGAGCTTGAATCTAAGTACTTAGACTATGGATGGTTTTAGACTTGCAGCCTGCTTTTAGTCCCGAGATAGATGAGTCAGATCTGCCAAATATTTGCTTAATTATATGTGTAATCTCATTTAAGTCAAGGATTCAATGAATAGGGAATGAAAATACAAGCATATTTAATAACCATGATTTCATCACTTTGAACCAGCCTTCGCCACTTACATTTGCTAACTCAGTGTAGACTGTAGACCCACTTCCCCCCTCATGCTCAAATAGCTGTTCTGCACTTAAAATGCCCCCATCAGTTAAAAAATGCCTAACATCTGACCTCATCAACCCCATACACATCAACTTTAAGTCAAGTTACAAGAAAGGAGATTCCAACTAAACATCAGGAAGAACTTTCTTACAGTAAGAACTATTTGACAGTGGAGCAGACCCCCCTCAGACCCCCCTCTCCTTCCTTGGAGGTTTTAAAGCAGAGGTTGGATGGCCATCTGTCATGGATGCTTTAGCTGAGATTACTGTGTTGCGGGGGATGGAACTAGATGACCCTCAGGGTCCCTTCCAACTCTATGATTCTGTGAACCTACCTTCCCATTCTTTTTACAATGAGAAGTTAAAAGGTATTAAGCTAATTGAAAATCAATTGAGTGGGTGCCACTCATGAAGATAGTTTCATTAAAGTGTTTTTCTTTGCCGGAGTTGGAAGGTCTTCTCCCTGGAGAAAATTTATACAAATATAATCACATATCCTTGGGTGGATATGTGATTATCGCGGGTGGCACTGTGGTCTAAACCACAGAGCCTAGGGCTTGCCGATCAGAAGGTCAGTGGTTCGAATCCCCACGACAGGGTGAGTTTCCGTTGTTCGGTCCCAGCAGTTTGAAAGCACATCAAAGTGCAAGTAGATGAATAGGTACAACTCCGGTGGGAAGGTAAACTGTGTTTCCGTGCGCTGCTCTGGTT
Organism: Podarcis bocagei; assembly: GCF_964188305.1. Classification (NCBI taxonomy): domain Eukaryota; kingdom Metazoa; phylum Chordata; class Lepidosauria; order Squamata; family Lacertidae; genus Podarcis; species Podarcis bocagei. Next base: position 38,807,374 of record NC_138125.1, on the reverse strand, counting down.
TACCAGAAGCAGCTTAATCATGCTGGTCACATGACCTGGAAGCTGTCTGCGGACAAACAATGGCTCCCTTGGCCTATAGAGCAAGATGCCACAACCCCAGAGTCGTCCATGACTGGACCTAATAGTCAGGGGTACCTTTACCTTTATCCCTGGGGCAGGTGTGGAGAACCTGGGCCCTCCAGATGTTGATTGACTCCACATCCCATGAGCCTCAACCAGCCTGGCTAATGGACAAGTATGATAGAAGTTATCATCCAACAACAACCAGAGGTTCACCAATTCCTCTCATGCCTTTGGGGATGCTGGGACTTATAGTCACTGCCCCCTCACTAATGCAAATAGATGTGCCTCTAGAACACCCAACTCTGTCACTGCCGCCTCTCTCTTTTCCTGCCCCAGTTAAGTACCACCATGCTTTCAATGAATGCACCCAACTCATTTTGTTTATTTGTGTGTACATTTAAATGGAGATTAAAGATTAAGCTGCTTTCAGAGGGGTACTCACGTATCCCTAACATTTGATTTGTTTGGGTCTACATAAGCTTGTTTCAGGGACGCGGGTGGCGCTGTAGGTAAAACCTCAGTGCCTAGGACTTGCCGATCACAAGGTCGGCGGTTCGAATCCCTGCGGCGGGGTGAGCCTTCCTCTGCCCTACCTAAAGATGGCAGTGATTGAGCATGGGAGCTTTATTTGTTTATTTAACAACATTGATATACTGCTTGCTCGTAAGAGAGCTTCTAAGCAATTTACAAAAAGAATGAAATGGACTAGATTTATTCGTAAAAAATGGTTAATAATAGGTATTTGGAATTATTGAAAAGTTCATTAACATCAACAGTATCTAAAAAGAAATACAATGCATGGAACTTCTACATGACTGCCTAAACAAAAAAATGCTTTAAGTAGACACCAAAAGGAATACAATGAAGGCACCTGTCTAATATCAATAGGCAAGGATTTGCAAAGTGCTACCCCACACTTTGCGGACGCGGGTGGCGCTCTGGGTAAAACCTCAGTGCCTAGGACTTGCCGATCGTATGGTTGGTGGTTCGAATCCCCATGGCGGGGTGAGCTCCCGTCGTTCGGTCCCAGCTCCTGCCCACCTAGCAGTTCGAAAGCACCCCTAAGTGCAAGTAGATAAATAGGGAACGCTTTATAGCGGGAAGGTAAGCGGTGTCTCCGTGCGCTGCACTGGTGCTGGCTCGCCAGCTGCAGCTTCGTCACACTGGCCACGTGACCCGGAAGTGTCTTTGGCCGGCGCCAGCTCACAGCCTCTAGAGCGAGATGAGCACGCAACCCTAGAGTCGGACACGACTGGCCCGTACGGGCAGGGGTACCTTTACCTTTTAAGCTTGTTTCAGAACCACTGAAACCAGTGGAGTTTATCTATATTTTTCAGAAATGAAGACTACAATCCTGAACCCATTTACTAAGGCATGTCCAACTAAACATGATATGGCTTATTACTAAATAAGCATAAATTGGGGAACTCTCATTGATTCCAGTCTTATCTGAAACCCAGAGATTGGGTAGCATCTATACAAACATAAGAAACACTACCACCACTCGCTCTCTCCTTATATATATGGAGCAGGGGAGGGAGGGAGAGAATGCTCTAAACTTATAGTAAATATACTGTTGTTTGTATTTAACCATATTGTCTAACAACAGCAAAAAAAGCAAGCATAATATACTCTGGACTTATTTGGAACAGCAATACTCTAAGCAGCATTCTCAACTAGTAAGCACCAGGTGTTCCTCTTCATTTTGCTAAGCGAGATATGCTTAATTTTCTTATATAAGTGCCAGGTATTTTACCCAAATTGTGACAAAAGAATAAACAGCCAGCGCATGTTAAAACATTCACTTCTGATTTATCATTTACAAAGACATTGTTTTGACAGAACCAATATGATAAATATATATAAATCAGGTGCTCTGTACTTCTTGGAGACAGGATAGCAGGCTGGTCCAAACTTGAAAAACTGAGACAGCACTGTAAGTGAATGAAGATACATTGGCTTAAATTCAAGCATTGTGGTTTCTAGGGTTGCCATATTTCAAGCAGTGAAAATCCAGACAGAAAAGCATTTTTTTTAGTTTTGCCCAAAGTTGTTGATTATTATTTTTTGACAAATTTACAACAACAGAATTTTTGAGCTACATTAAAGGAAAATTGCCAAAAAAGACACTGTCAACATGGGTTGCCATACGCCCAGATTTTCCCATACATTTTTAGCTTTCCCCCCAGGACACTGTTTCCATATACAATATTCCAGATATGACAACTCTAGAACTTCCTTGTACTTGGGCTTCTCGGATTTCTAGAACCGGTGCTTATACTTAGTTGGTAGTGAAAACATCACCAAGCCAGCATATAATGTCACCAAGCTAGTAGCAATAGAGATATTTATAGGGTTGTCAGTCCAACATTTTGCTGATGCAGCTGCCCAGGTAACCTCAGTGGCTAGAAATCCTTTTCACTAGCTGTGACAGGAATCACAGCTGCAGCTGTTTTACTGGGATAGCAGAACTTGGTCACAGTCGTTCATGCGCTGGTGACTTCAAGACTGTATTGCTGCAAGGCACTCTATGCAGGGCTTCCTTTGCATTTGATCTGGAAGCCACAGTTATTGCCAAATGCTGTAGAATGATCACTTAACAGGTGTAAGACCCTGTCAGCATACAACTCCTCTGCTCAGAGATCTACACTGGTTTCCCACTTGCTAGCAGGCCAAGTTCAAGGTGTTACTGTATAAAGCGCTTAAAAGCTTGAGATCAGTTTATTTGTGGGAATACCTTACTTCATATATGCCCACTCAACCAATTCTGGTGCTGTTACAGATGCCACATAATATTTGTTCTACACTTGCAAGAAATTGATCTTTTTGTGGGGTAAAAGTACCCCTGCCCGTACGGGCCAGTCGTGTCCGACTCTAGGGTTGCGTGCTCATCTCGCTCTAGAGGCTGTGAGCTGGCGCCGGCCAAAGACACTTCCGGGTCACGTGGCCAGTGTGACGAAGCTGCAGCTGGCGAGCCAGCACCAGTGCAGCGCATGGAAATGCCGCTTACCTTACCGCTATAAAACGGTCCCTATTTATCTACTTGCACTTAGGGGTGCTTTCGAACTGCTAGGTGGGCAGGAGCTGGGACTGAACGACGGGAGCTCACCCTGCTGCGGGGATTCGAACCACCGACCATACGATCGGCAAGTCCTAGGCACTGAGGTTTTACCCACAGCACCACCCGCGTCCGCAAAGTGTGGGGTAGCACTTTGCAAATCCTTGCCTATTGATATTAGACAGGTGACTTCATTGTATTCCTTTTGGTGTCTACTTAAAGCATTTTTTTTTGTTTAGGCAATCATGTAGAAGTTCCATGCATTGTATTTCTTTTTAGATACTGTTGATGTTAATGAACTTTTCAATAATTCCAAATACCTATTATTAACCATTTTTTATGAATAAATCTAGTCCATTTCATTCTTTTTGTAAACTGCTTAGAAGCTCTCTTACGGGCAAGCAGTATATCAATGTTGTTAAATAAACAAATAAAGCTCCCATGCTCAATCACTGCCATCTTTAGGTAGGGCAGAGGAAGGCCCCTTTGTGAAATCTTGGAGAGCTTCTAACAGTCGGTGTAGACAAATTCCCTGTGTTCCTAAAACAGGAAACAATATGTAAATAAAATATCATAGTAAGTGTGGTAACATGACATAGAATTCAAGCGATAGTCAAGGGCTCAAACCCTGAGGGTCTCTAGATGAAAACTGCAGAGGAGATGAATCTGGAACCTGAAAAAAATGCTGGTCACTTAACCTGTTTCAAGAAATCTTCATCAAGATTCAATTTCCATGCAAAAGTTCAGCAATCCATAGAACACAATTCATAGGCTGAGGTATGCTTGAGGAAGTACAATAAAATCCTGCAGCTTCCCAGGGGGCAGAAATAAACCTTCAGAAGTTCACTAATAGGCACATTCTGTGGTTAAAAGCTTTTAAGTCCAAAGACACACAGTGCTGAGCTTCCTCGAGGGACAATCTTAATAAATTCACGTATTCATTTCGGTGGTAAGTTTTCAAGAGCCATAAGATTCACAGCTCTCAGCTCCACTCCAGCTAACTCTTCCAGTGGCAAACTTGGCATCTCCCTACAGATATCTTACTCTGGCCCATTGACCAGGCTATCCACTGGTCAGGTCAACCATGGATCCTGGATGCCAAGTGGGACAGTAACAAGAAGTGCATATATGTGTTTCCTGACAGTATCTGGCAGGGCAGAATAATATTAGTAGTAGAAAGCTGGACAATCTCATTTTTCCTAACACTCTGCACCTTATTTAGAATGGCTCCTGTTCATCATGCTTTTGTTTCGAAAGGTTTATCTCTTGATTCAGAAGAGACGTTAACAAGCCACCTCAGTTTCTGAAAAGCAGCTTGAGATCTCCTCCCCATTTTCTGTTATTCAGTACATACTTTTTATCATATTTATAAGCTTCTTCCTTGAGACGGCAGTACCAAGGGGAATCATTGATCATTATGCTCATGTACTAGAGCTGAAACAATGTGCAAAAGGTTTATCTAAAGGTTGATATTTCCATTTAGGTACCTGGAATAATTGAACTTCTACTGCTGTGAGCCACAGAATGGACTGAATTAGAAACCTCACCCACCCACTGTTTCTGATGTGAAATACCTTGCTGTTCATGTAGACTATCTAAACTTTTTGGAGAATCATGCTGCTCTTTGTGTATGAAAATAACACTACATTGAAGATGTGGAGATAATAATAAAAAACCCTATCATTGCTATAGGAACATAGACAGTCATTCTTCACTCCATTTCATTGTTTTTATGCTGTCAATCTGTTCTTTCAGTGATGTTAATCCATAACTAAAAAAAAAAGAAAGGTACTCTTAACAATACTGTATCATTGAAATGTGTCAAGTCTACTTGACTTATTTTCACCAGTAACTGTATCATTAGGCTTGAATCTGGTCAAATGGATAGAGTAGTGTATTTGGAACCCTTGAAATTCTGATTCAGTGATGGTATTATTCTGGTGTGGATTCAGGAGCCACTTTGGAGTACAGTCAGCCCATTCCCCACTAAGGTCTACAGTGGTACCTCGGGTTACATACACTTCAGGTTACATACGCTTGAGGTTACAGACTCCGGAAACCCAGAAATAGTGTTTCAGGTTAAGAACTTTGCTTCAGGATGAGAACAGAAACTGTGCTCCTGCGGTGCGGCAGCAGCAGGAGGCCCCATTAGCTAAAGTGGTGCTTCAGGTTAAGAACAGTTTCAGGTTAAGTACGGACCTCCGGAACGAATTAAGTACTTAACCCGAGGTACCACTGCATTAAGATGTTGTTCTGTACCTAAACCCCTACGCATGCTGCAATCAGAAATGAGTCTCAGAGTTGCATAAAAAGTAAATAATGCACTGAGAGAGAGCTTGCATCTATTTAAATATAGAATCTCTCTGACCCTGCAATATGGAGCTCACCACTGAATAGTCAAATGATGATTCTGAAATTGGTTTTGCACTGACCACTCCAGTCCCAGGGACGCAGGTGCCATTTGGCTCACCGATGACAACACCTGTCTGGAATTAGGCTCAGGTGTACTGAAGGAGTGCAGTGGTAGAAACATGGGAGCAACTGCTTTTTAAGATGCAGAAAAAGTTGAGAAAGGGTGGAAGAAATCAGAAGGACCAGAGAGTGGAAGGTTGTGTGGGAGCAAAATGAATAGAAGTAAATACTGAAAAGGGAAAAGGGTAAGTACAGTTGGTTTGTGGGATGGAGTGGGGTGGGATAGGCTCTCCTCAATTTTCTTCTATGATGTGTTGGAGCTTTTAGGAGCACAAGCAACTCTAAACCTTGTCTTCTGGCATAAGAGGAGTTGATTGCACTTGGGACAGGGTCCTGTAGTGTTGTGGAGAACCCACACCCTTTATTTTAATAAGCTTATATTACTCTTCTGACAATGAACAAGTAACCATGAAATCTTCCTGTTACACTTACATAGTATTCCATGCTGGTCACTTAACCTATATAAATTATTTCCATTGCTCCTTCTCAATTCCTGTCTATAAAGGTGCCTCAAGAAGATCGGGGGGGGGGGAGAGAAAGTTTCCGTGAAAACTCTTTCTTTCTTTCTCCTGCCCTAGACATGGTGCAAGTGATGGTGAAACCAAAGTTCACTAAGAACTACCAATTAGGTGTGGAAAGGAAAAGCCTCCTAATATTTCAAGATAGCATTATGTGCTCATATAACTGAGATGTTTCACTACTGGTTTACAAAAATATTAATAACAATGCACACTAATAAATCATCATAACATGAAGATGGCTTCTCTTCTCTTGCTGAAACATCTAATTCCTGATCTGAGCGTGAACTCTAAAAGTTTTTATATTGCAAATGAAAACCAGTCCAAAATGTGTCATTCATTTTTAAATACATAAATAAAGAAATGGCCTTTAAATAGCTTCAGTAAGAAAAAGTAACATAGAGCTGTGTCTGGAGAGACAGAGAGAGGAAAAAAATCTATAAAATCTGCTTGCCCCTGATAGCATTTCTCATTGATTTTCATATAACATCTTTTTTCAGTATAAACAGTAACAGGACCTTGTGCCTATTTTATCATCCCAGATGTTTTAGCGATAGCTGACACTGGATCACAGTACTGCTGTGAGACAGCCACATATCCTGTGATTGTGATTGTCCAGGAAATTGAGGCCATTATCAAGGTCAAGAGTGGGTGAAAGACTGCTTCAGATCCTCATAAATTCAGGTAGTCCTGAAGAATGCTGAATCTTAAGTTTATCACTGGTAGCTCTTGACAAAGGGCAATAAGCACCCGACAACACAGATGGCACACACACTAAACTGTAACACACACACACTGAGCAATCTGAAGTTTGTTCACATATTTTTACAGAGATGAACATTGTGCTTTAAGATGACCTACATCATATATAGACTGTTGCCGTTGTTAAATTTATCCACCACCACCCTGCCCTCACTAGCAGCTCCTAGGATGGGTTACAACAATAAAAAATTTAAAACAGATTAGTGTCTCAGGAATAGCACCACCATCTTGAAAATACACATCTCAGGAGTCAAAGGCTAGAGCAAAGAGGTGCATCTTCAGCATTTGCCAAAAGCTAAAGAGTGAAAAAGCCAGACGCACCTCTGTGGGAAGGGAATTCCACAACTTAGGGGCTTCCACAGGGAAAGCCCCCTCCTGAGCTGTCATTCCCTCTACTTCTGATGATGGTGGAACTAAGAAGAGAGCTCCCTCTGCCAATCTTAATACCTGAAAAAGTTTGAAGGAATGGAGGTGGTCTTTCAGATATTTGGGGTCTAAGTCATTAAAACACTAATGTGAGCTCCTTCTGTTCTGTGGAGTTTAGGCACAAAGCAGACTAAAGTAATGTAGATTGGATTGAAGACGATTGTTTCTTATTGTTGATGGATAGATTTCTATATCCTTGAAATGTCATAGTGGTTTCTTCAGGGTGGACAAAGTACCTTCAAAAAAGAGGAAATGCTTTATTGAAAAAAGAAGACACAGATCTGAATAAGATCTGAATCTGCTAATTTATAGAGATGCAAATGTAAACATATTTAATTTAAAAAGAAATACAATACATGTATGAAACAGAATTGATGAAATTTGATCCCTTTCATTGGGATGGACGGAGTTAGATTTGTATGGAGAGATAATCTGTATATTATATAGTTCTGGAGTTCTGTGTAGTTTGAGGACAAAGTTCCTGTTGGATTCAAATGCAATTGTGAACACTCAGCACTTCTGTGAATCAGACTCCCACTGTGTCAGGAAAGCACTAAGAAAATAATGAATGCCCAGGCCTAGCAATTCAGTCCAAGAACTCAGAGTGGCATAGCCAACAACCTAGTTTCCCAAGATGTCATTCACTTTCTTAATCTAAGGTGTTATCCTTGCTTTAACTGAAGTCCCCTTCCGATTCACTGCACAGTCTACCATTTTTTTACAGCAAATCCTAGCCAACATCATTCTTTATTGAAGGAGCTTTCAATAAGCAATGCTTAACTTTACTGCTGAAAAAGGTAAATGCTGAGCACATGCATTATCTTAACAATTTTCTATGTGGATCGATTAATTCCGGCACTTTCTATCTTCTTAGTACTTCTTCACACAATCGATGTAAAATAACTTTGTGCCATTTGAATATGGACGCTGTTTCATTTCTATCAAAGCACATTTTAGGCCCCCTGAAAATAGAAAACAAAACAGAAGTGTAAAGAAAGTATGATACCATTTAAAAATTTAATGATACAGGATATGTGTGTGTGTGTTCCAATGAAGGTTAGCTGTAATAGTTATGGGGTTATTGCTCATGGCCCAGTGAATGTTAGGGTGCTATACAAATGTTGTAGGTAAATAAAACTATTTTGGAGAGCATTTCCTTCCTAGTGATTCTGAGAGCCTTCTGGGTGGCCCTGAGGTGTACTCTCTGAGATATCCTTATGTCTGCTCTCCTGTGAACCAAGGGAGCACATTATAACCCGATTGTGAATATACTTGAAGACAAGCATTAACATTGATTATGTATTATGCGGTTACATGGATAATCGGAAAGCACAATTTTATGCTCTAACTCCACCAGTGAAGCCACAGTCATGTCATAATATCACACCAGAAAATTCGTCTTCTTTCCTGATATGCTAGTGCTGTAATTAAGGCATTGGTTTCTGCTCTCTTCCTCCAGGACCCTAAACCTCAAAAGTTCTGATTCCCCGGGAAAATTAGAGTGGGTTCAAAGTGATCTCAAACATTTTTGCCTAATCAAGCACCTCATTAAGCAACTTGAAACACTTTAGAACTGCCCTTGCATTAAATAAATTATAATAGAGAATCAGTAGTAAAGTTAGCACGATCAGGGAGAGGATCAAAGCTTTACTGTAAAGATTATTGGCCAAATGGCCCTGAATTGCAAATCCTCTCTAAATTAGGACCAGGTACAGCAACCCACACAATAGAGTTCCATACTGTTTTTCAACAAACGTCACAGAAGTTTGTGAGCAATTTCATAACACTTTGGGTGGTTTCGCATAGATATAGTAAAGGTTGACAGCCCCAAATTTGATTTGGTGTTCTCTAATCTAGCAACTCTTTAATTATATTATTGTGTTGCTTTTTACCTTAAGCCAATGGGCATGTGTGGCTTATTTTTAGGTGTTGTCAACGTATTGCCATCACGCCCATAAAGAAGTCCCAAGATGCAACATTTGTGGCAAAACAGGTTATATTTGTCAAATAGAACAAATTTGAAGACCTGCAGAAACCCAATAGTCAGATTAGCAAAATAAACGTACGTAATATGGGCAGGACAGTTGTCCAGTAAGAAGGGATCTGATCCTTCCTATCTCTAGGACGTGTTTACAACTGGAAACTGTGGCTGTGCGGCAAAGGGAGGAAGGGTGGCAAATTAGGAGGAAATTCTCCCTCATTGCTATGTGTACGTTGGATATGTGAACCTGACATGCACACCATGGCTCTGCTGTTCAGTGTTCACCAAGGTGTGCATGTCAAGCCCAAAGAGAACCCTGGAAGAGCCCTCCTTCCACAAAAGCAGTGGAAGCAGCAGTGGCGTACCTACATTTTTGTGGCCCTGAAGCTTGAACTGTTATGGGGGCTCCTTCACAACCAGCAGCAAGTTCTGGGTAATCACTGTTATCTTCTTCAATTGGGTTGTTCCACGACAGTGAGGAATGGGAGGACTTCAGATCTGGTGAGTGCAAAGCTTCTCCTTACATTCTCCAGGTATGCTCCCTTTTTGCCATGATCACTGTTGGAGCACAACAGTGGAATGGCAAGGGAAACAGATGTTTCTATTACCACATTGGGGAGGCTTCTGAGAATAGACTTCCCCTTTTTTTGAGACAGAGAGTTCTCAAACCATTCTTTTACAGGCCAGATGATAAATTTAGTTCAATAGTAATAGTTATCAGTCAGTCGTGGATAATAACCAGGGTTTATTAAACTGAGAACTAGCTTTGATTCTACATACTCTGTCCTTGTCTCTGGCCTTGACACTTTAAGTTATGGTTCTTAAACCACAGTTTCCTATTCAGGGGTTCCAACTTGAATAAAATACTGAGGAGAGGCCCTACATAATCAAACACAAAACCTAGTGCATGCACACCATTTGAAACCCAGATGGGTGGGGTATAAATAAGAACAAATAATAATAATAATAATAATAATAATAATAATAATAATAATAATAATAATAATAATAATAATAATAATTTGAATGGTAATGCCCATCAACCTTGGGGGTGCAACCCCCTCAAATATTTTAGGGGGGCAAAGGAACCTCTGCCTCTAGGAGTTGGCTGCTATGTTCCTAATAACACCTGAACCAGGATTCAGCTCCGATTATAAACCAGGATGTCAAACCGATATCAGATCTGAGTTTCAGATCCTGGTATATAAACAGAGCTCATGGCACAGCTTTCCAGTTCAGCTGTAATGAGAATCTGGTTTAATAACCACTGGAAGTGTTGAACTAATGTGCAAGAGCAAAGGGAAGGTGAACATGCAGGCATAATGCTTGTCTTGCCCATCTAATGAAATTGAACTAGACCACCAGTATGCAGACCAGTTTCCCTTAGACTGTGGCCCTTCAAATGTTTTGGTCAGCTCCCATAACCCCTGACCATTGGCATGCTGTGTACGGTTGTAGTTCAGAACATCTGGAGTGCGCCAGGTTGGGGGAAGGCTGAGAGAGACGGTGGCAGTTGGCAAAGTGAAATGAAGAACACTAATTGGCTTCTGGCATGGAAGATGTCTGGAAAGGAAGGCCTCTGTTAAAAGTATTCAGCACTTTTAATGAAGATCAGATTTGGCAGTTTTAGTGATATTAAGCTGATTTACTATACAGGACAAATCTGAATTTTTTCCACTGGAGAAGTTATATGATGAATATGACAACCACAGTTTGTCAATTTTATTGAATGCATTTTGAGTGATGTTTGGTAATGAAAAGTCTTGAATGTAATAAGACCATCCAGATTCACCCCCACCGTTGCAGACCAACCTTTTGTTTTTCTGCTTGTATTTTGACTGTAATCCTCATGCCGTGTGTGTGTGTGTGTGTGTGTGTGTGTGTGTGTGTGTGTGCGGCTTGTGTTCATCATCCAAGTTACCAGCCTTCATGTGTTTATCCAAAAAACATAGAATTTATGGACATACCATCTCCCCATACAATCAGCAATTTTGCAAAAGACAAGAGTCCTTCACTGTGCATATATTTGTATGCATAACATTTGTTCAGATTTTCAGCTCAATATGTGGAAATTGCAGCTGGAATCAGAGACAGCCACAATTTATGCCCCCCTCAACACATTTAATATAGGTTGACGGCTGTTTGAACAAGGCTACTAGCTTCTCCATTTCCCCATATTTTTCAGAAAGAACTCTGGTTCTGTAGAGTCATGTGCCTCTGCCTCACGAGGATGTCTTGTGGGAATATCAATCAATAAAAATGCCTATTTTAAGATCTAAATATGATTTGGAATGTATAAAGGTAAAGGGACCCCTGACCATTAGGTCCAGTCGTGACCGACTCTGGGGTTGCGGCGCTCATCTCGCTTTATTGGCCGAGTTTACCTGAAGGAGCGTCTCCACCCCCATCGTTCTGCCCGGACGCTGAGGTCCAGCGCCGAGGGCCTTCTGGCGGTTCCCTCATTGCGAGAAGCAAAGCTACAGGGAACCAGGCAGAGGGCCTTCTCGGAAGTGGCGCCCGCCCTGTGGAACGCCCTCCCATTAGATGTCAAAGTGATAAATAACTACCTGACATTTAAAAGATATCTTAAGGCAGCCCTGTTCAGGGAAGTTTTTAATCTGTGATACTGTATTTTACTGTATTTTTGGAAGCCGCCCAGAGTGGCTGGGGAAACCCAGCCAGATGGGCGGGGTACAAATAATAAATTATTATTATTATTATTATTATTGTTATTGTTATTGTTATTGTTATTGTTATTGTTATTGTTATTGTTATTGTTATTGTTATTGTTATTGTTATTGTTATTGTTATTGTTATTATTATTATTATTGGTACAGCTTCCGGGTCATGTGGCCAGCATGACTAAGCTGCTTCTAGTGAACCAGAGCAGCACACGGAAACACCGTTTACCTTGACGCCGGAGCGGTACCTATTTATCTACTTGCACTTTGACGTGCTTTCGAACTGCTAGGTTGGCAGGAGCTGGGACCAAGCAACGGGAGCTCACCCCATCACAGGGATTCAAACCTTCTGATCGGCAAGTCCTAGGCTCTGTGGTTTAACCCACAGCACCACCCGCGTCTCTTGGAATGCATACCTAGAGGTAAAATAATACAAATTAATAAAATTTCTTCATTCAAACCTGCTTTTTTAAAAAAAATTAAAAGCCAACCAATTAATGAAGAAACAAAATGGAACAGACTTAAGAAAGAGCACTTGCAAATGGGACCTAGGCCGGAAATAGACTAATCTAGCCCTCCTTACATTCTTTATTTTTCTGTTGTGCGCACACACACGCGCGCACACACACACACACACACACAACTCTTAAGGGGGGGGAAATATCATTGAAAGATCAGGACATGACTAATGGATGCCTGGAAAAGAATAAGTGCAGTGTTTAGCCTGTGAGATTATTTATTGACTAGACGTTTCTACCATAGTCTATTTTTGATTGACCTTTTGTGAAATAAAACGATTGCTTTAAGTCTGTCACTATGTTTATGAGGTTTTCGTCCCAATGATTAATGGCTAAGGAGGGCAAAAGAGCTGTTAAAGGTTTATACCATAAAAATCTACTTAACTGTTCATTATATAAACTTATGTTGATATATAAAATCTGCACACTGTACTTTTTCCTTGGGCCCAATTCAAGAGACTTTTCTGGCAAAGCTAAAATTGGCCAAAGGACACAAGAAAGCTTTTCATACAGTTGGTTTCCCATGTTGTATGCATGTCTTGCTAGATTTATATCCTGCTTTTCGACCAAGGACCTCAAGGAGGTGTGAATGGTTCTCCTCCTATCCATTTTTATCCTCACAACCACCCTGTGAGGTAGGTTAGGCTGAAAGGCAGTGACTGCCCCAAAGTTTTGTGGAATTGAGTTTTGTGGAATTGTGAGTGAGTGGGGATTTGAACCTTGGTCTCTGAAGTGCTAGTCCAGTACTCTAACCACTGCACCATGCCAGGTATTCAATATATAAATCAGGACCAAATGTCTCTGGCTGTTGAGCTGCATACAGGAATATTCTGGAGCCTGCTACTTCACGTTCCTGGAACCAGCTTGCACAGCATCCCTGCACACAATGGCACCATTACTCCCTGGGCATGTGTCATTGGCTTTTCTGTGACAAGGCAAATATGGATGGGTGGAGGTCAGGTGTCAGGGTTCGAGGAATCGGCTTCCTCCCCTTTGGCCATAAATGAGCAGATCAAATGAAAGGAATTCTGACCAGTTAGTTTCTTTAATCAACACAGTGAAGGACAAAAGAAAGTGTCAACCCAGAATGGCGGGGCTCCCTATTAAGGTTCACACCCCTCTGTCCCTATTAATTTACGTCTTGTAATCTGAGTTTGTACCCTCTGCGCTTTCTGTTCTGAGACTTTCTGAGCTCTTCTTGATCTTGGGCTGGGCAGAAGAATTCTGTCCAGAGACTGTGAATCTGTTAACCCTCTCTCTTCCAGTGTTTCTTCTCCTAGCTGTTCCCCATCCAGTATTTCCCAGCTTCAGCCTTCTGAACTATGCCCCACTGCAAAACACTGTTCCAAATCTATACTGTCCTCCTGCTTCTGGGTAGATTCAGGTTGGTGGCTCCCACCATTCCTCCTCAGTGCAGCCCTCCTCAGCACTGAGTCCCTGACATCAGGTGTATGTTGCTAACCCACTGCTGCATCATTAAGAAATTAGCTGGTGCCACAGAAGTTGTATAGGAAGTTCTGGGACAAACCAAGGGAAAGAACTGCAGGTTCACCATGCTTATAAGCCTCTTCAAATATATTTGAGGCTGAAGGAGCTCTTGATAAGATAAATGCTGAGTTTTACAAAGTCTTTCTTCACCTGGAATGTAACATTTAGCTCTTGTGGACTTCCCATTGTGACCTGGTTAGCCACAATGGGACCAGGATGCTGGAGCAGATGGGCTTCTTACATTTTGTGAAACAATGATAAGCCAACCAAATTCAGTGATCTGAAAACTGTAAACACCAGATAGGCCTCTTGAAGATGCTGGAGAGAGAAAGGAAGGACATTTGGAAGACAGGAAACCACCTTGAACTGAGCCATACCATAGCTTCATCTAGCTCAGCATTGTCTACACTGACTGAAAGCAGCTTTCTAGGATTTCAGATGGGTCCCCTCCCAGCTGTAACTAAAGATGTCATCTGGAATTAAACCCGGAACCTTCTGCATGCGATGCAGATGCTCCCACCTACAGCCCTTCCCTAAATGCTTTTAGACTTCGTTAGAATATACAGTGTGTAAAATAGACCTGCTAGGTAGTTCACCAGCATGTAGAGCTGGTGGGGTGAGAGTGTTATATTTAAATGAGGACAGAGTGCATTGGACAGGAATTGATATGATTATGCTTCAACTGATGACTCATAAATAATGACACCATCTAATGCTCATGAAGCAAAAACTGATGACAGAAGTGGGAAGATGGCAATCAATACCACCAGGAAAATAGCCGAGGAAAGCAAGTGTGCTCTTGTAAGCACAGGAGATGTGAAAGGGGTGGCAAACTAGAGAAGGCAGCTTATTTTAATGTATTTGTGGAAGAAAATGTCTTTGCTAGCTGACTGGGGCAGAAATGAAAGGAACATGAAAGCGTTCGGAAACTTCGACAATTAAGCAAACCAGTAAATTACACAGATTGATGCTGAGAAGAATCACCTGATTATATTAACAAATTAAATTACATAGTCAAGTGTTTTTTTTTAATGTTGATAACTAAACAACATGCGAAAGGGACAACAGTCATACACCGAGGAATGTTTTATGCAGAATATTTTATCTCATATGATGGTGGGTGTTTTTATGGAGCACTTTTTCATAACACAGTGAAGAGTCCCCCACATGTGTGTCGCTCCCCAACATTTTAGTTGGTTTTTGAAACCTTAGACTAACTCTTAACATAGTTAAACTTAGTCTCTCCCCACCCCCACCCCTAAAAACACTGAATTGGATCCAGACATCCGATCTGCAGATGGAAAGGCTTGAGCTGTCCATGGAAGGCATGTGATCCAGTGGAGAGATCCTGTAAGTTGGGGAGATCCTGCAAGGACAGCTGCTGCTGCTGTTGCTGCCCAGGAGGACTGCCTGCTGAGGGCCTGGAGGACCCTGCCCTTGCCTCTTTCTACCTGGCTTGGGATGGGGCTTCACAGGCTTCGCAAGGACTGCAGCTGCTTTTAAACTGTTAAAATTTTTATCTGTGTTGTTTTAAATGAGACCATTTTGGCTGTGAGCCCTGGAAGACCTGCACCCTGCCTTGCTGACCCTTTCCTATCTGGCCTGGGAGAGTGGAGTGCTGACTGACTCCAGCTACAAAAGCTGAAGCTGTTGAACAGATTCTTGGGCTGGAGTATTGTTTACGGGGAGCTGAGAGAGCTTGTTGATGTTATTGATATTATTATTGTATCTTTAGTTTTAGATCTTATGATTTACGTGGAAATTGTTTCCATTTGGTTGTGTACTTTTTGATGTGTTTTCTTTATTTTTTATGACTTCTGTTGTGTTTGTAACCATGTAAATCTTGTCATGCCGCCTTGAGCATAGTTACAACTATGGAAAGGCGGAAGACAAATAAAATGATGACGATGATGATGATGATGAGATCTCTCACCCTTTCCCCAGCCTCCATTGCTACCTTCCACACTGTTCTGGGGGTTCTGCATAAATTTGCAAAGAAGCCAATGCACTTATTCAATCATAAGGCAGAGGATGATGGAGCAAGTGCGTAGTTATCAAGTGATGTGCACATGCATCTCTGAATCATTTTTAATACCACTTTTTTGACTGCTGTCAAATATTCTGGAACTCTAGGGAGAACCTGGCAGGAAACATTTCTCTTGTTTCTTTCCCCTAAACAATTCTTCAATTAGAAGAAGGTTATTGTCCTTAATACGTTTCTGACTACACCCTGCATTTTTATTTTATCCTCCCTGCTACACTGTTATGTTCCCTGAACCTGACTCCCAGTGAGAAATATGTGACTGATTAACAATATCATCCTTGTTTCTTATCTTTCCGAAATTGGACATATTAGATTTTGAGCATGCAGGGGAATTGAGTTACAGATGTCCTGTGTAATGCTGGGAAGATTAATGTACAGTGCTGCATCTCTGACGATGGGAGTTCCCAGTGGGCAGCAGGATGGGGAAGTTCGGATATTTTGTTATCTGCAGTCATGACATTATGTTCCATTTCCATGCGCTGTGCTGTGATGCAGAGTCAGTTACTCAAAGAGAACTTTTCTTGCAGGGGAGATGAAGTACCTGAAAGTAAAACTAATTTGCTGGCAACGAAGCAGCTCAGAAATACTTTCTTAGGGAAGTTGTGTTTCTCAAAATTACATTGTAACCCAGTGAGATGACAGAAACCAGAACACAGCAGGCAGATGTTAGTCTGTGCATGCCTCTGAGGCCTGCGCGTGCTTCTGAGAAAGCAGCCTGCTTTTGGTAATTGTTACACCTGCTGTTAATTTGCCATCGCTGCTCCCTTTTCAAATGCCGTGGTAAATACAATTTGGCCCTGTGCTGTGCATTTGTACAGCTTCACTTCATAAGACCCTTTTTTTAAGGTGTGAGGGAGAGTTGTTTTTTGGCTGGCTTAGAAACTGGCAAAAGTTTGCATTTTGCAATCATTCTTCGACGTGGAATGATACTTTCAACTTTTTATTTTTTTTAATTCCTAGGGTTTTTCAAATGATGTTTACCTTTGTTCAAATAGCATTAATAAGTAGATAAATTTTGATACATGTCTGTAATTTATCTCTTGGATGGGATAGACAAGATAAATATACAATGACACCTTTTCTGTTTACTTAGACTGTTTTGAGGAGAAAATACTTAAGAGAAAATGCTGTGGCTTGTCAGGGAGATTCAGAAGGTTAATTCTCTTTTATGCTTTTATTTGCATTATTTTATTCAGATTTGCATAAATACATTTTATCCCATCTCCCATTTACATTTTTCATTTAAGTGTTTTCTAAAAGAGGAACAATCTGAAAGCAGCCTGTTGTGATCTGCCAGGTAAATTGGTCATTTTAAGTTTGTTCATGTTGTAGCTTTTTTGGGGTCTGAGATAACTTTTACGGATGTCGCTTTGTGTTACTTTCATAATATAAACGGTGGTTTTGTGACGAACTGATGAATAGATACAAATAAATGAATCTACTGCTATAATGTGTTCACAATACAATGCCAGCCAGGTGATTCCTGCAAAAGGACACTTTGGCCCTATATTTTCCCCATATTCTTCAAATGGGCAATGTTGTTTTATTTGCATGCCATTTCAAGACTCTAAAGCTTATTTAAGTTGTGGAAGCCAGTCTGTCATTAACTTGAGCTGCATAAACAGAATATACAGCCCAGGGGTAGAGCTATTGCTTTGAATGAAGGAGGTCACAAGCTTGGTCCATGACATCTCTAGGGAGGACTGGGAAAGGCTCCTGACTGAAACTCTGGACTTCTACTGCCAGTCAGTGCAGTAATACTGAGCTAGATGAACCAATTGTCTGACTTGGTATAAGGCAGCTTCCTATGTTTCTAATGCATGCTGGAAACATTATACAGCATACATTTGTATGAAATCCCGAAGCTTCTGCCTAACACATCTTCGCATGTGCATTTGGACCACATGTGATTTTGTTAAATTTATTAATGTGCAGCATAATTCGTTACGTCTTTTGTTGTAAGTGTGTTCTCTTAAATCCAGTAGGGGTTTCTCTGAAGGGAGCATATGGTGAGCAGAGGACTTTCACTTTCAGAAACAAGATGGGAGGGGCCAAGTCTAGGAGGAGGAGGAGGTGTATTGTATCTGCATGCATGACTTTGGAACCAAAATACAGTGGTACCTCAGGTTAAGTATTTAACTTGTTCCGGAGGTCCGTTCTTAACCTGAAACCATTCTTAATCTGAAGCACCACTTTAGCTAAGGGGCCTCCCGCTGCCGCCACGCCGCCGGAGCACGATTTCTGTTCTCATCCTGAAGCAAAGTTCTTAACCCAAGGTACTATTTCTGGGTTAGCGGAGTCTGTAACCTGAAGCGTATGTAACCTGAAGCATATGTAACCCGAGGTACCACTGTACAGCTATCCTTCAAAATTCACTCTTCTCTGAATTTTGTAATGCAAAACTAGGTGTGCGAGGATGCATATATTAGGGGAAAGTGTATGTAAAAATACATATATTGATTAAAAATAAAAAAAGTTATATTATGGAAATGTATTTGCAAAACAGTGTATATTAGTCAAAGCTTAATACAAAAAGGTACATTACGTGTTAACTTGCCGTTGAATTTTCATGGGTTTTTGTTTGTTTGTTTGTTTGTTTTGTTTTGTTTCTTAGGTTGCAGATTGCTGTGGAAATGTGGAGAACTGAATTTAAAACTGGAATAATGAGAAATGGAGAGGAGAAATTGACAGATTTTGCCAGCCCTGCTTCCAAATAAACTGACTTTGGAGTTTAGTGTTAGTTACTTTTTCAAATAGAAGAGCAGAAGAGACATAGGCACCCCACCGCAATGTCAGAAAGCAACAAAACTGTTTTCTAGCACAACCTAAGCATTTTGTTTTCCACCCGGGTTCCAATGAGAAAAGAACTGGTTTTGAAATCTGTATCAGTTTGCTATTCCTGCACCTCTGAGTAGATAAAGTAGCCTTTCATCCTACTATATTTCTTCTTATCCGGCATTGATGTTGTGAGGGCTGAGAATACTGATTTATCTGTTGCAAAGTTTCCATTCAAAGCTGAAATTATACTCAAAGCAGATTAAAGACGAGATGGAAAGTTTTGGAAATGTGCACAGGGGAATTGTAGCATATGGAAATTTGTTAGCTCATTTCTAACTTGCATGTTTACAAGTTCTTCCTCATTTTAAGATACTACATTAACGAAGAAAATGCATGCACAACTGTTCTCATATGTGAATATGAAGCTTCCTTTCAAGGGAGTTATGGATTTATGGAAGCGCTGATGAATGAGCACTGAATGACATATATGGGGTCAGGTTTTCAAAGATGGGGGTTCCTTAGGGATGCCTCAAAGGTTCAGGTTCATGATACATATTTTCAGTTTCAAAACTACTAATGCAGCAGCATTCCCAACCAAACATTTAACAGCTCATTTATTTCTTCTGATCCTGTGCAGCATAATAAGAAGCAAATTGTTCTCATCTCTGGGTGCAAACACTTGCCTTGTTCCAAGACCAATGACAAACAGTCTACATGCTGACCTAGGTATAAACTGGGTGTAGGGCCAAACAACAGTAGAAGCTGTATATAATTTGTAGGAAGAAGTTAGAGGGCATACAGACAGACAGAAGATTGTAATCATTGGAAAGAAATTAGATGGCTGGTAATGGGTTGAAAAGGGACGTGGGTGGCACTGTGGGTTAAACCACAGAACCTAGGACTTACTGATCAGAAGGTCGGCAGTTCAAATCCCCGCGACGGGGTGAGCTCCCATTGCTCGGTCCCTGCTCCTGCCAACCTAGCAGTTCGAAAGCACGTCAAAGTGCAAGTGCTCCGGCAGGAAGGTAAACGGCGTTTCCGTGCGCTGCTCTGGTTCGCCAGAAGTGGCTTAGTCATGCTGGCCACATGACCCGGAAGCTGTACGCCGGCTCCCTTGGCCAATAAAGCGAGATGAGCGCCGCAACCCCAGAGTCGGCCACAACTGGACCTAATGGTCAGGGGTCCCTTTACCTTAATGGGTTGAAAAGTCAGAAATTGGTAACAGGTATGAAATCAAGGAAAATGAACAGGGAAAAGGAGGGGCTAGAAAAATAATCGTACGGAAGCACAGGACAGGAAGAGCAGTGTGTTGTTGACAGGAAGGGACAGGCAAAGAAAATGTGGAGGCTATTTTTGAAAGTCAGAAGAAGCAAAGGTTTTCCAGCTGCAGGTGTCCTTGTACCTGTTAAAAAATACATATACATTTCCATGTGGTTAGTATGCTCACTGCAGCACCACAGCTAAAGCATCTTACAGATGCTCAATAGGATACAATGAAAAGAAGAAGAATAATAATAATAATAATAATAATAATAATAATAATAATAATAATAATAATAATAATAATAATTTATTATTTATACCCTGCCCATCTGGGCTGCTTCCAACAAAATATTAAATACAACAGTCCATCAAACATTAAAAGCTTCCCTAAACAGGGCTGTCTTCATATGTCTTCTAAAAGTCTGGTAGTTGTTTTTCTCTTTGACATCTGGTGGGAGGGCGTTCCACAGGGTGGGTGCCACGACCAAGAAGGCCCTCTGCCTGGTTTGCTGTAACTTGGCTTCTCACATCTAAAGAAGTGTGCATCTGAAGAAGTGTGCATGCATACGAAAGCTCATACCAAGAACTAACTTAGTTGGTCTTTAAGGTGCTACTGGAAGGAATTTTTTTATTTTGACTATGGCAGACCAACACGGCTACCTATCTGTAATTGGCTTCTCACAGTGAGGGAACTGCCAGAAGGCCCTCAGCACTGGACCTCAGTGTCTGGGCAGAACAATGGGGGTGGAGATGCTCCTTCAGGTATACTGGGCCGAGGCCATTTAGGGCTTTAAAAGTCAGCACCAACGCTTTGAATTGTGCTCAGAAACGTACTGGGAGCCAATGTACATAATGTACAGCCACATATATGTCGTAAGTCAACATTGCTTTTGTCAGGTGTGTTTCGGTACAGTTCCGTTATTTTTTGCTGCCATTTCATACTGCATTGACATCATAGCTGTAAAGTGCTGACTCACTAGGCTGGACATGGAAGCACATGTCTGTTTTCAGATAGGGAAAAATGTTTACTAATATTGTTTCCCAATGGAGTGAACAGAAACCCTCCTTCTTAATTGAAGCAGCCAGGCATCTCCAGTGAATAGGGAATGACATTCCAAAAGCAACAAATTTGTTTTTGTAGACTTGCAGTAATGCAACAGGAAAAGTTTCAGTTGGTTAAGATTTAAATAATCCATCAGAATATGGCTGGGGTACTGAGCATGATTTCATTACAGAATGTCACTTGGTTTTAATAGAGGACATGACACCCACCCCTTCTCCAAAGTTGCAGCCTCTGTGCATGGAAAAATACAATTTGTGGTCAGCCTATGGAAATAGTGCAGGGAGTACAAGAGGATTTTTTATACGAAATGGCCTGATTTGAAATTTCACAGGAAATAATTTTCTAACATTAAAAAAAAGTATTGGAGGAGAATTGTAGTCATTCCAGGACTTTATCGCCTACATATCTCACAATGGAAGCAGAACGTTGGAACAATTGCTTCATCTGACAAACTAACTAAGACAGTATACACTCTGAACGATTTTGTTGAAATATGGTAGTCCTTCATAAAATATTCAGATGAACACCTTGATGGCTGCCATTCCCCAACTACGCATATAGACTTATGGGGAAATTTGATGTGTTAGTCTATTCTGCAGGAAGGGAATTGGGAAACCCATTGTTTTGATAATGTTTATGTTCCTGTTTATAATTCTTCCCCTTGAAAATAAATAAAAGTTTTTAAGAAGTCAGTTATATCAGGTGAAATGGTATCAGCGCTCACAGTGCAGAGAATTTAGGTAGGCTATTTTCGCTCACTGCATGACTCCCGTAATTTCACCCAGCCCTAAGCAGTCAAGCTAGGGAAATTCGATTGAGTAGGAGTAGCACAAAGTGCACACAGAGTTGACTTACTTGGTGCACTCCCTGCTCATGCACCTTATCAACATGCCAAAGAGGAAGGGAAGGAGCAGAGCTCTGTGGAGCTCTATGGGGATTCTTCTACATGCAGCTGTAGCTGCACCTACATAGGAAAAGATTGTATACAGAGGTTTTAACATCTCCAACACAAGCAGAGTAACCAAAAGAGTACTCTGCATACAGTGGAGTTATTGAGAGCTGTGCTAGGAACGCAATAACAGCAACCCAATTTCTACTGTGTCGTATAATTAATTAACAGTTCTCATGGGCAAGCAGGCTCGCACATTAGAATTCAGGAGGCATTTCCAAAACCATCTTATTCAAACTGTGCTGTCTCTGAATGCCTTTGCTCAAAGGGGGAAAAATAAATTTAAAAACCCCTCTCTGCTTTTTTTTTTTTTTAAATCACTAACAGGTTCCTGCCTAGTCAGTGGCTGAAAAGTAAAACAATTTATTCACACTGTCTGAGTATCCTGCAGCAGCAGACCTTCTTAGAAAGAGTCCATTGTTTATTACTGCTCTTTCAGTATAACCCAGAATAAGAATAATAAAAGATTGGTCTTATTGCCTGTTTTTGATGTAGCTTTGTACCAAATGTAAGGAGCATGTGTCTTCACCTCAAAGAGCCTAGCTTCTATGGAATAATTGTAATCTGGATGGATAGATGGGATGCCGGTGGTGCTGTGGTCTAAACCACTGAGCCTATTGGGCTTGCTGATCGGAGGGTCGGCAGTTAGAATCCATGCAGTGGGGTGAGCTCCCATTATTCTGACCCAAAATGGATTAATCCGTTCCAGACTTTTAAAAACAACCCCTAAAACAGCAATTTAACATGAAATTTTACTATCTAACGAGATCATTGAGCCATAAAATGAAAGCAATGAACAATGTACTTCAGTCACACAATCAGTAGCTGAACTGGGTTTCACACAGTCACACACACAAAAAAGATCTGCAAAAACAAAAACGCAAAATAAATAACAAAAACATACAGACCTCAAAACAGAGGTATGGCACTCAAATCGTCGGCGTAACACTCAAAATGGAGCATATTCGGCTTCTGAAGAAAGTTCACAAACTGGAACACTTACTTCCGGGTTTGCGGTGTTTGGGTTCCAAGTTGTTTGAGTACCAAGGCGATTGAGAACCAAGGTACCACTGTACTAGGCCCAATGACCTGAACAATGAAACAAACCGACATACTTGTCCCAGTGCCATGCAAACACAGATATTTGGGATCTTCTGTTCCTTTACAGTGGTAACTCAAGTTACAAACGCCTCAGGTTACAAACTCCACTAACCTAGAAGAGTTACCTTGAGTTGAGAACTTTGTCGCAGGATGAGAACAGAAACCGTGTGCCGGTGGCAAAGCGGTAGCAAGAGGAAAGCACACCTCTAGCATTAGGGAAAGCACACCTCTAGTTAAGAACAGTTTCAGGTTAAGAACGGACCTCCGGAACGAATTAAGTTTGTAACTAGAGCTACCACTGTAATTTGGTTCAATAGGTACCCTTACACATTGCATATATGCGCAAGCTGTGCATACTTAAAGCCCTTTCCTCTGTATCAGATTTCCTCGTGTGTGAGAGGTATTCGAGGAGAACTCACCAACAGCCCATGTGATTGATGGTTCAAGGAATATGCATGTGTAGTGCCTCTTAACCCTTCTTTTGGATTTTGTGTGTGTGTGTCCTTCAGCAAATGGGAGAGAAGGGTTGTGGCTTGCAAAATCCCATCCCTGTGTTGATATTTATAAGCACAGGGTTAAGGTTAAGCTCTGCCCCTATTTTCAAAGGATTTTCTTATCACTCGAAGCTGGGAGCTGAGCTCCCATGGGACTGTGGGCTTACAGCTATATTGCTAATGGATAATGCCTTGAAGCACCATCTAGCTTTTCTCACCTTCATCCAGCTTTAGCATCTAAGTTTAAATCTGGAAATTGCCATCGTTGCTGTGGCCTGCCAGTGTGGACACTTTCTGGTAAGTATTTCAATATTTTGATAAAAGCTAGAAAACGTCTCTACAGAGGATTTCCCTGCACATGTATTAAGACTTCTACATTTACTGATATAGCCACATTCTCACATTGTTGCAGCACTGTCATACATGCATGCCCAATGCGCAGCCGAAAGAAATAAATGTACTCTCCGCAAGGCGATTAAAGATCTTTGGCTTGCAGCGTACCAAAAATGCATATATAACTGCTGTATTGGCTTTTAACTCCACCCCCTCTCGCCTGTTTGTGACTGCATTTCTTAAGAGCACTGAATCACAACCAAAGGGAAAAAGGGAATTATTCATACACCTTCCAATCACTCATTTCCACACAAAACAAACAGGCTCCTGCAATTATAAAAGCTTTCCCAAAACCTAAATATCAGCAATAATAATAATAATATGGAGAATAAAGTTTACTTCCCCGCTACGAATCTCCTAATCTCTGGCAAACCTATTAATAGTTTTTTTCTTCAATTTTCTTCTAAAGCAGTGCTCAAAGTAAGCGCCTTAATGAGGCAGTCATTCTAAACACGTACAGACAAAGAAGTGGTTTCCTTAGCAACAAGAACCATGCAAAAGCTCTGCGAGCTTTTTGGTCTCCATCGCCTGTTAGCCTGGGTTCACGAGCATAGGCTGTCAGCCTTTTCAAAGATTATGTCCCCTGGAGGAATAAAATAATTATTGTAAATGTTAACATATATATTAAGTTTGATAGATGTATGTTTTGATTTACAAAATTGAGGCGCATGCGGGTGTTTCTCATGCATATCAACTGAAAACAAAAGCTCATGTGATTCTAGCAGGTAAGACTTGCTAGAGTTGTTTCTGAGGGAGATCCTGAGGAAAGCTTTATTGTGTGTGGGAGGGGGGCTTGCTGATCAGAAGGTCGGCGGTTCAAATCCCCATGACGGGATGAGCTCCCATTGCTCGGTCCCAGCTCCTGCCAACCTAGCAGTTCAAAAGCATGTGTCAAAAAGTTCAAGTAGGAAATAGGTATCGCTCCAGCGGGAAGGTAAACAGCGGTTCCACATGCTGCTCTGGTTTCGGTGTTCTGTTGCGCCAGAAGCAGTTTAGTCATGCTGGCCACATGACCCGGAAAAACTGTCTGCGGACAAATGCCGGCTCCCTCAGCCTGTAAAGTGAGATGAGTGCTGCAACCCCAGAGTCGTCTGCGACTGGACTTAACTGTCAGGGTGTGTGTGTGTGTGTGTGTGTGTGTGTGTGTGTGTGTGTGTGTAGGCTTGGGAAGCCCTAGATTCAAATCCTGACTTAGCCATGACATTCACTGGGTGGCCAAGGGTCAGAAACTCTCTCACAGCTTAGCCTTCTTCACAGGATTGTTGTGAGGAGAAAAGTGAACACCACACATGACATTCTGAGCACAGGAATCTTAGGATTTATTTTTCTTAAACGTAGTAAGTCAAAACTGATGGTGTATGAATTCTACATAATCAATACAATCATTTATTGACAAAGTAGTCATCAGTGAAATCTTTTCTCAGGTCATGAAACATGGGTTTCCTAAAAACTCTCGGCACCCAAACAAATTTTAGCTTCCCAGAGTCTGTGGGGGAAGCCATGACTGGTATGATATGGTACTGATTTTGATGTGTAATGCAGATGAAAGGGAAACTTTTGCTTCTCCAATAGTCATTTGCTTTTGAAAAGGTCAGATTTACAGGATATATGTTCTGCCTTTGGGGTGTATCTGAGTTTCCCTAACTTGGAGATTTCTGGCCACACTGATTGCTCAATTCAGGACTCTGGAGCCAGAGTATTGGTCCATAGATCAATTACGTACCTATTTTAGAAAGTTCAAGTCAATTTCAGGAACCAATGAACATGCCCCAACAGTTAATACAGCAATGGCTTTTTGAGTTCCTAGTCTGAGCAATGAAGATCATTCATTCTCAGAATAGGTATGTCTGTTTGCAGTATTAGCCCCTTTTCACACATATTTGTGAGAGGAGTTTACACAAAATAAGAGGGGAAAGGATTCGTGTTGCTTCCTCACCGAACATCATCTATCCTGTTGGCTGGCCACCATCATCCACATACTGAATGTGGATATCTGGAAAAGAGCACAGTGCTCTCCACACATGGGTCTGAGTTCAACTAAGTATATGTGCTACTGGGAGCCAGTGTAATGAGTCTCACAAGCACAACAGGGCTCCTTCCCCAATAAAATCACGTTTGAGGGCTCCGGAACCCCTAGACAAGCTGAAATGTTTACCCTGGCAGAATGATTGTCTTGGTGATGCTGAATACCACCCATAAACTTATCAATATATATAAACAACATTTATAATCCAGTCTCTCCCTTTTTCACCATTTCTAAAAAGTACTTATATTGACCTAAGTACA
The DNA here is from genome assembly GCF_964188305.1 of Podarcis bocagei. Lineage (NCBI taxonomy): Eukaryota > Metazoa > Chordata > Lepidosauria > Squamata > Lacertidae > Podarcis > Podarcis bocagei. Next base: position 38,781,036 of record NC_138125.1, on the reverse strand, counting down.
AGCAGTACAATAGCAGTGTCCAGAATTATTGAAATCTAATGCCAAACCTAGACAGCATCTTAAAAAGCAGAGACATCACCTTGTGAACAAAGGTCCGCATAGTAAAAGCTATGGTTTTCCCAGTAGTGATGTATGGAAGTGAGAGCAGTTATGGTGGGACCATAAGGAAGGATGATCGCCGAAGAATTGATGCTTTTGAATTATGGTGCTGGAGGAGACTCTTGAGAGTCCCATGGACTGCAAGAAGATCAAACCTCTCCATTCTGAAGGAAATCAGCCCTGAGTGCTCACTGGAAGGACAGATCCTGAAGCTGAGGCTCCAATACTTTGGCCACCTCATGAGAAGAGAAGACTCCCTGGAAAAGACCCTGATGTTGGGGAAGACTGAGGGTACAAGGAGAAGGGGACAACAGAGGACGAGATGGTTGGACAGTGTTCTTGAAGCTACCAGCATGAGTTTGCCCAAACTGCAGGAGGCAGTGGAAGACAGGAGTGCCTGGCGTGCTCTGGTCCATGGGGTCACGAAGAGTCGGACACGACTAAACAACTAAACAACAACAATGCCTGGATTATATGTACGGCACAACAAAATGCATACAGTGGTACCTCTGGTTACGTACTTAATTCATTCCGGAGGTCCGTTCTTAGCCTGAAACTGTTCTTAACCTGAAACACCACTTTAGCTAATGGGGCCTGCCGCGCTGCCGCCGCATGATTTCTGTTCTCATCCTGAAGCAAAGTTCTTAAGTTGAGGTACTATTTCTGGGTTAGCGGAGTCTGTAACCTGAAGCGTATGGAGCCTGAAGCATATGTAACCCGAGGTACCACTGTACTGCTGTAAGTTTGGGGTGGTAAGCTGTAAGTGAGATACTTCTAACCCCTGGATCCAGCAAATGTTAAAATATAAGCCAGGCTTGCTTGCTTTGTTGAGGTGATCACCTAGGTGATGAGACACTAAGAGAAACAAAGGAAAGCTGCTCTGTGTAAGATGGTAAATGGGTGACTCTGGTCATGTCCCAGGTTAGTTAGAAGGGCAAAAGCCAGAGCTCAGAGTTTGCAGTGATGTGCGTAGAGGGAAAAGCAGCAAGCCAGAGAGAGAGTCAGAGAGCAAAGCTTGGTGTCTGTTTGAATCCAAGGCTGTGACTATGGGAGAAACAAGACCCTTTTGGGGTGTTAATGCTTCCATCATAGGCTCAGGTTGTTTATGTGTGTAAATAAACCATATATCATAAAAACACCACAGTCTCCGCTGTGCCACATTCCCAAAGGAAACACAAATCCTGGAACCCCTGGAATCTCACAGCGCTCAGTTTATATTTTAGCGCTTGCTGGATTTAAGGGTTTGAAGGATCTCACATGCAGCTTAACACCCCAGACTCATAACAATACTGTACTATTGTATAGAGAGCACACAAGTTTGTTTTTAAAAATAAAAATAGACCAAACATTATTTATTGTTGTTGCAACTGAGATGCACATTATCATGAAATTCATGCAGGCCTCCCAGTTTGAGACATTTGTGTTTCACATTTATTTTCCCCATTTTGAGACATTTGCATTTCACATTTCTTTTCCTACTATATATCATGTCGAAACAAGAATTGGAATAGAACAGAAAACTAATGGCTGTTGGGGTGAGGGAATGAAACTTTTGTTTAAAAACTAGTAAAAATTGTACTGTCCCACTTTTTTACCTTGGGGGCTGGGGGGGAGGGAAATCCCACAGAAAAAAGACGCTTCAGATTTGTCGAGCTGCTGTGTTTGCTTCTGACACAAAATGAATCAGGCCTCCTCTTGGATTATGTGGGTGGTATTTCCGCTCTTCCCTAGTGTGATAATTCACTGCCTGCAGCTGTGGCATGCAAACTCAAATATTTTCTCTTTCTGTTTGGTTTTCAAAAGAAAGGCACCCGACTTTGCTGCTGGTCTTTTGCAGAGACACTAAAGTTGAGTAATGTGAGACAGAGCAGTCATTAAAACAAATGGGAAGCCTCTTGAACAATGCATGTGCCAATGCAACAGCAATGGATTCCCCAGAAACCTCCAGCAGCTCCAGGTCTGAGGGTGCCTTCTCACCTAATGTTTGTACTGGAGTACAGCTGCTCAAGGGGGAGGGAAAAAAATCTAAAATAAAACTTTGAAAAATTACACCATAGTCCATCAGTTATACATATGGAGTTATATATATGTTGGAGAGTGGAGAGAATGATTCTTGGCTGTTCACCACTTTAATAAGGATGCTTGAGGAATTCAATCTGTGTAAATGCTGATGACACAACTTTGATGGCAGAAAGTGAGGAGGAATTAAATAACCTTTTAATGAGGGTGAAAGAGGAGAGCACAAAATATGGTCTGAAGCTCAACATCAAAAAAATGAAGATCATGGCCACTAGTCCCATCACCTCCTGGCAAATAGAAGGGGAAGAAATGGAGGCAGTGAGAGATTTTACTTTCTTGGGCTCCATGATCATTGCAGATGGTGACAGCAGTCACAAAATTAAAAGACGCCTGCTTCTTGGGAGAATAGCAATGACAAACCTAGACAGCATCTTAAAAAGCAGAGACATCACCTTGCCAACAAAGGTCCATATAGTTAAAGCTATAGTTTTCCCAGTAGTGATGTATGGAAGTGAGAGCTGGACCACAAAGAAGGCTGATCGCCGAAGAATTGATGCTTTTGAATTATGGTGCTGGAGGAGACTCTTGAGAGTCCCATGGACTGCAAGAAGATCAAACCTATCCATTCTTAAGGAAATCAGCCCTGAGTGCTCACTGGAAGGACAGATCGTGAAGCTGAGGCTCCAATACTTTGGCCACCTCATGAGAAGAGAAGACTCCCTGGAAAAGACCCTGGTGCTGGGAAAGTTTGAGGGCACAAGGAGAAGGGGATGACAGAGGACAAGATGGTTGGACAGTGTTCTTGAAGCTACCAACATGAGTTTGACCAAAGTGCGGGAGGCAGTGGAAGACAGGAGTGCCTGGCGTGCTCTGATCCATGGGGTCACGAAGAGTTGGACATGACTAAATGACTAAACAACAACTACAACTACAGAGAGCCCCATATACCCTTTAGAAAAGGCAATAAAGGCAAAGAAAAAACCCACATTGGGAAGTCACTGATTCAGTACAGCTGGTGCAGCATTGCTCTGGTCCATGGGGTCACGAAGAGTCAGAAGAAGAAGAAGAGGAGGAGGAGGAGGAGTCTGGATTTGATATCCAGTTTTATCACTACCTGAAGGAGTCTCAAAGTGGCTAACATTCTCCTTTCCTTTCCTCCCCCACAACAAACACTCTGTGAGGTGAGTGGGGCTGAGAGACTTCAGAGAAGGGTGACTAGCCCAAGGTCACCCAGCAGCTGCATGTGGAGGAGCGGAGACGCGAACCCGGTTCCCCAGATTACGAGTCCACCGCTCTTAACCACTACACCACACTGGCTCTCGACACGACTAAATGACTAAACAACAACAACAACAACAATGGCCCATCCAGCTAGCTCTGCCAAGCAGGCTTGGCTCATTAGCATAACTAAATCCAAAGCATTACTGTGCTTCGCCAAGTTTCATCAAGCCTTGATTAATTTTTTTACTAAATCCAAGAATTATGGGAAGAATCTGGCACCCAGGAATTTAGAGGAATCTGCTCTCCGAAACCTTAACATCATCCCCCTCTTAGACAAAATATATCTGACCACAGCTGTGTAATAACTGGAAGAAGACAAGAAGAAAAGAAGAAGAAGAAGAAGAAGAAGAAGAAGAAGAAGAAGAAGAAGAAGAAGAAGAAGAAGAAGAAGAAGACCAACAAAAAATACCACTCATAAATTTAAGCTCATAAGTGTTTTGTTAGGAATTTTAGGTCAAGATTTGCCAAAAAGCAAACAAAAACTTTTCATGTATGCTACAACTGTGGCAAGGATGCTACTTGCGCAAAGATGGAAGAGTGATAAAATACCAACCAAAGAAGAATGGCAAGAAAAACTTATGGAGTATGCCGAAATGGCAAAACAAACCAAAAGACTTCGAAATAAGGACAAAAAAAATCCTTTAACAAAGATTGGGAACCATTTTTGGCCTATATAAAGAATCAATGCAGAAAATTGGATTCATTAGCAGGTTTTGAATAATCATTTACAATTAGCAAAAATTATATAATTTATAAGTTAAAATACAAAAAAAAAAAAGAGTGAAAAAGGAAATATGCAGGAAATGATAGATAAACCAGAGAAGGAGGTTGAGGGAAGTCCAGGGGGGGATGGGGGAAATTTGGAATTGTGAATTATGTCATTTGTTATGATGTAATGTTGGAAAAATGGAAAACTTAATAAAAATTGTTTAAAAAGAAAAGAAAAGAAAAAATACAGCTCTCCTGTCAAAATACATAGCAGCAAAGTTAGTAAAGGCATATGACCAAATCATCAAAGCACACAATGACACTTTTTAACACAACCCAACAAAGTAACAGTCTTTGCCTTTCTAGCAATTTCCAGTTCATCAAGAATTCTTCAGGTATCCTGCTTTCTTCTTGGTGCAAACTCCTGCCAGATCTGTGTACCCTTCACAAATGATCGGCTGTGTATACAAATATTGTGGCTCCTGGACGAACTAGGTGTTACACACAAGTGCATTGCCCTAATTGCCATTTTAATAAAGGAAATGAATGTCTGAGGGATGCTTATGAAAAGAGAAGTGGCGGGGAGAAGGCGTTGTTTAATCCCTTTCCTTGCCACAATTTCAGTATTTCAAATCATTCACATGGAGCATTGTTCCTGCAGCATTCCAATCTTACAGAGCAAAAACAAGTTTCACCCCTAATCAAAATAAAGTTGCTGGGGATGCGGGTGGTTTGGAGTGGGAGAACAGCAAGGGGGGAAAGGCTACTCATTTCCTTTCCCTCTCCACTTCTCTGCTCCCAATTCATCAAAAGCAGCCTTTCCTTTTTAAATAGGGTTGATAACATACTGTAATGCATTGGCATCTAAGGTCTACTTTATCTCTTAAAACAATGCTAACTCAGCCCTCAAAAACTGGTGGCATGGCAGCTTCACTCCTTACCCTTAGCTGTGCTAATGATATATAGTTCTGTGACCAGAGTGGTAATTGGGCAGGAGATGGACTTTTGGCTTTGGCCTCAAGTGAAAACCTCAGGGAAATGGAAAAATGATGCCTTTGAACTGCCACATTCTTGGTCTGGGAAGTAGCAACTGCTAAGCCACCTGTCTGTCTTGCCTTATATTTGAAGACCCCTAAACAGTTCTTGGGTGGTGCTGTGGGTTAAACCACAGAGCCTAGGGCTTGGTGATCAGAAGGTTGGTGGTTCAAATCCCCGCGACAGGGTGAGCTCCCGTTGCTCGGTCCCTGCTCCTGCCAACCTAGCAGTTCAAAAACACGTCAAAGTACAAGTAGATAAATAGATACCGCTCTGGCGGGAAGGTAAATAGCGTTTCAGTGCGCTGCTCTGGTTTGCCAGAGGCGGCTTAGTCATGCTGGCCACATGACCCAGAAGCTGTACGCCGGCTCCCTCAGCCAATTAAGCGAGATGAGTGCCGCAACCCCAGAGTCGTCCGCAACTGGACCTAACAGTCAGGGGTCTCTTTCCCCTTTACTTTTAAACAGTTCTCACTTCCGTTGACAAAGGTTCATTATGTCAGAGTTTTAGAAGTCCTCGTGCTATTTAAAATAGGCTTCAAATACATTCAAGAAACTTTTTGGTGGATGAAACATTTGTTCCTGGGGTCAAAAGGACGTACTACTTTCAAAAAGAACAACATGGCTACTTTGGGGCTGGATGATATATTGCAATGGCAAAGCTACAGTGAGAGATCAAAATGTAGCTATTCATTTGCTCAATTTCTATTCCACCCTTACTGCCGAAGGAGCCCAGGTCAGCAAACGCACCAATAGCGATATCACTGATTTATTTTTGTTTATTTATTCAATTTATATATCACACCCTTTCTGCCAAAGAAGCCCAGGGCAGCCTGGGTGATGTGGGAAGAGTCCACATCATGGATCCTCCCCACATCAGTATTGTTCCTCCCAGAAGCTGGGACAACACTGTCATAATGTAGACTCCTTCAGTGTGGCCCAACGGTTCTCATGCCCAAGCCTGTGATACAGCAAGGAGGCAAGATTCAGTGGCAACCAAACCACTGTATGAAAAGAAGAGAGCCAAGAATATCAGTGAGCCACATCCCTCTGATCACTCAGAGTTATCTACATTTGATCCTATAAACTGGTTCTTTAGCACAGCACCGCAGTGAGTAGGGCACTTAATCAAGTTTGTAAATTCCAAAGATCATATCATTCTTGCATTTCTCAGTTACAATTTTACTTGGCTAGGATGTCTCTTTTCATAGAATCATAAAATCATAGAATCATAGAGTTGGAAGAGACCACAAGGGCCATCGAGTCCAACCCCCTGCCAAGCAGGAAACACCATCAGAGCACTCCTGACATATGGCTGTCAAGCCTCTGCTTAAAGACCTCCAAAGTAGGAGACTCCACCACACTCCTTGGCAGCAAATTCCACTGTCGAACAGCTCTTACTGTCAGGAAGTTCTTCCTAATGTTTAGGTGGTTTAGGTAATGTTTTCTCTCCCATAGGTGAGGAACTCAGCAAAAATAAAAGTTGAGCAAAGTCCTTTTTTGCTTCTTATACCAACATAAAGTTTATCTTTAAAAAGCCACCCTAGTCTAAACGTTTCATTTTCTTTCCCCCCACCATTTCTCTAAATTATTTTATTTCCCTAATGGCTTGTTGTATTGTTTGCCGATACAATGAAAGCACTATTAACACTTAAGCTAATTAAGATTTTCAGAAAAACCCCAGTAACGTCGTCCTCATTAGCCGATTTTAAAAAATCCTCAGCAGCATTCAGATGTATTAAGGAAAAATGAGGATTGCTTTTAAATTTCAAGAAATGAATGTGAGTCTTCATATTCTGGTACATTAACAGTTTGTTCCAGTACATTGATATTTTATGTGGAAACCCTGCTCAGCAATTAATATGCCCGAGACAAATTGAAAAACCCATAATCCATCCTTCTCTGTTGGAATGTAAGAGTATATTATTATTGAGAAGCTACAGGATATCGGAGCCATTTTTTAAACTTGAATGCTCATTACCTTAAATCTGCATACAAAACAGTTTTGCATTCAGACTAGGTGATCACAAAACTGCATATATCATGTTTCAAATGAAACTGTGCAAAATTATAAAAAGGCATAAGCAACAATAACAAAACACTGCTGCAGGCTTCTTTTCTAAAGCAAGGTCTATATGAGGTACTGGGGTTTAGTAAGAATTAGAAACAAAGCATTAATAGAGTACTTTCGTGCTGGATATAGAAAGACAGTTGCCAGTTTGTTTACTTGATTGACTGTCAGAGGTCATTTATGCTAAAATTCTGATGTAAAAAACAAAAAAACAGTTGGTACTTGGAAGGATATTGTTTCTCAAACCAATCAAATGCATTGTTGATAATTAGCAGCCCTCCTAGGAATTTTGGCAAAATGGCTTCAAATGGCATGAAAACGAAAACATTTGCTCACTCCAGAGGTAACCCTTAATTAACAATTTTTATAACACTGCCAGGGATATGTGGCAAGGGATCTTTTTTGTCTGCAGTTTCCACATCTTATCTATTTCTCTTTTTTACTTAAGAATTTTTAACATATGAATTTAGGTGCTTTTTCTGAATTTGGATATTAGGGAAATCTGGATTTTAGTTTTACTTGAAAAAAACTCAAGTTTCTCAAAAGTTCTACCCAGATTTGAAATATTTTACCCACGTATGACAATAAAAGGTTAAAGTTGCAATCAAGACCCATTTCTGTTCTAGCTAAGGTTTCCAATAAATCTGAAATATAAATCCTCACCATACATTTAAAACACTCTTACACTAGTTTAACAGTTGTGGAGAATTCTGGGAACTGTAGTTTGTCAAGGGTCTGGGAATTGTAGTTCTGTGAGGTCAGCATCCTTAACAAATTACAGTTCCCAGGATTCTTTGGGGGAAGCCATGACCATTAAAGTAAGGTTACCAGATTTTTTTTCAATGAATCCAGGGACACTTTTCGACTTCAATTGATTTTGTATGGGGCCTGATTTGTAAATCCAGGGACTGTCCCCGGGAAATGGGGATGTCTGGTAACCTTACATTAAAGCAGTATAAGAGTGCTTTGAATGTATGGTGTGGATGTCACATGAGTAGTGCTTTTAAAAAACCAATCCACTATATAACATCCCACTTTCATTGATAAAGGAAACCTCACAATGACTAATTTCTAGCCGAGCACTCTATTCTGCAACAGAATAACCAAATGTTATTATTTGCTTCCACATTTCACTTAGGTACAGTGGTACTTTGGTTCTCAAACTTAATCCGTTACGGAAGTCAGTTCCAAAACCAAGGTGCACTTTCTCATAAAAAGTAATGCAAAAAGGATTAATCCGTTCCAGACTTTTAAAAACAACCCCTCAAACATCAATTTAACATGAATTTTACTATCTAACGAGACCATTGTTCCATAAAATGAAAGCAATAAACAATGTACTGCAGTCACACAATCAATCAGTCAGTAGCTGAACTGGGTTCCACACAGTCACAAAAACAAAACAAAAAAGCTGCAAAAACAAAAACGCAAAATAAATAGCAAAAACAGACAGACCTCAGCGTAACATTCAAAACGGAAGCGTGGCACTCAAATTGGAAGAATAACACTCAAAACGGAGCATGTTCGGCTTCTGAAAAAAGTTCGCAAACCAGAACACTTACTTCTGGGTTTGCAGTGTTTGGGTTCCAAGTTGTTTGGGTACCAAGGCGTTTGAGAACCAAGGTACCACTGTACAAGTATTTAGATTCTTCATGACTAGTGTTAGTCTAGGTTTGGCTTTTGGTGCTGTTGTTGCAAAACAGAAGGAACAAGAGGCTCCCACTGCTGCTATTTCATTGTTGCATGATTGGGAAAAGGCCACATCAACTAAACAATCTTCATCAGTCCATGGCATAAATAGAAAATAATAATAATTGCAATATAATGAGTGTAGAGATTTAATGTTGAACTCATTAGAGCAGAGAAGCCCCATTTGTTCAAATAATGTGGGATGGTTTTATAGTACATAATGCAAATAAAACCGTGGGAATCTTGATGTATAACAAGACTTCACAGAGGCTTACACGGGGGACACCTTCACAGACTATTCCCTCCCCCTGCAAGACTATTATACCTGTGCTGTTCTTGGCTGTGTAGGATTCCAATAATAGTTTCATAACCCTTATGAACTTCATAAATCAAAGTTGCATCTAGGTAAAGCCTTCTTCAGGTGCTTAGTTTTAAGCACATAAATAGTTAAATACCTGTTTCATGCATAATAAATACCTATTTCGTTCAATAATAAATTAGCAGCACTGACAGTTAACTATATCTATAAATCTTGCCAAGATTGCTGCCCTGAAAGTTTTTTTTCCCCGTTCTAGAATTTACCATTTTTAGTTTGTTTGCTTTTTTACACTTTAGATCTGTCTTGCCGAGCAGCTGATAATTGCAGCCTTTATAGATGAAAATATTAACCTATTAAACTTAGTGATGGATTAACCATTATGCCTAGTACTCTGCAGAGCAGCCCTGGCCCATTTGGGGTACCTGCTGTGATCTAATTACGTTGGATTTCCCAATGCAAACTTTTGCTCATCTTGCTTGCTGCCTAGAACTTCATCCCAGCTCTTTATGAATAACAATGGGAGCTGCTTATTTCCCTAGAAACAGAAGTGTCATGCAGGGTGGTGTTTTGTCTTTCAGATGTAGTACTACAATCCAAAGCACAGATGCAGAGGTATCTGCACGCAGCCGACCTCAGCCTGTCCTATTCTGTCCTTAAGATCTTTTGTAGCTCAGAAAGTTATCATTTCTCTGGACAGATTATGAACCTAGCAAAATGAGCACTTGGCTTAACTTCCCCACTTGTCATGTTGTTAGTTTAGTTTTTTTGTGATGTTGTATATTTAGGTATTGAAATGGTATTTGGTTTGCACATTTATGGCACTATCTGGCACTTCAAGGAGTCAAAGAATAGATGTGTTTTGATTCACATATTGTTTCAGGCAGAGCCAGTGTGGTGCAGTGGTTAGAGTAGGGGTCAGCAAACATTTTCAGCAGGAGGCTGGTCCACTGTCCCTCAGACTTTGGGGGGGGCTGGACTATATTGGGGGGGTGAACAAATTCCTATGCCCCACAAATAACCCAGAGATGCATTTTAAATAAAAGCACACATTCTACTCATGTAAAAACACACTGATTCCCGGACCATCCGCGGGTTGGATTTAGAAGGCCGAATCCGGCCCCTGGGCCTTAGTTTGCCTACCCATGGTTTAGAGTATTGAACTAAGAACTGGGAGACCAGGGTTCAAAACCCCACTTGGATATGAAGTTGACTGGGTAGCCTTGAACCAGTCAACTTCACCCCCATCCCATCTAGCAAGTGCCTAGTTTTCTTTTAAGGATTTTGTAATGGGCAGGCAACATGCTACATCTTTTGCCACAATTGCCATAATTCTAAATGGATTCCATGATGTCACAAGCAGAGCACCTAAACAGGCCAGGGGAAGGGGAAGGGAGTAAACCTCAAGGACCACCTCTGGCCATATGAACCCACCTGGACCCTGTGATCATCATCTGAGGCCCTTCTTTGTGACCCAAAGTGGTAAGACAAGAACAGGCCTTTTCTGCAGTGGCTCCCCACTTGCAGAATTTTCTTCTCAAGGAGGCTTGCCTAGTGCCAGCATTATATATCTCTAGGCACCCAGCGAAAACATTCCTCTTCTCCCAGGTTTTTGCCTGATTAAATAATAATCTATGGCTTTTTAAACTGGGGAGGTATTGTTTTTGTTTGTTACAATGTTATGTACTTTTGTGTTTTTATATTATAAACTGCCCTATTATCCTCAGATGAAGGCCAGTATAGAAATGTTGGTGATGGTGATGGTGATGGTGATGGTGATGGTGATGGTGATGGTGATGATGCACTTATAGCTCAGCAGCTACAATGATGGCAGTGAGCCAAAGGTAGTCATCACAACCTTGTCACCAGTGTGCAGTTCGGTGATGGAAATATGAATGTCTCTGTACCATATGTTCTTTTTGTAGACCTCTTCTCCATAAAGCATACCTCCTGTCAAGTCAAGGTTGTCTCCTCCAGATTAAGCAAGCTGTCATTTGTTCCTGAATGTACATTGAAATGATTCTTACATATTCTCCATCACCCCTTTCAGCTTTATTTGAGGATTCCTTTCTGAATTCATAAGCTTGGTCTCAATGCTAAAAATGATTAATGAGATTCTTAATTCCTGTTCCTAGTACCTGCCTCCCATATTTAAGCCATGTGTTAACACATGATTACATTTCAAAAAATCAGAATAATCTACAAATAATTCCTCACCCACTATGGCATGTGATACACTCTACAGTGGTACCTTGATTCTCAACGCCTTGGTTCCCAAACACCGAAAACCTGGAAGTAAGAGTTCCTGTTTGCGAACGTGTTTCAGAAGCCGAACGTCCGATGTGGTTGTCGGCTATTGTTTTCAGGGCACCTGCACCAATCAGAAGCTGTGCCTTGGTTTTTAAACATTTCGGAAGTCAAATGGACTTCCAGAACAGATTAAGTTTGGTGCTTTTGTTTTTGATGCTTTTTCAGTTAATTTGTTTTTGTGACTGTGTGGAACCCAGTTCAGCTACTGATTGATTGATTGATTGTGTGACTACAGAAATAGATAAAAGTCCTCCATTCAAACAATGACTATCATCAGTGCAGGTACGAAAACAAATGAATTTTAATTTTTATCATCTACAATACTGTCTTATTTATACAGTATTTGTTTGTACAGTATTGCTTTCATTTTATGTATCAATGGACTCGTTAGATAGTGAAATTCATGTTAAATTGCTGTCTTAGGGGTTGTTTTTAAAAGTCTGGAACAGATTAATCTGTTTTGAATTACTTTCTATGGGAAAGCGCGCCTTGGTTTTGGAACGCTTTGGGTTTGGAACAGACTTCTGGAACGGATTAAATTTGAGAACCATGGTACCACTGTACTTCAAAGCTTTCTCTTCTCTTAATATGAAAGTAGTAGTTTTACCTAAACAACTAGTTACTGCCTTGGTAGAGCAGGTGAAGACAAATTTGCTGACAGCCTTTATTTGAACTGCATACTAAACACTTTTCTATAGGGCCAATTCCCACTTTACTTTTAGGAAGATACATATGTACTTCATACATACGTCTGCATGGACCGTTTTGTTTTTTTTACTCTGACACTCGTGCTTGATTATAAAAGTTAGTGTGTATCATCCGTGGCTTCCTGTTAAGCAGATAAGATCCTTCTGGGTCAGATTAATGGCCCATTTAGCCCAGCATCCTAGTCCCACAGTGGCCAGCCACATGCCCAATCAGGGCATGAGCACAACAGCACTCTGTCCACTTGGGTCTCGACAGAACACTCCTGCTCCTAGGCATCATAACTAGCAGCAGTAGATACTCTTACCATTGTTAAGGTTTAATTATTCTTACTGATATACCTGATACTATGTTTTACTTACCAATAGGGAACCTTCTCGGTAGTGGCACCTGCCCTGTGGAACGCCCTCCCATCAGATGTCAAGGAAATAAACAACTATCTGACTTTTAGAAGACATCTGAAGGCAGCTCCATTTAGGGAAGTTTTTAATGTTTGATGCTTTATTGTATTTTTTATATTCTGTTGGGAGCTGCCCAGAGTGGCTGGGGCAACCCAGCCAGATGGGCGGGGTATAAATTATTATTATTATTATTATTATTATTATTATTATTATTATTATTATTATTATTATTATTATTATTACATTCATTAAACCTTTGTGTCCATTAGGGAAAGGGGACGATTTCATTCCCACTGCAATTTGAAGTGAACTTCCTTGGTTTCTATAGTCTGTGGTTGGAATGGGACACAAATCTATGGTTATTTCAAGATCTACATCCTTCCTCAACAAGTTTCAATCATATACATTTTGAGAAATAATGGCATGAGGGGGCCTTTCCCAAAAAATATTTTCTTTTCTCTTTTTTAACTGTTTAAAGCTGCTATTTCAAATTGTAGCCCCTGCCATTTAGTGTAAAACTGCTACTGAAAATGCTCCAGGAATTAGCAACACATAATGAAGTGCCTTCAATTCCTGGGTAATTGTAAAGAACAGAAGGAAAAGATGGCTGCTCCCAGGTACTGATAGGGGCAACCATCTTTTTATTCCATATAACGTCCTTTATACCCTCTGCCTGTCATATCTACCCATTATTTGTATTAATATTTGGGGGCAGGGACAAATAAAGGATAGTTTTAAATAAATTACTGATCCAGATTTGCAGGTTGATGCAATTTGAGTTGCAAGGTATATGCTGCCTATGATGCAACAAAAAGGAAAGATAGTAAACCCATCAAAAACAACTCACATTATTTTTAGAAAAACAAATCATGTTTCTGGACTGGTCAGGCTGTTGCCAAGAGAAGAAGAATTTGAGGTGATACTAGAAGATGCAGAGATATTATGCTTCCCTTGGGTTCCTGTGGATTTGCTGGTGAAGCTTCTGAATATTGCAGTGGATTCACTGTGGAGGTGTAGAAAGCAAGCTCTCATGAAATTACATTATTCAAAAGGTGTGAGATTGTATATTAGGTTAGGCCAATGCCAGAAGTAGAAGAAAGCAGAAACATTTATATTGCCTGGACTTCTGTGACTATTCCGTTAGTTTTTAGTATAAACAACTTTCAGAAAAGATACTTTCACAAGATGCAGGAACAGCTTTTTCAATACACATTTTAGATTTTGTCCATGGAAGGGACTGTTGTTAAGGAATGCAGTTAATGGGTCAATTCTCCACAAATCAGCAGAGATTATTCATTCCCCATAATGCAGCTGCAGGCATCTTGTGACTCTCTTATTTATGTTATTGGGCAGATTTGACTTGTAACTTTGTGTATTAAAGGACTCAGAGTTACAGTGTGTTGTGTAGGAGAACGCTGCATTGCGGGGCCCAGTTCAAAGTACTGAGCTAGTGATGTCACCGGTAACAGGATTTACAGAAACTCTGGAGGATCACAAAACAAAACTGATGAAAATTCTTCCACATTTAGTGGAATACGGTTGAAATGGTTAGTTCCCAAGTGCAAGTTCTTCAGCACATCTGTTAAGTGCATTTGGTGCTTGTTATTTCACAGACCTTGACCTTGACAAGTTGTTGGCTTTGAAGGATTGACCAAGGTCAAGGAAAGTGAATTCCTATGATACAGAAGAACTGTAGAAAGGTACTTGTACAAATGTGTACAAAGCCTTTGACACCAGAAGAAACAGTAGAAGTAGAAAAGAAAGTGCACAGCAGACTTGTAAGAAGTTTTCAAAACAATAGACTAATTGGAAAACAATAGACTAATTAAGTTAAAACCATTTAAAACCAAGTGCGTCTGCATTGGATTTTGCTGCACTGGATGCTTTGTATATGTTACAGTACATGGAATAGCACTGTATCAAGAAGAAGAAGGGGGAAAGCAGCATGCAGTGGTATCTCGGGTTACAAACACCTCGGGTTACAAACACTTCGGGTTACAGACTCCGCTAACCTGGAAGTAGTACCTCAGGTTACGAACTTTACCTCAGGATCTGAACAGAAATTGTGCCCCATTAGCTAAAGTGGTACCTCAGGTTAAGAATGGTTTCAAGTTAAGAATGGGCCTCCAGAACGAATTAAGTTCACAACCAGAGGAACCACTGTAGTTGAAAATCCCACTCAAGAATTACATGCATGTAACTCATGGTCCCCAGGTAACAAGGAGTCTACTTTGGGTCCTCTACACAGGTGTGGGATGAAGGAGCATGCCCAAACTTTGCAGGCACATAACCACCACCTCAAGAGTAGTGATACCACTCAGATGAAACATTGTCTCTAGTGGAGAGTAGGTGTTCCAAGCAGGCAGGGAGTGGAACAGAGTGAAAAGCTTCTCTCTCAGGTCCAATCCTGGGCCATAAACAGAAGGTTTTGGCACTGCCATCACTGACTTCCCTGCCCATCTTCTGAGTATTGTTCTCATTGCTGTGATCAGAGGTTAGCTAATTGCTGATGGGGCTGGGAATGTTTGACTAGGCCCAGCATGGTAGGGTTATTGTCTTCCTCACAGCAAATAATTTTAAAAAAATGTTTGTTGGTATTACCTGTGGTAGAATTTGTCACACAGACAGATGCCAACAAGCTCATTAAGAAGAAGAAGAAGAAGAAGAAGAAGAAGAAGAAGAAGAAGAAGAAGAGTTGTTTGTTGTTGTTTTTTTTATTTTATATAAAATTTTTTATTGCGTTTCTTTCCATAGGTTAACAGATTTGTTTACATAGCAACATGTAAGAAACATTTTTTATATATGAAGAAAAATAAAAAAAGGAAGAAAAAGTTAAGAGACTTTCACAACGTCCTTCAACAGTTCGCTTTCTTTTTGGACCTCCTCACATCCTCTCAGCATTGCATTCATTATTCTAGCCAGTTCAGCAATTTGTTATCTTGTTTCCCATCTTATTTATACCTTTGAATTTATTATGTTACCAATTTCGAAAATTTGTAATTTAGTTTTAACACTCTTAATAAACATAATATTTTGTTTCTAATTTGTCTCGTTTTTTTCCATCAATACTTACTTTATCAATTACTTAGATAAATTGCAGAAGCATAACGTTTCTTAATCGTGCACAATCTTAACATTCAAACAACTTATGATATTTTTGCAAATAGTCCTTAAATTTTTTCCAGTCCTCCTCCATTGTTTCTTCGCTCAGATCTCGAATTCTACCAGTCATTTCTGCCAACTCCATATAGTCCATCAGCTGCGTCTGCCAGTCCTCCAGTGTGGGTAAATCTGGTGTCTTCCAGAACTTTGCAATAAGAATCCTAGCTGCTGTGGTTGCATACATAAACAAGGTTCTGTCCTTCTTTGGCACCTTCCGGTCCACCATGCCCAGGAGAAAGGCCTCTGGTTTCTTAGAAAAGGTATATCTGAATACCTTTTTCAGCTCATTATGTATCATTTCCCAAAAGGCCTTTACTTTCGGGCAGGTCCACCAGAGGTGAAAGAATGTCCCTTCTGCCTCCTTGCATTTCTAACACTTATTATCAGAAAGATGATATATTTTAGCCAACTTGACTGGGGTCATGTACCACCGGTATACCATTTTCATAATGTTCTCTTTCAAGGCACTACATGCCGTGAATTTCATACCGGTGTTCCATAACCTTTCCCAGTCCTCAGACATAATGTTGTGTCCTACATCCTGTGCCCATTTTATCATAGCAGATTTAACTGTCTCATCCTGTGTGTTCCATTTAAGCAGCAAGTCATACATCCTCGAAAGTACCTTAGTCTTTGGTTCTAGTAACTCCGTCTCCAGTTTCGATTTCTCCAACTGAAAACCCACTTTTTTATCCATTTTAAATACCTCTTGAATTTGAGCATAATGTAACCAATCTCGCACCTTACTTTTTAGTTTGTCCTGGCTTTGGAGCTTCCAATTATCTCCAACTCTTTCAATCAATTCCCAATATTTTGGCCAGTAGGCCTCCATATTGGGCCTTTTTTTAGAAATCTTGGCTTCCACAGGTGATAACCACCTCGGGGTCTTACTTTCTAATAAATCCTTGTACTTCATCCAGACGGCAAAAATTGATTTTCTGACAATATGGTTTTTAAACAGTTTGTGAGCCTTCGCCTTGTCATACCACAAGTATGCATGCCAGCCATACACATTATCAAACCCTTCCAGATCTAGGACATCGGTGTTTTCCAACAGAAACCAATCCTTCAACCAGCAGAAGGCTGCAGCTTCGTAGTACAACCTTAAATCCGGCAGGGCAAACCCCCCTCTTTCTTTTGAGTCAGTTAGTATTTTAAATTTTATTCGGGGCTTTTTGCCCTGCCAAACAAACTTAGAGATATCCTTCTGCCATTTTCCAAAACATTCCATTCTGTCCACGACCTGAAGGGTTTGAAATAAGAATAACATTTTTGGCAAAACACACATCTTTATAGCTGCGATTCGGCCTGACAAGGTAAGTTTCAATCTTGACCAAATATCCAAGTCTTTTTTAATTTCCAGCCAACATTTTTCATAATTATCTTTGAAAAGGTTTAAATTTTTAGTGGACAAGGATACCCCCAGGTATTTCACTTTTTTAACCACACTTAGCTCTGTCTCTTTCTGGTACCCCTCTATCTCTGTAGGTGTCAGATTTTTGACCAAAACCTTAGTTTTTTGTTTGTTTAGCTTAAATCCCGCCACCCGACCAAACTCCAAGATAAGTTCCAGAACTCTTTTTGTACTAGATTCTGGCTCCTGTACTGTCAAGACTAAGTCATCTGCGAAAGCTTTCAGTTTGTATTGTTTCGCTCCGACCACTATACCTTGCACCAACTGGTCCTCCCTGATCATATTCAGCAATACCTCCAGAACAGAAATAAATAGCAGAGGGGATAGAGGGCACCCCTGTCGTGTCCCTTTTTCAATTTGGAGTTCCTCCGATATCACATTGTTCACTATCAGCTTAGCTTTTTGCTCTGAATAAATTGCTTCTAGTCCATTTTCAAACCCCCGTCCCACTCCCATCCCTTTCAAGTTTTTCTTCATAAACATCCAAGAAATGTTGTCAAATGCTTTCTCCGCATCAATAAAGATTAAAGCAGCCCTTGTGTTTCTAATTCGCAACAGCTCCAATATATCAATAATGTTCCTGGTGTTGTCAGACATGTGTCTACCAGGGAGAAAGCCTGCTTGGTCCTTGTGAATTACTTCATTTAGTACATTTTTAAGTCTATTTGCTAAAATGTCTGCAAATATTTTGTAATCCACATTCAGGAGTGAGATGGGACGGTAGTTCTTAAGCTGAGTCTTTTCCCTTTCTGACTTGGGAATCAATGTGATGAATGCTTCTTTCCACGTTTCCGGTGCCTTCCTCCCCTCCATGATCTGGTTACAAACCTCCAACAACGGTTGTATCAAGAAGTCCTTCAAAGTCTTATAATATTTGGAGGTGAGTCCATCCGGGCCTGGAGATTTGCCCAGCTGCATATTTTGGATGGCACCTTCAATTTCCTGTTGAGTTATTTTGCTGTTAAGAATTGATCTTTTATCTTGACTTATTTTAGGTAATCCATTTGTCCTCAAAAATTGATCTATTTCCGATTCTTTCTGAGGCCCCTGTGCGTAAAGCTCTTTGAAGTATCTGTGGAAGCACTTTCTTATTTCTTCTGGTTTCTGAACTATTTTTCCTTGAATCTCCAAGTTTGTAACCGTATTTAACTTTTGTCTTTTTTTCAACTGCCAGGCTAGCAACTTTCCACATTTATTTGCTGATTCAAACGATCTCTGCTTCATTTGTTTAATTTTCCACTCAATCTCTTGATTGATCAATTTCGAATATTGTGCTTGATGGAATTTGATCTCTCTTAGCACCTCTTTTGACTTCGGTTTGGTTCTCAACTTTTTCTCTCCTTCACTTATTTTCTCTAAAATTTTTTCCTTTTTTCCATTCCAAAATTTTCTCTTTATTGTATTCTGTTGTATCAGAAACCCTCTCATTACAGCTTTACTTGCATCCCAGATTGTTCTTTTCTCCACCGTAGTGTTCAAGTTTATTTCAAAGTAGTCCTTTAGCGTTTTTTGGGCCTTCTTAACAATCTCTTGATCTCTTAACAAGGTGTCATTCATTCTCCATCTGAAGGATCCAGTTGGGAAAAGTCTCAATTCCATTTTTAAGGCATTATGGTCGGAGCAGGTTTTTGGGCAGATTTCCACTTTTCTTGTTTTCGGGGCCAGCCCTCTAGATATCCAAATTTGGTCAATTCGTGTCCATGACAAGTGGGCCTCAGAGAAGAAGGTTCCTTCTTTACCCAAGGGGTTCCTTGTCCTCCAAATGTCAATCAAGTCCATATTGTCTGTCATTTCAAAAAAGGTTTTAGGGAGTCTGCCGTCTGTTGTTAAGTTTTGATTTTGGGATTTGTCCATATTTGTAGACACCACCCCATTCATATCTCCCATCACAATAATGTTAGAATAGTCCAAATAGTCCATCATTGTCTCATGCAGCTTCTTATAGAATTCTGATTTTCCATCATTTGGCGCATAAACTCCTAATATCAAAATCTTTTCCCCTTGTGTTTGGATTTCAATTGCGAGAATTCTTCCATGATCATCTTTGAATAGAAATTTTGGTGACAGGTTCTCCTTTGCATAAATTACAACGCCTCTTTTTTTAACTTTGTCTGATGAGATAAATTCTTGGCCAAGTCTTTTATTGATTAATACTTTCCTGTGGAGCCTAGTCACATGTGTTTCTTGAAGGCATATTACATCCAATTGTTCTTTTTTTAGGATATGAAATATCCTCCTTCTTTTTTCCGGAGAATTCCCGCCATTTATGTTCCAACTAAGTAGCTGCAGAGACATCCTGTTCTATTTAAGATGTTCTTAGGATGAGGTGCCTTCCTTTTGCTCAGATCCCGAGGGTGCAGGCGTTGGCCCGCTTCCAGGCAATATTGGTGCTGGTAAGACTGGAAGCCAGTCCACTCCTTTTTGGAGATCTTCTCCGTGGTCGTGAAGGAACTTTTGGTTATCTTCAGGTGTTCTAATTTTAACCTTCCTTTCTTTGTAGGTGAAGGATAATCCTTGTGGAAACTCCCACCTATAGGGAATTGCGTTGTGTCTCAGCAATTTTGCTAGTTCTGTATAGGTGGCTCTGAGGTCCAGCAACTGTCTCGGAATATCTCTATAAATTTCCACCCTTTTGTCTTGTATTTCAATTGCTTTTTTGAAGTGAAGACCTAGGATCTTGTCTCTCTCTTCCTTTGATCTTAAAATAATCAAACAGTCTCTGGATCTGTCTTTCCTTACCAATCTTCCCAGTCTATATGCCGAGACAATCCTGAAATCTGTATCTTCCTTTAAACCCCAGAACTTCGAGAATTCCTGTGTCAAGTATCCAATCAAGTCTCCTTGCTCGAGTTCCGGGATGCCTCTCAATTTGATGTTACTCTCGCGATTTTTCAGTTCCACCATTGACAGATAAACTTGTTGTTCACCCACCTGTTTGTGCAGGGGCTCAACTTCTCCTTTTATTTCTTCAACTTCTTTTTGTAAAGCTCCCACTTTCTGGATTGCTTCTCCAGCTAATTCCCGATTTTCCGCTGTTGCTCCTTGCAAATTCTCTATGGCTTGCGTGTGCTGGGAAACTTGATCAGTCAATTTTTGAATCGAGGAAGTCGCTTTATCTATCTTCAAAGACTGGTCGTCCACCTTCTGGTTTAAACTTGATAATTGCTCCAATATTTGTTTTAATAGTGTATCTGACCCACCTGCTGCCATATCTTCCTCAGTGGACTTCTCAGTTATTTCCCCTTGTTCCCTTTGGGTCACCAGTACAGCTGGAACCGACGATCGGCGTCCTTGGGTCAGTGTTGTTTGTACAAATTGTGCTGGTTTTCTTTCCTTTTCTTTTTCCTTGGCCTCTTTAGATTCCTTAGCTTTAGATGCTCTTGTTCTCCCTGCACCACTCATTACACATCTGTCAGTGTTCAAGGTCAGATTGTCTATTGTTCCATGGGAGAGACAAATTCAGTTATAAACAACCAGTGAAGTGGAATTCAAAACAAAAGTCAATTCCCAGGATTTTATAATCCGAAAGCCCTGTAGGGGGAGTGCCACCAAGTTTCAAAGACAAAGAAGGAAGTAATCCGCCATTAAAGTTCCAAATTATTTCAACTCAGTAAATTCGATAATCCAACAGTCCCTTCAAAGACTCAAAATTCCCCAAAGCACCTTTTAAAGTTCAGCAAAGTTTCACAAGAGGTGCTTGCAACAGTATCACGTCCAGTCTTTTCTGCTCAAATGTATCAGTTATGCTCCAACAAAGTTTTTACAAAGTTTTTGCAACTGTTTCCGCAGTTTGACACAGTCTCCCTCTCCGGCAGCCCGACGATCTGGCTCTTTAAAAATACGACCCAAAGAAAAAGGGAGGTAGGAGGGAAGCCCCCGTTACTCCTTCTTTTAATCAATGTCCCTTTCCACCTTCAGTTCAGCAGGAAAAAGAGCAGGTTTAATAGCACGAAAAAGTTAAAACTTCCCACAGTCCCGTTTCAAGCGCTTTCCGCTTTTTAAAGCTTTGCTTTGATCTTGTCAGCAATGTCGGAAGACGGACTTCCCTTTTCTCGTCTCCCGTTTTCAGCCAAATTTAACAAATTCTTTGCCAATTTTAAACCCTTTACTCACGGGTATGTTACTTGCAGTTTGGTGTTGGTTTTAGGAAGAAGGATCAGCGCTCATCTGCAACGGCCGCGCGGCTTCACTTCCGCGGAAAGAGCGATGAACTCACAGCACCGCTACCCCTCCTTCACTCCGGGTCTCCTTACGGGGTCCCTTCTGTGTTTTCGGAGCAGCTTCTGGTGCCCGCCGAGTCCCACGGCCACGGGCTCACTCTACCCGTGGTTTATCTTGATGGGTCGTCGCTATGCCGCAGCGAGCGACCCTTTTCCGCGGAGCCCCTCTTCAGAGCTCGAAGAGGACCGCCATTACAGTTTCGCGCCGCCCCCGGAAGTCCAAGAAGAAGAGTTGTTTGGATTTGATATCCCGCCTTTCACTCCCCTTCAGGAGTCTCAAAGCGGCTAACATTCTCCTTTCCCTTCCTCCCCCACAACAAATACTCTGTGTGGTGAGTGGGGCTGAGAGACTTCAAAGAAGTGTGACTGGCCCAAGGTCACCCAGCAGCTGCATATGGAGGAGCGGAGACGCAAACCCGGTTCCCCAGATTACGAGACTACCACTCTTAACCACTACACCACACTGGCACTGACATTGGGTTGGAGCCGCATTTGGAGTAAGCAGGAAGTGGGCAGTCTGCTTCCCCCTAGGCGATCCCTCTCAAGGGTCTTGGGGTGCTGCCTTAAGGCTTCAGCTCCAGTTGGGGAGGCTGGCTCAGTTACGCCCCCCATTGTTTAAAGGTGCTTGTTTTACACTGTGGCAGCTTGGAATGGTAGCATTGGTTAGCTATTGGATTGCCTGGATCATAGGAATCATAGAATCATAGAATCATAGAATCATAGAGTTGGAAGAGACCACAAGGGCCATCGAGTCCAACCCCCTGCCAAGCAGGAAACACCACCAGAGCACTCCTGACATATGGTTGTCAAGCCTCTGCTTAAAGACCTCCAAAGTAGGAGACTCCACCACACTCCTTGGCAGCAAATTCCACTGTCGAACAGCTCTTACTGTCAGGAAGTTCTTCCTAATGTTTAGGTGGAATCTTCTTTCTTGTACTTTGAATCCATTGCTCCGTGTCCGCTTCTCTGGAGCAGCAGAAAACAACCTTTCTCCCTCCTCTATGTGACATCCTTTTATATATTTGAACATGGCTATCATATCACCCCTTAACCTCCTCTTCTCCAGGCTAAACATGCCCAGCTGCCTTAGCCGTTCCTCATAAGGCATGGTTTCCAGGCCTTTGACCATTTTGGTTGCCCTCCTCTGGACACGTTCCAGTTTGTCAGTGTCCTTCTTGAATTGTGGTGCCCAGAACTGGACACAGTACTCCAGGTGAGGTCTGACCAGAGCAGAATACAGTGGCACTATTACTTCCCTTTATCTAGATGCTATACTCCTATTGATGAGGCCCAGAATTGCATTGGCTTTTTTAGCTGCCGCGTCACACTGTTGGCTCATGTCAAGTTTGTGGTCAACCAAGACTCCTAGATCCTTTTCACATGTACTGCTCTCAAGCCAGGTGTCCCCCATCTTGTATTTGTGCCTAAGTGCAATACTTTACATTTCTCCCTGTTAAAATTCATCTTGTTTGTTTTGGCCCAGTTTTCTAATCTGTCAAGGTCGTTTTGAAGTGTGATCCTGTCCTCTGGGGTGTTAGCCACCCCTCCCAGTTTGGTGTCATCTGCAAATTTGATCAGGATGCCCTTGAGTCCATCATCCAAGTCGTTGATAAAGATGTTGAATAAGACCGGGCCCAAGACAGAACCCTGTGGCACCCCACTAGTCACTCTTCTCCAGGATGAAGAGGAACCATTGATGAGCACCCTTTGGGTTCGGTCAGTCAGCCAGTTACAAATCCACTGAGTGGTAGCATAGTCAAGACCGCATTTTACCAGCTTCTTTACAAGAATATCATGGGGCACCTTGTCAAATGCCTTACTGAAATCAAGGTAGGCTATATCCACTGAGTTCCCTTCATCTACCAGGCTTGTAATTCTGTCAAAAAACGAGATCAGGTTAGTCTGACATGACTTATTTTTCAGAAATCCATGCTGACTATTGGTGATCACAGCATTCATTTCTAGGTGTTCACAGACTGTTTTCTTAATGATCTGCTCCAGAATCTTCCCTGGTATTGATGTCAGACTGACTGGGCGGTAATTATTTGGGTCCTCTCTTTTCCCCTTTTTGAAAATAGGGACAACATTTGCCCTCCTCCAGTCTGCCGGGACTTCGCCTGTTCTCCAGGAATTCTCAAAGATGACTGCCAGTGGTTCTGAGATCACATCTGCCAGTTCTTTTAATACTCTTGGATGCAGTTCATCTGGCCCTGGAGACTTGAATACATCTAAACTAGCCAAGTATTCTTGTACTATCTCCTTAGTTATTCTGGGCTGTGTTTCCTTTGCTGAATCATTTGCTCCAAATTCTTCAGGTCGGGCATTGTTTTCTTTATCGGAGAAGACTGAGGCAAAGAAGGCATTGAGGAGTTCAGCCCTTTCTATGTCCCCTGTTTGCATTTCACCATCTTCTCCTCTGAGTGACCCCACTGTTTCTTTGTTCTTCCTTTTGCTACGAACATACCCATAAAAGCCTTTTTTGTTGCTTTTAACCTCTCTAGCAAGCCTGAGTTCATTCTGTGCTTTAGCTTTTCTGACTTTGTGTCTACACGTGCTGGCTATTTGTTTGAATTCCTCTTTGGTGGTTTCCCCCCTTTTCCATTTTTTGTACACATCCTTTTTTAATCTTAATTTAGTTAAAAGTTCTTTAGATAGCCACCCTGGCTTCTTTAGGCACCTTCCATGTTTCCGTCTCATTGGTATTGCCTGACGTTGTGCTTTTACTATCTCCCTCTTAACAAACTCCCAGCCATCATGAACTCCCTTTCCTTTTAGTATTGCTGTCCATGGGATCTCACCCAGCACTTCCCTAAGTTTTATGAAGTCGGCTTTCTTAAAGTCAAGAAATTGAGTCCTAGTATGCTTGGCTGCTCCTTTCCGCTGTATAGTAAACTTCAGAAGAGCATGATCACTCGCGCCTAATGATCCTTCCACTTCTACCCCACTAACCAGCTCATCAACATTGGTTAGGAACAGGAGTATGAACAGGGGAATGCCTTATACAGAATAAAACCAAGGCTCCATCTAGCTAAATATTATTTACAACTGTGTTCTTCAATGTTGAGTCTCCAAACGTTGTTTAATTGTTACTCTCATCAATCTCCACCAGCTTAGCCAGCACTCAGGAATAATGGGAATAGTTGTAGTCCAACAATATCTAGTTACCCAAAGTTGAAGAATACTGGTCTACACGGATGGGCAGCAGCTCTCCAGGGTTTCAGTAAGACCTTTGCTCTATCCCTCGCCAACCATGGTGAGCCATAGCCAACAAAGTTGTGTCCATTTTAAGCCCACCTCCAACTGTGAGTATTAATTGCTCCCTCTTGCCACACTGTACTGCATGCGGGTGCTCAGAGCTGAATTTCTTGACTTCAAATGAGCTATTTCTGAGAAACTCAATTAATCATAACTCAAAACAAGCATTCTAGGACCATTAAAGGAATAGCAGGAATAACCAACCAAACTTTAGATTAAAAAAAGAACGCTTTCTAACAGAAATCCAGGCTCTGGACTCAAAAAATGAATCAAGAAATGGATTCCTCCTTCCAACATTACACTTCAGTAGAAAATGACAAATGCTAAAGAAAGAAAACAACTTTCTTGCTAGACCTTTAGCTTTGCCTAAAATACCAGAGCTCTTGAGTGCCTTTGTTTAAAAAAATGATTGCAAGAATTTTTATTTTTTTTAGCTTGGGCAAAATAATATATTTTTCATAATCTTGGAGCTGAAAAAGATTGAACTGCTTTCAAAGATTTTTATACATATACATCATTCTGGTGAAGTCTTGAGGTATGGAAAATTTCATCTCCAACAGACTGAAAAATTGATGTAAATTGAAGCATCTAAGGACAAAGTTTTACAATGGAAGGTGAGTGAAAATCTTGATGGTACGTAGCTTAATCTTCTGTCTTAATATTATCTCCTTAAACTTAATCTTGAACATAACACTAATGCACTGCACTTCAGTAGATCTGTCTTCATTATCGTCATTTTCTCGAAGCAGCACGAACTTTAACATTTTTTGAGATGTGAAGTTTGTTTCTGAGTTTGATTTGGTCTAGTTTTCATAATGTTTTGTGGGATTTTTGGAAGGAAATAATGTTCACATATTATTTTAATTATTTTGCTCAATCTCCACAAAAAAGGTCTCAAAGCAACTTGCAGCAGTACAATTAATACAAATGCAATTCAAAACAAATACAACATTTAAAATCAACAGCACACTAAAAGTGATTATCCAGGAACATTGGAAGTTGGTCCAGTTGGCCTGACTGACAGCAGCCCTCCATGTTTTCAGAAAGGGAATATCTCCCTACTACCTGGAAACACCAAGCATTGAAGGTGGGGCCTTTGTGCATACAAGGCAGATCCTCTACCACTGAACAATAACTAATAAACAAAATGTATTTCCCCACACAGGGGACGCAGGTGGCGCTGTGGGTAAAACCTCAGCGCCTAGGACTTGCCGATCGCATGGTTGGCGGTTCGAATCCCCGCGGCGGGGTGTGCTCCCGTCATTCGGTCCCAGCGCCTGCCAACCTAGCAGTTCGAAAGCACCTCCGGGTGCAAGTAGATAAATAGGGACCGCTTACCAGCGGGAAGGTAAACGGTGTTCCGTGTGCTGCGCTGGCTCGCCAGATGCAGCTTGTCACGCTGGCCACGTGGCCCAGAAGTGTCTGCGGACAGCGCTGGCTCCCGGCCTATAGAGTGAGATGAGCGCACAACCCTAGAGTCTGGCAAGACTGGCCCGTACGGGCAGGGGTACCTTTACCTTTACCTTATTTCCCCACACAACACAAATATGACAAATATCCCACCTGCAATAGCTGCAAGATCCACAAAAATATTGCACCTAAATGATTGGTGCAATAAAAATATATTCACATGGCACTTAACATATGTCATTGTTGGCACCAGGTGAGCATACTTGAGAATATCAAACAAATAGCAAGTAGCCACCGAAAAGCTTGTTCTCCTATTGTCACTTTTCCTAGAGGGAACATACAGGGAAGATACTCTGATGATTATCTTACTATCTGGGCTAATTTGTATAGGGGATTGTGGTTGTCCATGAGGTATTGGACCAAGCTACATTTTACACACACACACACTTCCAGTGGAATCAGGATCTTTTGGTTTCTGTTCACTTGGGGCTCCATTGTGGTTTGATAGTCTCTGCTAATCAAAGTTCCCACTATGCTTTGCCCCTTCACTCCAAAATTCACTGCAACATAAAATCATAGAATTGTAGAGTAGTAACCACAGTCTTGGAACTATGGTTTGTTTCAGTGCTCACAATTAAATTGTAGCTCCCATCATACGCCTTCTCCCACTGCAAGATCTTGGGCAGTTATGCTTGGCTTGCTTCAGTGCTGTTCATCAAATTTCTTCCAATTACTGCCATGGTGTACCCTTTCTTCAGCCCTCTACCTCTTGGTAGATGTGGTAAAGTGAGTGGTGGTACCCCACCATGCCATTGTCTACTGAGACATCCATCAAGCAGGATAATTTAGGAAAAGAAAATGTACTTAGCACGTTTAATTTACATATTTGCAAAGAGTATGTCACAGATTTTAAAAATTCTGAGTTATCTGTTTGGCTTTTGATATTAATCAGGAAAATGTCCTCCTTATTAAAGATGTGCGTGTGGTTTTTTGATCCGGACCGACCATGGATCTTCTGCTGCTAAAAGCAGCAAGGGGTGGGGAAATGGATTTCCCCTTTGTTTTAATTGGTTTTTTGTCCAGCTGGATTCTTTGCAAACCTGAAGAAGAAATGCCAGGGGAGTAGCTCAGGGGCACAGGGGGCTCGATACTACCATGAAGAGGAGGTCAAATGTGCAAAGGTGTTGAAGTGAAAGAACCTCATTTCTTTCTTTCTCTCTCTCTCTCTGCTGGATAGAGCAAAAGCATCAGTATTTTGTAAGTACTGGAACAATAAGACAGGGGAGGAAAATAGTTCTTACTGGGATCTTTGCCCTCTTCAGACATTCGTTTAAATGTTTGCTGGCTGAAAGTGAGCAGCAGGAGAGGTGCACACACAATCCCCACTACCAACATCCCTCACGTGTGCCAGCTCGACTTTTGATCTTTGTGTGCTGAGTGAGAAAGTCTGACATTCATTCGACTGAGCGAGGTTAGAAACCTCCACAGAAGAGGAGACTCTGCCTTATCAGGGTTCCTGATTGCAGGAAGACTTCTAACTGCATTCAGCTGAACGTGGTTTAAAATCTATTTGGACTTTTATGCTCAACACATAAAGGTTGGAAGTGTGACTGACCTCCTCATCCCAATATGCACCTCATCCCAATTTTAAGATCTCATCTGTTTACCTAAATGCTTGAATACTTGTAACCTGGGATTTCAGCCCATCTGGAATTTCCTTTATCAGGTACACATACAACTGGGTGTGTACAAACTGTTTTACTAGAAAATGATTGATGCCATTGTTGATTTCAGGTTACTGACAAGGCCCACCTATGTAATCTTGTTAGACTACTGAAATATGCATAGGTGCTGACAGATATAGCCCCATAGAGTTTCCAGGCCGATGCTTTCTACGCAGAGAAACAAAGGGCTATTGTACAGCAAACCTTTAGCATTCAATCTGAAATTTCACATAAAGTTATGGAACAATGAGAGTGCTCTAACCCCGTTTAATAAAAGCTGACATCACTGGCGAAAGATGGGTGGTGGTATTGCTTTGGTTTCCTTAAGAAGCAACATTTGAATATGATTTTATCCTTGCACACAGTTTCTTGAAACACAGCAAGGCAAATTCAATCACATCAATGTAGATGGTTATTCCAGCAATGGAAAATTTGGCCCTGTCAGCGGCAAGCATCTTAAATTGATGAAAGCTCAATATCTGGCATGCTCAGCTTTCCATTTTCAAGTTTTTATACATACAAGATGCATCGAGTGACTCAGATAACGTTAATAAATTACACAATGGCATAACTGTGCACACATGCATTGAAAAACCAAATGAAAAAGATGTGTCACACAGCAGCTTAGCAATTAATGTTATAGCACAAAACAAAACATCTTCCCATATACTTTGACAGCACAGGTTTTAATAAAGGAAATTAAATGTTTATGTTCTTGCTACCATCAACAGAGCCTTTCAGAAGCAGAAAGGGCAATAACACTGTAAATAGTGAGTTTATCCAGAGCACCGTTGTCTGCAGATGCTTCTTGTATAAATCCATTCTTTCTAGGTGAATGTTATGGGTTTTATGCCTTTTGGACTGAGTAATTTGTTTTCCTTCAAAATAAATTTACAATGCATGATCCTCCCCATTCCCAAATTCTACAGTGTCTGGAGTAGGCTAAAAAAGAAAACAAAAGAGGGAAGAAGGGGGGGATACAAAACTGAACAGTATCTAAATTGCTATGTGTAAGAGCCCAGAGATGATTCTGCAGAAGAATTTTTAGCAAACATCAAAAGTAAGCAATCTCTCTGTTTTTAGACATAGCCCACAATCTGCCCCCTTGGCACTCTTACATTCATAGAGTGAAGTGGAAAGCTGGAAACTAATTTTTTTCTTTTCCAAGAAAAGAAAAAATGTTTGTGTAAAGAGCAACAGAATGAGAGAGAGACCGAAAAAGAGAGACAGAGCGATAGGCTATACAGAATTAGGTTTTCAGGCATGCATGAGAGAGAATGAAAGACAAAAGGAGGAATAATGAGAATAAAAGTGAATATGACATTGAGCTGCATGTATCTTTGCCGCAAACTTTTTTATAAAAAGGCAAAAAAACCTAAAGAAGTCTTAGAAGACTGTCATCATGTGGAGGGGACTGATGGGAGAGAGAGATTGCTCAAATAATTGCTGGTTACGTGCTTTGCTGTCCTGGTCAGGGAACAGAGAGGAAAGCGATGGCCTCCAGCTTGGATGGCTTTAAAAGAGGATTGGACAAATTCATAAAAAAACAAGTCCACAATGGCTAGGTTCCACCTCCACTGCTGGAAGCAGTATGATTCCACATATCAGTTGCTGGGAATCTTAGGTGAGGAGAGCGTTGTTTTACTCAGTTGAATCTTGGGCACTGCGAGAAGAGGCTGCTTGATTAGATGGCCTTGTCCTAACCCAGCAGTATGGCTCCATATCCTCTCACAATCGCCACCCTTCTTTACTTGAAGCTGAGGGAATCGTCTCTGTGGCTGTCTGGGTGCTGCTAAAGCGTGAGGGGTCTGTTAGCCGTCCATTGAAAAGCTATTCACTTTGGGTCAGGTTTTAAACTGGTTTTAGGAATGATAGGTAAGAAGGAAGAAAGAGAGGATAGGACTTCTGCCTCCCACCCTGTCAAAGAGGGCGTAGCTGCTTGAATAAGTGTGGGAGGGGGCTGGCTTCCACAGTTTGGTAGTGGGCATACAGTGGTACCTCGGGTTAAGTACTTAATTCGTTCTGGAGGTCCATTCTTAACCTGAAACTGTTCTTAACCTGAAGCACCACTTTAGCTAATGGGGCCTCCTGCTGCTGCCACGCCACCAGAGCACAATTTCTGTTCTCAACCTGAAGCAAAGTTCTTAACCTGAGGTAATATTTCTGGGTTAGCAGAGTCTGTAACCTGAAGCGTATGTAACCTGTAGCGTATGTAACCTGAGGTACCACTGTATCAAAGATGGAGAAGTGATTATTTGTGAGATGGGATGCAACAGGAAATGGTATTACAGTGGTGCCTCGCAAGACGAAAAGAATTCGCTCCGCGAGTCTTTTCGTCTTGCGATGTTTTTCGTCTTGCGAAGCACGGTCCGTCGCAACTGCGCCTCTTCAAGCGGCTTTAAAAAAAAAGCGCAAGACGTTTTCATCTTGCGAAGCAAGCCCATAGGGAAATTCGTCTAGCGAAGCAACGCAAAATCGAAAAACCCTTTCGTCTAGCGAGTTTTTGTCTTGCGGGGCACCACTGTACATGCCATTAGAGTATTTTATTTTATTTTCATCTGATCTGAGCCCTAGCTTGTCCTGGGTTTCAGAGGAAAAGCTGTACAGTGAGAAGCATCATGCTCAGTCTTGTCTAATAGGATCCATCTTTTTGCTTCTTTTGGCAGGAATTTTATTGTTTGGAGTCCTTTACCAGAAATTTGATCTCGTTTCTCCTTTTGTAAAAATTCAGTATCTAAGTCACAGAATGAGAAGCATCCAGTTTTTGCTTACAGAAGGCAGTATCTTTGACAATATCTTTCATTCTTTATTACATACAAGGTTTACTAAACATGATTTAAAAAAGAAAAAGAAAAAAAGATATACAACAAAGTGTGCTTATATCACATAAAAAGGAATGCATACATGGTTTTGATGCCTTCTTTCTTAGTGACACTGAGAGGTGGGTATGCAGAAGATCATTATGTATTCTTCACCATCGGTCAGTTGCTTAGTTACCAGTGAAATAGAATACTACTAATAAAAGTATGCAGGAATGCTGGTAACATCTGAGCAGGACATCGGCCGTAGAAACTGTAGCAGCTAAGACATTTATAAATGTTGCCAAAAGGCAACTGACTATAAAAAACAAAAATGGAAAGAGGAAAAAAAGGAAAGAGGAAAAAAGCATTAACTTTCTTCCATCAGTAATGTGATGTCTAGATCATGATCAACACCATTAGTTAAATGGTACTGATTCTGATGATCAGTCGTCAAATGATCCGGTGATAAATTCAGTATTCTGAAAGCATGGTGTAGCTATTCCCAGCAAGATAATATGCCGCAGTTTTATTTTAAGTACAGTTGTTGTTCAAATGGTGGCTATAGTAATTTTCTATTTGTATAGCTCTGGTACATTTCCAAGTGCTTAATTGCTTTTAAGGATCTAGAGTTAAGAGGTGCAGTTATTATACCAGTGGTGAGAGTGAAAAACAACCACCCCAGGATCAGTGAAAGTAGCATTGTCTCCAGTGAGTGCTAATTGCTCAAATTCTTGCATTCAGTTTGCATCTTGAGCCAAAGATCACAAATGAAAAAGCATCTCTTTCTTTGAAATAAAGACCGCTTGGGTGATACACTGAAGCCCATTCTGTTCTTAGCATCCTTCCGGGTAGGTGGTCTCCTTTCTTTTGTTAAGCCTGCATCACAACTCAGATATCTGTCTGAATCTGGCAATGGCATGTCTTTTATGTATCAAGGCTGTTTCTTTTGGCAAGGAAACACTTATCTGGCTGTTCTTCTGCCTTCAGATCAGGCTGTGCACATAGTGTATCAAATGCATTCTCCACTTCTGTAGCAAAGGTCCAAAACTTGTTTGCGGTTTTTCAAAAAGGACTGCTGCGGTGCCATTCTTGAAACTCCTGTGTTTGTACAGTGAAAATATGCATTTATTTAAAACATTTTGATACTGCCCTTTATCATGCCACATTTCAGGACTGGGTCGAGCATAAAAGAAATACAGATGCATACACAAGAACACATCAGATAAAACTTCAAAACAGATGAAGGCTGCAGTGCAAACCCCATTTGTCTGTTTTAAAAAACCCTTTGAAATAAATAGGACATACTTCTGAGTAGGCATGGCTAAGATTGCACAATTAAATCATATAAAACGATGAAAATCTCCAGGTTAATGCAATGTTTATTTTGCTTCATGCCTAAACATTAGCGGGGTTGCTATTGTCGAGAAAGCTTTCTCCTTCATTGATTATATTTGTGAAAGAGGTATATGGAGAAGATCCTAGGAAGATCTTAAAGAATGGCCAAGTTGATAGGATGAGTATTTCTTTATTTATCTGGGTCCCAAGCTTTGTGGGATTTAAAGGCATACATCTGAAGGCCTTAAGATCTTCAGAGGCCCTTCACCAGAGTTGTCCACCAAATGAAATTCAATGGGTGCTTATTAGACAGGGGACTCCAGTGGTAGTGGTACATTCCCAGTTATGGAATGCCCTCAACACAGAGGTTCATCTGGCATGTTTGTTGTAGTCTTTTTGACCTTACAACATCCTAGTGATCTAAATAACTTTTGATATTTCTAGAGTATTAAGCTCCTTCATGGATCATTGCCTTGTCATGGCAAATGGGCTTGAATAACTCAGATAAGCTATGAGCTATGCCGTGCAGGGCCACCCAAGATGGACAGGTCAGAGTGGAGAGTTTTGACCAAACATGATCCACCTGGAGCAGGAACTGGCAAGCCACTCCAGTATCCCTGCCAAAGAAACTCCATAGACAAAGACAACAGGCATATAAAAGTTATGATGCTGGAAGATGAGCCTCTCAGGTTGGAAGGCATCCAGCATGCTACTGAGGAAGAGCAGAGGACAAGTACAAGTAGATTCAGAGCTGATGAAGCAGCTGGGCCAAAGCCGAAAGGTTGCTCAGTTGCAGATATGCTTGGAAGTGAAAGGAAAGTCCAATGCTGTAAAGAAAAATATTGCATAGGAACCTGGAATGTAAGAACCGTGAACCTTGATAAGCTGGATGTGGTCAAAAATGAGATGGCAAGAATAAATATTGACATCCTGGGCATCAGTGAACTAAAATGGACGGGAATGGGCGAATTCAGTTCAGATGACCATCATATCTACTACTGTGGGCAAGAATCCCATGAAAGAAATGGAGTGGCCCTCACAGTCAACAAAAGAGTGGCAAAAGCTGTACTGGGATGCAATCTCAAAAATGATAGAATGATCTCGATACAAATCCAAGACAGACCTTTTAACATCACAGTAATCCAAGTTTATGCACCAACATAAACTACCTGAACATGGCTACCTACCTGAATCTTATATTTTTATGTTTTCTAAGTTTTATATGTAACTTACTTCAAGAGATAAAGGTAAAGGGACCCCTGACCATTAGGTCCAGTCATGACTGACTCTGGGGTTGCGGCGCTCATCTCGCTTTATTGGTCGAGGGAGCCGGCGTACAGCTTCCGGGTCATGTGGCCAGCATGACTAAACCACTTCTGGTGAACCAGAGCAGCGCACAGAAACGCCGTTTACCTTCCCGCCGGAGCGGTATCTATTTATCTACTTGCACTTTGACGTGCTTTCAAACTGCTAGGTTGGCAGGAGCAGGGACTGAGCAATGGGAGCTCACCCCATCACGGGGATTTGAACAGCCGACCTTCTGATCAGCAAATCCTAGGCTCTGTGATTTAACCCACAGTACCACCCGCGTCCCTACTTCAAGAGATAGCCACACATAAAACTTCCATTATTGGGTGCCCTGTGAATTCAGTAAGCAAGGGGGGAAAGAAGCAAGGAAAGAAAAACCAGCAGCTTAAATTGGGCCCAGAAGCAAACAGACAGCTGATTAAATTCTTTCACAATTGGAAAGAATGCAATGGGTGAATTGGGCCATGCCAGTCAAAGTAATGGAAGTTGTGTTTTGGAAGCTGGAAGCTCTGAAATAATGGTAGGTGCATTATCAGAAACTGATCAAAGTTTCTAAACTATATTCAGTGCATCCCTAGCCATTCCTTATGGAAGCATGCCACCTAGGGATCATACTTCTGCCAGCACAAGGCTGGGGGACAAGCCCCACTCTCTCTTCACTTTTCCAGGATTGCGCTTGCTGAAGCAGAGTGCCCAAAGTAAAAATGGATGGTGGCAGCCAGGAAGCTGTTGATCAGCCAGATCAAACCTGTCAGATTGTGCAGTATTTTCAGAGTCCTTGGAGCCAGCAACTTCTTATTGCTTGGTTACTCTCAACACTACAGGGATCATTATTTATTTTATTATTACAGGTGGCAAAAAGATAGTGGCTCCTAGGATTATGCAGTTGACTTTCCCTCAAGCCTTATTTGTGCATTCTGTTAATGTGCAAAAAAGGGAGAGAGCCTACTTGTGAGCAGGGAGAATGAGGACAAATGCACTTCACTCTGCCCCTTCCATTAGCCACAGACTTATGGAAGCAATGATGCATTGCTTTTATTGTGTTTTATGGCAAACTGCTTTACGTTTTGGGTTTTACTAAGAGGTATTAAAGTATTAAAAAAAACTTTTTGAGGCTATGCAATACAGACTTCTGCATAAGCAGGATTTTAAAAGAAGAGGGGTGCTCACCAGGGTTGCAGCACCATGGAGAGTTCCTAGTGCATGAATTGCTTTGACAAAGGTTGTAAATACAGTGGTACCTCTGGTTAAGTACTTAATTCGTTCCAAAGGTCTGTTCTTAACCTGAAACTGTTCTTAACCTGAAGCACCACTTTAACTAATGGGGCCTCCCACTGCTGCTGCGCCGCCACTTCACGATTTCTGTTCTCATCCTGAAGCAAAGTTCTTAACCTGAGGTACTATTTCTGGGTTAGCAGAGTCTGTAACCTGAAGCGTATGTAACCTGAAGCGTATGTAACCTGAGGTACCACTGTAAAGACTTTTGAGACTCTGCCTTCAGCCCATTTCTCCATCCCCTTATGGAGAACTCTGGAGGGTCTTTTAAAAGGCCAGCCCCTTAACCTAGAGACATACTTCTCTGTGCTCCTGAATAGTGCACCTTCTGTGATATTGGACTGCTAAAGTACTATAGAAGTCACTTGGACCCTGTAGGTAAAGGTAAAGGACCCCTAGATGGTTAAGTCCAGTCAAAGGCAACTATGTGGTGTAGCGCTCATCTCACTTCAGGCCAGGGGAGCTGGTGTTTGTCCACAGACAGTTTTCTGGGTCATGTAGGCAGCATGACTAATCTGCTTCTGGCACAACGGAACACCGTGACAGAAGCCAAGCGCACAGCAACACTGTATACCTTCCCACCACAGTGGTATCTGTTTATCTACTTGCATTGCTATGCTCTTGAACCGCTAGGTTGGCAGAAGCTGGGACAGAGCAATGGGAACTCATCCTGTTGCACAGATTTGAACTGCTAAACCCAATGTGGGTGGTGACAGGAGGTGGAGCTTAGACACTCTTCTGCTTGCATGTAGATTGACATACAGTTAAGAGCCCAAGATCCAGAGTGTTACTGGATGATGTTACCCATGATAATTTATATTTTGCAGACATAGCCATAAATATGAAGAAACCTACAGAAGTATGTTTTTGGAACTAATCAAGCATCCAGACATTAATTGTTATGTGTTTGAATTCATCAGCATACCCTTAAAATCTGCGGACTAACTTGAAAGGAATATATAAAAAATGTTATACTTTATTTTTTACTGTTTCTCCATTTATTTCCTTTTTTTAAGTTCCAAGGACACATTAGCCTATTTAGTCACAGCACTAAGCTAGGAGCTAATACTTAAGTAGATTATCTCCCATGACTCTTTCAGTGCTTCACGGAATTGCTCCTTTCTGTGTAATACTCTATAGGTAGCCACTATTTTCCCATGGATTTAATACTTTCAATGTGGCTATCATAAAATGTTATTTTGGAGGGTGGGTGACAGTCTGAGTAAGATATCTCTGAAATGAATAAATGGCAAACACCGTTATATTTGTTTGGGCTGGGTGTGGCAATGAGTCCTGAAAGGCAAATGAATCAGGCAGCTTTGTAATACCCATGTGTTTATGTGTGTGTGTGTGTGTGTGTGTGTGTGTGTGTGTGTGTGTGTGTCTGTGTAATTTGAGCCAATGCATCAGTTTAATGAAAATGGCAGAAATCAAAGGCAAAATAGGGGCAAATACCAAGGTAAAGACACAAAATTAGAAGTAGTGACACTGTAGATGACAGTTGGAAAAACAGTTCTGTGAACTGAGGCCACAGAACTGTGATAAGTTGCTTTGTTGTGAAGTCTTTCACTTCTGCAATTATTTGTGAAACAGGCCTAATAAGTACATTTGTTTCATTCACTCTTCTTTGGATGCAGCCTCCTGTAAGAGGATTTATCTGTAGTAAAGAGCATACATTCCAAGCAAGAATCTCAAGCAAGTTCACAATTTGAAGCTTAGAAATCACCAGTCATGTGGACAGCATGTGTCAATATTACAGGATATCCTTTAATTTTCCAAGTATCTCGGTCCCAACAGCTCCTAGCTGTTAAGTAGACTGTTACAAGGCAGTGTTGATACTTTACTGCCTAACATAAGTAGCCAAACCCATTGTGGAGACATAGCCTAGTTTACTCCACCCTCCCAGTTTCTGCATCTCCCAGGTTCAAACTTGCCTTCCCCATCTGCATAATACTGCCTCTAGAGCAGGAGTAGGGAACCTATAGCCCCCAAGACTCTAACTACCATCAATGTCAACCAAAATTGTCAATGGCAGGCATAATGTGATTTGCAGTCCAGCAATATTTGCAGGGCTACCTCTGGCTGTTCTTTAGCCTCCTTTCTCCCTTCTATAACTCCCTCAGAGATTTATAAACCACACTTCATCACCTGCACCTTGTTTGAATTGATTTCTGGTTGTTCTACTCACAAGTAAGCAGCTGGTGTTGCAGCTCCCGCAATCTCTATTTCTGCAAAAACAAAGTTTCCACAGCAGGCCTGATGTTAATGTAAGTGCTGAAAATTGTGGTACAACTGTGAAGCAACAGCTCATAGACAGAACTCCATTGCTCTTAATTCTAAAGAATATTTTGCTGACAAGTTGGGGAAAGCTTGATCTCCCATGAAAGGTGTCATGTAACCCACCAGATTTGAGAACTGTTTCCTAAATAGCTACCTGGGTGAACTGGATGGGCCATCTAAATTTCCTACGTGAAATTGGGAGTTTAATTTAAAATGCTTCCAAATGTGACTGTTATTACTGCACATTATACAACCAGGTCTGCTTTGCACAGAACACAGCTGAATTAATGTGACATTGAATTTCTTTACTTCTGGGAATATAACACCTGTCAGTGCTGTAGTTTACAAAGTTCTGAAATTATCTGCCTCGCTTATCAATTTTGTGGAATTCAGATTTCAGTAATCTTCATGACATCTTGCTGTGGTTTCTGCCTGAAAGGATTTGTGTTCTAGCCATTATCAGGAAACGACTTTTCATACACAACTGGGATATTTACAAAATATTTTATTCTCCCCAGCCACTTTACTTTTCTTTCCAGGTGTAATACCTCATTAGCAAACCTTTCCTGCCCTAGCTGAGCCCTTATTTTTATTAATCATACATGTACGCTTCAAGTGAGGTGATTCTGGCCAATTTCAGAAACATACAGGATGCTGAGATATGTCGGAATAAATATAAATCGTGCAATATGTGTTATTTTCTACCACAGGAGATAAGAGTTCTCATGATGTACTTGTTGTACTGTTACTTCTCTTCACATTGCAAAACCTGAATATTCTAGAATACCTTAGACAGCTCTGAAGATCCACCAGCCAGTCCCCCAGCATGGATAAATGCCCTACCTGAGGACAAACATTGGACTCCAACTCCCATCAGCCCCAGCCAACATGTCCAGTGATCAGGGTTGATGAGAATTGGAGTCCAGAAATAGCTGAAAAGCCACAGATTCCTCATCTCTACCCTGTCTAGCATTCTGGCAATATCATATTGAAGCCAACCAAGTGTCAGGATGCTGTCAGCGGCTCCCAGCTGGTTGCCCAGGAAAGTTTAAAGACAA
The DNA here is from genome assembly GCF_964188305.1 of Podarcis bocagei. Lineage (NCBI taxonomy): Eukaryota > Metazoa > Chordata > Lepidosauria > Squamata > Lacertidae > Podarcis > Podarcis bocagei. Next base: position 38,743,161 of record NC_138125.1, on the reverse strand, counting down.
GGAAAAATTTCTTACCATCCTTTTTTATTTCAGTCTTCATAGAGAAAGGCTATAGAACCCAGCCTCTTGGATAATGGCATCCCAAATGAATTTCCACCCTATCTTTCCCACTTTCTCATTCTTCATTCACATCGTCTCCTCTATGGGTCCTGCTACGTGCCCTCTGTCTTTCAGCTCTTTGCTGTCCTACTTTTAAGGCTCACAGGGTTCTGGGAGGTGGACAGTCTGGAATGCTTTCTAAAGACAACGTGTCAGCTGGATGTTGTTCTGACCCTCCCATGATTTCCCATCTGCCTCTGAGCTGCGACCTCCCTCAAACCCCTGCTGTAAATCTATACTGTTTTCCTCTTCCTCCTCCCTGGAAGGATCAGGATGGGGAGGCGATCTCCACCATTTCTCCTCTCCCCAGCCCCTGACACCAATATATGAGTGCTATACAGTGGTACCTCAGGTTACATACGCTTCAGGTTACAGACTCTGCTAACCCAGAAATAGTACCTCGGGTTAAGAACTTTGCTTCAGGATGAGAACAGAAATCGTGCTCCGGCGGTGTGGCAGCAGCGGGAGGCCCCATTAGCTAAAGTGTTCAGGTTAAGAACAGTTTCAGGTTAAGAACGGACCTCCGGAACGAATTAAGTACTTAACCCAAGGTACCACTGTAATGATTAAACATGATAGGCTGTTTTCCAGAACTGGAAAGTATATAAATAGAATAATGAATGCAACCAGAAACTGCTGGAAGGATAAGGACACTTTGGAATAGGTTCAAACATGGGAAAACCTTGGGGCAGGGGGTCAGCAAACATTTTCAGCATGGGGCCGGTCCACTGTCCCTCAGACCTTGTGGGGAGCCAGACTATATTCTGGGGGGCAGGGGAATGAACGAATTCCTATACCCCACAAATAACCCAGAGATGCATTTTAAATAAAAGGACACATTCTACTCATGTAAAAATAAGCTGATTCCTGGACTGTCCATGGGCTGGATTTAGAAGCCGATTGGGCCAGATCCGGCCCCTGGGCCTTAATTTGCCTACCCATGCCTTAGGGTGAATTTGGAGATGGAACCTTGAAGGACCAGAAGGCTACGAGCGAAATATGCTTCTATCTGTGGGATAGTCTCTTGCCATATCTTACATCTTTCCTAGCATTAGATGTACTTGCACTTGATTAAAAGACATGAGAGTGTTATAGAGCTTGCAAGGAGTCTCTAAATTTCTCAGATCTCTATGTGTATATCATATACCTTCTTCCATCTTATAGAAGAGCACAGAGATGGATATATTTCCCTGCTGCTCTGCTACTCACCAGATTTGTGATGAGTGAGAGGCTATCATGTAGAATACATTGTTTCCATGAAGAGGAAATATCACATAGTTAAAGTATCTATCAAGGAAAACCAACCTGTTATAAAGTATGTTTAACATACTGCTTACACTGCACCCATTGCAACTGCCCCTCTTTTAGCAGAGGGGTGCTGTGCATCCAGTCAGGCCATTATGGTTTTAATGTAACTCTAAACAAAATACATAGGAATCTAAATGAATGTCTACCTGCCAACCTATCCCCTTTTAATGTCTGTACAGGACTTTGTCCTTTGATATTAAGAAAAATACAATTAATATATACTGCTGTGCCCAGGCTAGGGCCAATAATGCCCTATTTTGTTCATTACTGAAATGCCTATTCTGTTTTATGCCCAATTGATATGCAGAACAAGTCACTTGTCCAGTCTTGTAAAGGATATACATTATCAGAAAGCAACACCTGCAGGACAAAAGACAGGTTAATTTTGCTACTATGAAGCAAAGGAGATCATTATAAAGTCTGCAGTAACCAAACTCTGTGAAATAGCTGCATTAGTCATTAACTTTTCGGCACTAAAATTCATATCAAACTCAATTAACTACTACATATCTTTTAATGACATTTTTTCCAGATTTGGCTGTTGTTTACTAATATGATTTCCCATCATAGCTATCTGTTTCATTGCTTCCTTTGGTGTTAATATTCAAGGGCTGATTTTCTTCAAAGAAAGTGGAGCAGTGAAAATCACATTTGCTAAATGTTGTCCTTGAATTATGCTCCTGAAATGTATGCATTAAAAATTTTGCTCTTTTGAAAGTCAAATACTGTAAGAGCATACAGTTAGTTGTTGAGGGGAATTTGGTCTGCAGCAGAATTAACAGAGATAAAGTATTATTTTTATTTTATTTAACAAAATATATAAGCTGCTTGATTTTATATATATATATATTTATGTAAATGTATATGTGTGTGTGTGTGTGTGTGTATATATATATATATATATATATATATATATATATGAAAAATAAAAATATAATAATATAAAAGAAAATATTAAAAATATAAATATAAATAAAAACAAGTATTTTAAAAAATATTTTTAAAAAGATTAAAATCAACAGTAGTGAAAAAGAACTGAAACACATGTAACTCATATATGTCTTGGTGAGGCTGCCTGAACAAAAATGCTTTAAGCAGGTGCTGGAATGAGTACAGCAAAGTTGTCTGCCCACTGTCAACAGCCAGGAAATATTTACTGGTATATGTGGTTCAACAGAGAATGTATATAAATGCCCCAGTGATTGTGAACAGCGTCATTATGGTGGATTTCATACACTGCCTGTTTGACATGTGCTGTCTTCAAGTGATATGAGAGAGTGTGCAAAACTGGACAATGCCAATTGGGTAGCATGGACACTGGTCAGTCAATGTGGTCATTCTCCACTAGAGGACTCTATATACGTATGCCTGGGCAATGTCTGATATGTACTTGATACTTTTGTGCATACATGTGATGTTTCTATGTACATTAACCAGGCAACAATGAACAAAGCATCTCTGACCATTTCACATTCTCCAGTAGGTTGCGTGAAAGTGGCCTTTCTTTCTTTTTTCACTGCCTGTGAGTGGCAAAATGCCTATGTGCATGAGTTTTCAAAATGTTGTTGGAGGGGAGAAATTCTCCATCACTTTTCCCAACCCCAGAACATTCTCCTCAGATAAATGTTTGACTCATTAGTGAGGGATTCAACTTAGCGCTAAGGAGATCATTCCATCAATGCATTTCCACTTGTCTGATGCAACAATTTGCCCTCCCTGCCCACAATGTGCTGTTCTGGGGGCAATGGTAGAGGAAGAGGAGTGCGGGGGGAGCGCATCGCGATCCTGGTGGGGTGCCATTGCAGCTGCCCCCCTGCCCATGCTAGGAGCCATGCCCCCTCAGGTGGCACACCACACCCCTGGGATGCACGCCACACCCCTGTGGGCGGCGCACCATGCCCCGGGATGCGCACCAGCCCCTGCCTGATCCCTACCCCCCCCCCCCCGGTGCCGGAGCATAAAGCTCTGCCATTGTCTGGGGGTTTTCCTGACTCTCCAGAGCAGATTTGGGGGAGGCACAGGGGGGTTGGGGGGAGGCCCCATTGGACTAGTGGGAATCCTTGCCCTAGTTTCTGCTGGTGGAAAGGGTTCATTGAGGTGCATCCAATGATGTCTGTGCAGAAGCAGATCACACTTCAGATTGCACAACAGAACTTCACCTTCCTCTCCTTTCCCATGCAGCCCTCTGCACAACCTCAAAGTCATGTGGTGCAAACAGAAGTCTGCTCTGGTAGTGTTGGATTCCTCCATCTATTGTTCTGTTATAGTGATGGATGAAGGCAGTAGTGAACTGGGAGGAGGAGCAGAGGACTGGAAGGAGAAGCCAATCCCATTCCTTCTTCAGTGAAATTGAAATAATAGTTCATAATCTCAAAAGGGGATCCACAGTAGCATTCAAAAATGGTGGTGAAATTGGAGGGTGGGAAGCATTTTACGGAAAATTATCCAGTGTTTGACTAAAATTCTCCAGCAATTCAGGAGAAACTTGAAAAAATGAGGAGGAATTATATATTTTTAAAATGTCAGAAAAATGCTTTTCTGGGAAATCTTTGGTCAGTTCTATGTTCTAGCATCTCTTGATCATTATTCATATTGATCAAACAATGTGCCGAAACCCCTGTTGTGCTGTCAGTCTGAACATGTTCTTCCTGTGAGTGCACAATCATTGGCATTTATAAAGGTTCACTAGTCATTTTACATGAATTCAACCATATGTTTGACCTGAGGTTTCTTCCTTCCTTTGTTTCTGGGCTATTCCTTTTCTTATGAGTCACCTCTCTCTTACCTCTGCCCAGACTTCATTACAGAGAAAGTCAAATCCTTGAATGCCACCAAATGGCTATCACTAGAAAACTACTTACATGGCTAATTAGCATAGAAGTCTCATAGAAGTGACAGCTGGATTAGGAGATCAGATTACCCATCGCCTGCAGCAAACTGTCTCCATCTTTAATCTCCCCTCATGTCCACTTAGAGTGAAAGCTGTTCTTGCCAAATGACAAGAACCCTGGGTAGATTCAGGTAATGATCCCAATTAACCCTGACTTGCTAACATGCCCCAGTTGCTGCTCCGATTTCTACATAGCCTTGCGTCTTGGTTGACACTGTTTGTAACTTTTCAGATTGTGTTAAAGGATATAATGCGGCTTAGTCTGTACAACTTCAGGCTGCTCTGGTCTTATGACCTCAGGGAGGAGGGGAAGAAAGGCAGGAGCACTCATTTATGACTGCACAGTAGAGCTAGCTTTGAAAGCACCTGGGATATTATTGCTCCATAAACGGGAAGCAGCCAGAAGTGATAGACTCAGCATCCACAATATTTGACACAGATTGGATTCAGCTCCCTCAGCCAATAAAGGCCAAACTTGTCAAGTAGGCTGTTATTCTACATGCAAAGCGAAAGCAGCAAAAGAGGGCCTTTGAGCTATATTGCGAAGAAAGGAGCTTCACAAAATATCTGGGACACCAAAGGAAAACTGAGATTGTAGCTGGTAGAGGAACTTCTCTAGAATACTTTTGCACCCACCATAAACCTATCTTTATTTCCCTTCTATGTCATTGTAGCAATCATATTTCAACATCATGTGGGTGTTAGATCCAGAGCATTTATTTTGAAGGTCATCATATGCAGCTTGGGCTGGAAACTTCAGTTTTTCAGTACCAAGTGATTTAGTGGGGAAATGGTTGTGCAATTTTTCACTGTAATGCTAGGGCTTGAGTTGTTGCTGAACTTTTGTGTAAAGCAAAACTCAAGAGGGAATTTAAGACTAAAAGGTGTCTGGGTGAAATTTCCAAGGGGGAAGTTCCTCGCAGAATTAAGTTTCACAGAATTTCACCTAAAGTAAACACTGAAGCAAATTTGTGAGTCCGTACTCAGGTGAAATATCTGAGGCATCCTGTGGAAAGCTAAAAAGCCTCCAAAGAATTAGCAAAAATGGCAAAGGAAGGTCCTTTTTCTGGAAGTGTGTGAAGCAGAACTAAGCTTGAATTTGCACAGACCCCTCACCCCTCTTTTGCACAATAGTCCCTATTTTGTACTGTGCCACCTTTACTGATCTTCATTCATCAATTAGGGTGGTTCAAACACACTAAACAGCCACAGCTGGACCAGCTAATACCTCTCAACCACTTACATACCAATTCAAATCAGTGTTGTGCATCAGTGTGTATATGAGAAGCATCAAAACATCTCTGTGTTAAAACTGAAATAAAAATAAAAATAATATTGACCTGGGGTGCCATCCTTGGTGTGTATGATTACTTTTTTCTGACCAACAGCATTCTCGGTTTTAGAGCAAATGTGATTTTCAGACAGGCTGAATGTGAAAGGAGATATTTAGAGTAGCATTCAAGATTCTAATACTTCATAATCCTTTTGTATAAATAATATAAAAGGGGTCTTCAAGTCAGTGGTGACTCAAAAGTTACTGTGATATAGAATGTAAAAATTGTATTTCTCATATACAGGAATATCAGAAAGGAAAACACATTTTGAAGTGCTTGAAATTACACTTCACAAAGTTTGCTGTAGCACCAATAAGAAAGTATTTCAGGAATTCTGTTCACCTGCACATTGCATTGTAGCTCTCCAATGGGGTGGTTGACCCATTTTTGGTCCAGGGGATATTTTCACCCTTAACCAACCCTCTAGATCAGCGGTTCTCAACCTGTGGGTCCCCAGATGTTGTTGGACTACAACTCCCATCATCCCTTAGCTCTGGCCTTGCTAGCTAGGCATGATGGGAGTTGTAGTTCAACAACATCTGGGGACCCACAGGTTGAGAAAGGCTGCTCTAGATGCTACATGCCCATGTTTCCCAAAGTTGGTGTGACCACTGCATACTAGCCTACATGCACACAGAACAAATGTGTACTGTGAATAAATCCTGTGCATTTCAGCAGGCTTTAATGGGTATTGCATTCTGGGAATTTCATAGAATCATAGAATTGTAGAGTTGGAAGGGATCCTGCAGGAATCTCAACTAAAGCCATCCAACCTCTACCTAAGTCCTTCAAGCAAGGAGAGCCTGGCACCTCTCCAGGGAATCCTCTCCAATGTTGAAGAGCTCTTACTGTCAGAAAGTTCCTCTTGATGTTTAGCCAAAACCTCCTTTCTTGTAACTTGAATCTATTGGTTTGAGTCCTGCCATCCAGAGCAGGAGAAAACAAGGACCATTTGTACTCTCATTGCAATATGGTTGATGGGAGATGTCTTCTGTGAAAGTTGGTTTAAGTGTCGGGGGACTTTAACTGACAGTTGAGAAGGGGTTGGAGATAGAAGTCTTAGACAATGTGATTAGTTGAGATTCTTGTCTTGCAGGGGGTTGGATGACCCTCGGGGTCCCTTCCAACTGTACAATTATATGATTCTGTGAATCTGCAGGATGTTGCTAAAGCATTTCAGGATAGATGGGTGCTCTTGTCAAGCTTCCAATCACCTTCTTCCTACCTTCAGCCACCCAGATACAGGGGAAGTACAGAGTAATTGCAGGATCTAAGAAGATTGCATCTGTTTGCAGCTTCTAGATTTTCACTTCTCCAGGCACATCTCAAAGCGCTGGTGGGTCTGAGTGGCCCCCCCTGATGCCATAAGGGAGAACGATATATGTTTGGGAAAGATTGTTTAGGGCCTTGTCGGTATACTGTTTAAAGTAACTCCCTCCTCTGTGTTCAACTCAGCCTTAATAAAAATTCAGAACGTAATTTGAAAATGGTTATTTTTCAAAGCTCACACAGCTGTAATTTGAAGTGCGGCCTCAGGGGTGAAAGGCCATTAAATAACCTACTGATCCATGAAGACAATTTCAAAATTTACAGTAGGTATAGTAATATGAGATTGTTTCTGTATTTGCATGTTTAATTTGTCTGCGCTGAAAGGCATTATTGCAGATCATCTTGATAGAAGGCTTTACTCGGCAATAAACTAGTTGAGTTTTCCATTTATGGCCACCCCAGATTCACTTGGAATTAATTGAACAATGTTCTGAATAACCATATATCACCTATATTGTTTTGTAATTTATGACATAGATCCCTTGAGATACTTTACTAACCAACATAGAGATCTATAGTAGAAGTTACTTTCGATTGTTGAACTGCAGAGGAAAATATTCCAGTACCTCCTAACAGCTGCAGATATGATCAATGTCTGTATTTACAGTTTGGCTGTCACAGATTTCTGAAGACCAAAGACAACTTTGATCATACCAAACAAATGGAGAAGCCAGGGATATCCTTTCTAATGGAGATTAATTAAGATTCTGAAGAATTTTTCTTGGGTATACAGTGGTACCTCGGGTTACAAACACTTTGGGTTACAGACTCCGCTAACCCAGAAGTAGTATCTCGGGTTAAGAACTTTACCTCAGGATGAGAACAGAAATCACGCAGCGGTGGCGTGGTGGCGGTGGGAGGCCCCATTAGCTAAAGTGTTACCTCAGGTTAAGAACAGTTTCAGGTTAAGAACGGACCTCCGGAATGAATTAAGTTCATAACCAGAGGTACCACTGTATTCAAAATTGAATTGCTAAAAAGCACACTATTTTTAAAACATACATTGCTTGTGGTTACTTTTTATACCTCATTAAAACTCTAACAAGGTTATCCATGCAGGGCAGTTCCCTCCATCCTTTCTTCCAATTAAACAAAGGGATTTTTGTTTTGGCATGCAAACGTAGGAATGAACCAAGCAGCCAAATACCATCCCATTTTAGGTTTTCTGGCTCTCAGTTAGAGTTCTGCTTCATCCCATTTGTGCGAACATTTCAGCAATGTTCTGCATTTAAACTGTACACATGTTTATAGGCAAAATGTATACTTTTATGTAACTTATGCATTTTCCTGCCTGTAAAATGCATTACGTCTGAGAGGATCAGATAAGGTTGCATATTTTTACACACAGTTTATATCCACTCAAACTGCATTGCAAAATGCAGCTGGGAGGAGCATCCCAATCTGAAATGAAGTTTGAGAGCTTCAAACCAGGCTGGTCTGCTGTAAAAGTGAACCAAACTGTTTCCTCCTCAATATTCAAGTAAACCTTTGAAATAGTAGTCAAGTCAGTGTGTACATAGAATTATTGAGCTGGCCACAGATTTCAATGCTTTTGATGAGTGGTACCTGAAACTTAGAAGGCAGCTGTCCTGCCCCCACCCTGCTATGTCTGTTTAGAATGTAATTTAGAATGTAATTTCTCATATACAGTACATCATTAGCACATGTAAATTGGTGTATGTTCACAGATCACTGTGAACAAAAGCTCAACTCTCAGCTAAATTCAAATGAGATATCTTAAGTTTATTTTGTGTTAGAAGCCATCCCTGGTTCTCACATAACTCCTTTCAGAAGATTTATAAAAGAATTTCAGGAACATTCTCCAGGAACAAAATGGTTTCCAGGCTTGGAAATCATAGGGAACCTCGTGAAGGATTACATCTTTGGCCAGAAGCAATCATGAGCAAGGAGTTTTGTTGAGGATTAATTATGCTGTTTGTCTTTTGGAGTTGAATGACCTCAGCGATTAAAATGAAGAGGGAATGGAACTGGGCTGAGGAAGCTGTTATACAAGTAATATATAGCTATGAGAAATGTGGCGGGGGGAAGGGGGGACTTACTGTACTCCTGACTACAAATCTTTTACATGCATCATCTAGCCGCCACTCCTCTCCGTTCTCATCTGTCATCAATTTGTCAGCGTTCAACCCGTCACCTGCTTATCCAGCTGTGCCTTCGAAATTTCAAAGAATGGGTCCCAAGTTCTTTCAAACTCTGCCAACCTACTCTCTGGTGAAAAGGCCAATTTACTCAGTTCTGAATAGCTGCACATTCTTCACACAACTGAATCCCTGCAGAGATGCTCCGACAGAGATAGCCAGAAAGTACAAAAGAACCGTTTTGCCATTCCTGTTCTCCTCAAAATGAAGGGCATTGACAATTGGACTTTGTTTAAGGTCTAAGCCATGTTTTATGCACAATGCTGAATGCCCGTGTAGTAGCAGATTAAAAACAACAACAAAAAACACCCAGAGTCACTCTTATTTTGTCCTCACCGTTAAGATAGGCTGTTTTACAGTATCTTTCTTTTCTTTTTTCTTTGCATGATTAAATCTTTATTTCCATAGCATTTAATAGAAAGTTCAACAGTTTATATAGACTTGTTTCTTTCCAAAGGAATGCAACAAAACCTTGCCAACAGAAGTGCCATCTTAATAGGCTAATTCATACTTAAGATGTGACAGTACCCTTTCTTCTTTCATTTTGCTTCAGTATGCTTAGACGGACATTTCCATTGTTTTGGAATATGTACTGAAGTTTGCACAGTCAAGATATAGCTTCTGATTAAACAGGGCAAGTGGGTGGGCAGGGTAGACCAGAGGGAGACAGAAGACTTCATTGACTTAAGACTCTCCTTCTTCTCTACTACAGGAGTGCATTAGGCAGATCACCTACCAATATAGTTCTCCACAGGCAGAGGCACAGATTGAGGCTTCCCTAGCAATCCAGCATAAGACTGAAGTCAAGCAATCATACTGAATCATTGGAGACCTCCATATAAGATACTTCTCGGGCACCCAGAGTAAAATATACCTGGTGTGTGTGTGTTCACATCCTATGATGTCCTTGCCCTGCAAAGTGCTTATTATTTACCTTGCAGATAGTCATCCAGGGGTTCCACAAGAGAATCTTAAGACAGAGGTAGACTGGATCCACAAATACACATTTTCCAATATAATCTCTGACCTATATAAAAAATGTTGTCCTTTCATTCATTTTCCAAACCCTAACATCTCACTGTCGCTCTTCCATTTTAAGACTGCTGCTCACAATTCAATTACAGATGACTAGCCATCTTTTTTTTCTTGTGGGTTATTGACAGTGATTTTTTTTTTCTGGGGTACTCAAGGGTATGCAATAGCAGCACCCCCCCCCCGATGTTAAAAGTGTGGCACTTGCTGTAACAACTTCATGGTGAGTACCAGCACCCTTTTTTAAAAAAAAGCTCTGCCGGTTGGGATAAGTTCCTGGTGGCTGTCCCTCTCATCCCCAAAGATGAGTTCCATGGAACCCCCTCTCCCAGATCCTGACACTTTCTTCTCTTTGATATTGACTTTTCGATGACCCCCCCTCTCTCTCATTTTCATCACCTTTATCACTCTCTGTCCCCAGGTGCAATGTAAGATTGTCATGATTATGAAGGCTGCTTGCCTTCTCTGGTGGTACATTGCTTGGTTGGGTGATTGCTCTGTAAGCATTCCTTATAACACATGAGAGTTGTTTGTGATCCACTATAATCTGGATCCTATGGAAGTGAGAGCTGGACCATAAAGAAAGCTGATCGCCGAAGAATTGATGCTTTTGAATTATGGTGCTGGAGGAGACTCTTGAGAGTCCCATGGACTGCAAGAAGATCAAACCTATCCATTCTGTAGGAAATCAGCCCTGAGTGCTCACTGGAAGGACAGATCGTGAAGCTGAGGCTCCAATACTTTGGCCACCTCATGAGAAGAGAAGACTCCCTGGAAAAGACCCTGATGTTGGGAAAGATGGAGGGCACAAGGAAAAGGAGATGGTTGGATGGTGTTCTTGAAGCTACCAGCATGAGTTTGATCAAACTGCAGGAGGCAGTGGAGGATAGAAGTGCCTGGCGTGCTCTGGTCCATGGGGTCACGAAGAGTCGGACACGACTAAACGACTAAACAACAACAACATAATCTGGATCCAGTGGGTTAGATGGTCCTGCCTTTGAATAACTAGCCAAACTAGATGATCCTTTGATCTATTATATCTATGATGTACCAGTTCTGCTGTCAATGTATCCATCAGTCACATTCCCCAGGAACCAGACATGCTACACTTATCAAGCAAAAATTCAATTGACTAACGTTTGACCTGCACTAAATGTAACAAATTAATGCGCTAACTTGCCTTGTTGTTATAGGACAAGAATGGCTTAGTTTGGTCTTCTTGTTGGAGTCAAGAACCATTGTTCCTGCCCGTATTCTGCTACAGCTTTGGTAATCTAAGAGCAGTCACTTAAAACTCTGACAAAGGCAGAGCCAAGTAGCATTCTTTCTCTGCTCAGTTCATATTTTCAATGGAATTTCCAGTTTTGTCTTCAACTGAGGAATGGGCTTTTAACCTTGCAGATTCTCACCTATCACTCATAAAATATGAGTAGATATATTCCTCTCTTGAGACGCATAACAAAATTTATTGATGTAGGAATTAAATATTGATTTCAGCAAATCAGACAGCAGTATTTATTTACAACACAAAGTAATAAATCTTGATAGATACTAACAGCAAAATATTGAACACAGAAATGACTCTGTCATATTAGCCCAATGATTCCTTCAAGAGCGATACGTTGCTGCTGTTTTGGCCTTTTATTTTAGGAAAGTTTGCCTCTATGTAATTTCAAGGTTGTCTTTCTGTAGTGTTAAAACTATGGCCCATGGACAGACCCTGTGTAATAGCAACTTTGCTATGGCAAAGTAGAACCACCAAGCTATGCAGGTAGGTGTTTGGGTGGTTTGTCAAACAAAGTCTGAAGCAGCAGTCTAACTATACACATCTTCTACATACAAATGGCACTGGCATTAGTCAGCTATACACCATCATATGGAGAAACAAAAGTTGTATATTGGATGATCCAGCAGAAATCCCCATGTTTGTAGGAGCTGGGATAGAAAAAAGACACCATCATGAGAATTTCTGATGAAGATATCTATGGTAAACCATTTCAGATATTACATTTCTCCAGTCCTGGCTTTGGAAAGGTCAAGACAGCTTCTATAACTCTGGGTTATAGACATTTCATTTCAGGTCAGCATTTATATGGACCATTATACATGGGAGACCCTCTTAATGGCAACGTTATTTCAGTGCGCACTATATCTAAATCATAATCATTAATGCTAATAATAATATTGTTGATCATAGTTTTGTAATGAAGCTTAAATAGCTTGTTATCATTGTGTATGTACACAATGATAGATTGATGATAGGTCCATTGCCTTCTAGGGCAGGTGGTTTTGCGGGTGGGCCCTGGGCCTCTCTGGTGAACCGGCAAATGGCAGGCCGGATCACCTCCCTGCCACCAAATTGGCCAATGGCGGCAAGACTTTGTGAGTGTTCTCCTGGATGCGTGGCACTTGTCTGATGGTGGCACTTGGCTCCGCACCCAGGACCAGAATACCTTGTGAGCCTGCCAGGCCAATTTCCCCATTTGGCATATGGTTTTCTCCTACCTCATAGCAATCGTCACAACTTTGTAAGGCGGGTAGGCATTGGGTAAGCTTAGATCCTGGATGGAGGTGAGGTTGTAGCCCCCTCCTGCCTCCCCACAGGTAAAGGTATCCTGTTAAAAGGAAACAGGAGGAGTGGCTCCTGTCCGACGCTCAGACAGGAGCTAGGTTCAATGGGCACCACTTGGGGGACGTCCAGATATAACGTAAGTCATAGTGCGTCCCTTCTGGTTGGCTTTACCCTTAGAGACACTGACAGCAGACAGGCTGGAGTGGTACTCACGGTAGCTTATCCCAAAACCTATGGCCAAAGTCTTAGTCTTCACATCTGTAACCAATAAAGTTGTGGCCTTATTTGATCCCATAAAACCATTATGCCATCTATTGTCTGGTTATTTAATCCCTAGCGAATGGGGTGGTCTTACACAACTAGATAGATATATAGATAGATGATAGATGATAGATAGTTATGGATATAAACAGATATTGCTGCTTTATTTTCAACTGTGATGTATAAAAAAATGCATTCAAAATGTAAAGTGGAGCTGGTGATGGGCAGCGTAGTGTCATCTCTGTGCTGCTGATCTGCTCTGGAAATTTCTGACAGGTAATAACTAACAGTTCATGACATAAAGCAAAAATCTGTTTGTTTTTCTCTCTTCACTATGCTGCCTAGGCTTTGGAAGCACAATTGCTGCACTGCAGTGCACATTAATTTACAACCGAGCGTCGCCAGACACATTGTACTTCGTCTGGATAGTGCAGCGAAACATCAGTTTGAAATGTAGAAGAGCTGCAGAAACATGTCATGGTAACAGTTTTTGCTATCTTTCAGCAAGCAAGCACATTTACACATCACACACACCCCAACCCCGGTTGTTTGGGGTTTTGTTTTGTTTTTTAAACATGAGAGATATATATATGAGACCTGGGCTAATATTGGGCAGTTACATCTGTTATAACAGTTCAACATTTTTCATCATCCAACAAGAAAATCTGATGGATCAATTTCTCAGTATCCACTCCGGTGCTTTGTTGTTGTCTGTCAACAATGTGCTGCATTGCAGGCTAATGATAGCAGTTTGAGGAAGCTTTGCTCATGATAATGTTCAAAGGATCAGTCATTAGCAAGTGCTCTTCTGGTTCTGGCGGGGAGGGGAGGTATTAATTGACCCCAGGAGAGTGTTAAAGTGTAAAAATATTATCTTTTGGGTTGAGCATTGATACATTTCTACTAGAGCCTGAAATCTGTCAACAAAGCTATTAACAATATAATCAGGAATAGTCTTTTTACTCAGCGTCTTCCTCGGAGACCAGAGGCAGCTCTTGAATAAATGTAAAAAAAGAGTAAGAACAAATATCAGCTGCTCCTTCCCACTGCCAAATCCTTGTTCTTTTAATTCACCCAAACTGGTTTATATCGACTTTCATCTCACTAAAACAAAAAACAGACAAAAGAAACCTTCCTTTTTTTCACTTTTCAAAGAAATGTGAATGCAAGTTAACAAAAATCCCACAAAATGTCACAAATTGTCTGTAGCTATGGTTGGAGTGACAATAAGCCTTACTCCGAAAGCCTCCTAAAAGTTTCCAAAGGCTTAATCATTAGAAAATAGTATAGCATTCTCCCCAATGCCCCCCCACGCAAATTGCCTGAAAATCTATAGGGGTTCAGGCAAGCCAATGGGATATGACTCTAGTGAAGCCATGTTAATGTTGTGAAATGTAATCCATTGGAGCAGTCAAATGCAGTTCCTTGTTTGCTTAGAGTGGACACGGACAGGGGGATGTTGATCCAGCCAGTTGAACTTCCTGTTACACCTGGTCTGGAGCATCCTCCCCCTGCATGTGACCAGGTAGGTGGGCGTGACCCTTGCAGACCCCACAAAAGGTCCAGCCATGCAGCCACCTTCCTCTTTTGATGCCTTTTCTTCTCTTGGACTACACTGCTGGCTCTCTGCCAGCAACACATGGGCCCATTCTTACAAGGATGTAAGCCACACTGTATCTGCAACTACAAGCTAAAGCCTGCCTTCAGGGATCCAACTGTGAACTGAATGTGAGTAAACTTCTTATTACTTTTAAAAGAAGCTTCTTGTGTCTTTATTCTTTTTAGAAGGGATAAAAGGGGTCTTACTAGGAATATACTTCAATCTGAACAAGACCATACTGGATTGCTTAAGTAAAGAGATTCAAACGAATCTACCAACCTAGCTTCCTGCTATATATTGGGGAATGCAATGTGCTGCTGACTCACAAGCTTGAGTTAGGAAGGATACTATTAAATCAATATATCATCTCCTAGTATCTACAACATTCCCATAAATGTGTCTGATTTTGGTGTGGCGGTCTTAGATCACTTGAGTGCTCTGATGTCACTAGATCCACCAATCCAATCTGGGAACAAACAAATCTTCAAACTGTAGTCAAAAATACTGTTTTCTGACAAGAAAGGTACCTAAAGTAGTACAGTGGTACCTCGGGTTACATACGCTTCAGGTTACATATGCTTCAGGTTACAGACTCCGCTAACCCAGAAATAGTACCTCGGGTTAAGAACTTTGCTTCAGGATGAGAACAGAAATCGTGCTCCGGCGGCGCAGCAGCAGGAGGAGGCCCCATTAGCTAAAGTGGTGCTTCAGGTTAAGAACAGTTTCAGGTTAAGAACGGACCTCCGGAACGAATTAAGTACTTAACCCGAGGTACCACTGTACTTCATTGTTAAACAAGGGAACATAGACAGAGCCTGTTGAATCAGGCCAATGGTTTAACCAAAGTGATGCCAAAAAGCACTCTACTTGCACTCTCCTTGTTCTTTACCACTTATTTACTCAGAATTATGACATGTGCTCCATTTTACTTGCTCTGTTTTTTATTCTGTTTTGTTCTTACTTTTCTTAAGTCATTTTAAGATAAGGAAGTCTGTTATCCTATATGCACTTATGTGGGATCAGCCAATTGAACTTTGTGGGTTTTACACGTTAGTAGACAAACATAGGATTGGGCGGTTATTCTCAAAAGTGCTTGTAGTCTGTTCCAGATTTGCATCATGCATTTAATATGTGCATTGTCTACTCCTTGATCGAAGTCACTGAGGAAGACATTAAACTACATTATACCCAGTCCCAATGAATATGATGGAATGCCACTTAATTTTCTACCTTAACATCAATCTTGTAATTATTATTCACTGATTTCAACAATTCACCTTGCAGAAATTTATTCCTTTTGTTAAATTTCTTGTAAGAGGATCTCATACTGGGTAAAAAGAGAAAGACTCACTCTTTGTAAAATATATACAGCAGGCATCGGCAAACTCGGCCCTCCAGCTGTTTTGGGACTACAACTCCCATCATCCCTAGCTAACAGGACCAGTGGTCAGGGATGATGGGATGACCAGAGTACAGCCAGTGATGGAGGTAGCAGCAAACAGGAGTTGTGTCAGCACCTGAACAGCATGGGATGCAGGGATGCAGAAGAGCTGTCAATAGTTGCTGCAGCATCCTCTCTTTCTTCTTTTTTAAAAAAACACATTTTATATGCTTGTGCTTGTACAGATGTGTACATGGCTACAGATGCTTGATTTATTGTGTTGACTTCCAAAAGATATTACCCTTTTCTACAACAACATACCGCTCATCTTCAAATAAATGTGCTTGGCATCAGAAGCAAGCTACGTTTTATTCCTGTACTCATGATAGCGCTATTCTATAAGTAATGAAAATGGAAAACTGCACATGCTCAAAGAGTATTGTTTTTAATCGGGGTTGGCAAACATTTTTTGCTCCCATTTCAAGAGTGTGGGAGCAGTTGTAAAGCATGGAATGGGGTGAAAAGGAGAAGAGAATTGTTAATTTTGTGCTTCACAAATGAAGTAATACGTATGTCTGTTAAAAGGGAGGGGTACACCACGTCCAGGCAGTGATGGCTGGTACCAACTGGGACTGACAGGGAAAATAGGAGGGAGACCCAGGGTAGGTGGAACCACATCCACTGACAGGCAGAGGCAACTAATTCTTGTCCCCCCGCCACCCTCCCTGCTGAGTTCAACAAGGGCAACACTGAATCTAAGGAGGAGGAAGATGATAGGCAGGCCCACCCTGTTGACTGCTTGTTGTACATAAGAAAGCAGACAGTTGCAGAACCGCTGAGCGCAGACTTGAGGTTGGTGGGGCCACACCCCATTTGCTCAAATAGACCATCTTCCATTGAATCCAGGGTGTAAAATTACTGCTGCCAAATTAGAGTTATTTGGATATAGGTAAATTGGCCCCCTGTTGATGCCAGCCAGACTAAAATTGTTGAACTGATTCATGGAAAGCTTATGTAGCTATTCATAAGAACAACCCACAAGAAATTACATCTTTGAATGCAGAACTTTTTGTGGGTTTTTTTTGTCTAATTTATACAAAACGGAAAGAATTCTAGGCTGTGTGCTAAGCTGCATGGGGATGGGATTTATCATGAATACTTGACCAACTGTAGATGCATAGAAACAGGGGAGTTATTTCAAACTAAATAATGAGCAGGGACTATAATTAACGCTGGCTCCATTCACCAGAGAGCTCTTGTACATGCTGTACCCCCTACTGCTCGAGAAAGAGTTCAGTTACATTTTAATGGCTCCAGATACTCTCCGTAAACTTTGCCTTCAAGTCATTGTAAATCAATGTCATTCCGCTCCCACTGAGCCATTTGAAAGATCCATGCCTAGTAATGAAAGATGTACCCTTGGAACGATTCGGCAAGAACACTTTCCTTTATCAGGAGGTTGCTTGTGTTACAGGGCATTTGTGGACAAGATGGAACATAGTGAGGCTGATTCCACTGTGCCGGCTGCCCAGGGGTTGCTTTCTGAATGCCAGGGAGATGAAAGAGGCAATCAGAAAGAGCTGAGGTTTGACACTTCAGCGGAGGAACATTCAACTCGATTTTGTTCTGTGTGTTTCTGAGGGCTGCTGACACATGAATAGGTGAGAGTGTGAGATGCGGATTTGAGTTTGCATCCTCTCTCCCTCGAGATACAGTAAAGGGCAGAAGGAACAACTACCTAATTTCCTAGTAAATGACCTCCCTCCGGCAGCAGTCCGGGCAACAGGTGTATTGAAGTCCTGAAAAACTTTTTTGTTGTTTTTGTTGTAGCAAGATCAAAAGTAGGACATTGCAAAAATGGCAAGCTAGAAATCCCATTCAGGAGAAGGTACTGGGACTTGGCAGGAACACAGGCAGCTGCTTTTCCTTTGTTCTCTCGGCTGCATGGCGTAAACAACTTTTTGTTGGGTTAGCTTTGTATGTGACCACTCAGGAAATCCTCCTCATGTACAATGTATCTTGTCAGCCATTTCCTGTGTGTGTAAAATGTAATTCGTCACCCTGCATCGCCTTGGCAGCAGCCTTGTAAAGAACATACCGAATTAATGAATATTTCATAAAGAGGTGATTTATTAGCATTCTTCCTCCTTTTGCCTTTAAGATGATGCGGCCTCTGAAAGGCGAGCTTGCAAAAGGCTATCTGCAGGTGTATAGAAATGAAACTGAAACCCCCGAAGGCAAAGACCAAATTTCTTAATAACCTCTGAGCCATGTAGCTTCTCAAAGAGATATTTAGTCAATTGTCTATGAATATTTCAGTTTGCAGTGCAGCCGAGTATTAAACTGCACTGACCTGTTTGTGGCTATCAGGACTATCGGATGCTTCGCTGGAATTTTTTTGAGGCTTTCTCTAATCACTATATAAATTGACATTTCATTCCCCACTGTGCCCCAAAGGGTACACAATCTGACTGCAGTATAAGCCAGGCTAGCAAGAAAATAATTCTTTCTATTCCCAACAGTGCAATCCTATACATGTCTGCTCAGAAGTAAACCCCACAGAGTTCAATGGGACTTGCTCCATCTAGAAATGGGAGAGAAAATTGATTTGATTGACATATCAATATGCACCTACCTAATTCACACTTTGAAACGCTACATGAACTGAAATGCAGCTACCCTTCAAAAATCACATTTTGTGTGTGTGTGTTTAAAAAGGGCATATATTGGTGAAAACAACATACAAAAATCAATTATGTTAGGAAAAACTGCTTTCAGAAATGTATGCATTAAGTAATATTTCTAACCAAAATGTATCTATTAGGAGAATCATAGAATCATAGAATCATAGAGTTGGAAGAGACCACAAGGGCCATCGAGTCCAACCCCCTGTCAAGCAGGAAACACCATCAGAGCACTCCTGACATATGGTTGTCAAGCCTCTGCTTAAAGACCTCCAAAGTAGGAGACTCCACCACACTCCTTGGCAGCAAATTCCACTGTCGAACAGCTCTTACTGCCAGGAAGTTCTTCCTAATGTTTAGGTGGAATCTTCTTTCTTGTAGTTTGGATCCATTGCTCCGTGTCCGCTTCTCTGGAGCAGCAGAAAACAACCTTTCTCCCTCCTCTATGTGACATCCTTTTATATATTTGAACATGGCTATCATATCACCCCTTAACCTCCTCTTCTCCAGGCTAAACATGCCCAGCTCCCTTAGCCGTTCCTCATAAGGCATCGTTTCCAGGCCTTTGACCATTTTGGTTGCCCTCCTCTGGACACGTTCCAGTTTGTCAGTGTCCTTCTTGAATTGTGGTGCCCAGAACTGGACACAGTACTCCAGGTGTGGCCTGACCAGAGCAGAATACAGTGGCACTATTACTTCCCTTGATCTAGATGCTATACTCCTATTGATGCAGCCCAGAATTGCATTGGCTTTTTTAGCTGCCGCGTCACACTGTTGGCTCATGTCAAGTTTGTGGTCAACCAAGACTCCTAGATCCTTTTCACATGTACTGCTCTCAAGCCAGGTGTCACCCATCTTGTATTTGTGCCTCTCATTTTTTTTGCCCAAGTGTAATACTTTACATTTCTCCCTGTTAAAATTCATCTTGTTTGTTTTTGCCCAGTTCTCTAATCTGTCAAGATCGTTTTGAAGTGTGATCCTGTCCTCTGGGGTGTTAGCCACCCCTCCCAGTTTGGTGTCATCTGCAAATTTGATCAGGATGCCCTTGAGTCCATCATCCAAGTCGTTGATAAAGATGTTGAATAAGACCGGGCCCAAGACAGAACCCTGTGGCACCCCACTAGTCACTCTTCTCCAGGATGAAGAGGAACCATTGATGAGCACCCTTTGGGTTCGGTCAGTCAGCCAGTTACAAATCCACTGAGTGGTAGCATAGTCAAGACCGCATTTTACCAGCTTCTTTACAAGAATATCATGGGGCACCTTGTCAAATGCCTTGCTGAAATCAAGGTAGGCTACATCCACTGAGTTCCCTTCATCTACCAGGCTTGTAATTCTGTCAAAAAACGAGATCAGGTTAGTCTGACATGACTTATCAGGTTAGTCTGACATGAGAAATGTGAACTAAAATGCTGATGGATTTTCATGAGGATTTAGAATAAAATTAAAATTGCAGACCAATGTGGAATCATGGCTAACTGAAGATGGCAAAAATGAGAAGGAAAAAAGAAAGTGGAATTGACAGATGTGCCTAGGACTGCAACCTAAACTACAAAGTCCTGATAAAAACCTCTGTGGACTTTAACACAATGCCAACTAGCATCTCTGGGGACATCCCACCCCCCTATGTGAATTTGCTCTTAGTCCCTAAGGGTCAACCAAAGTAGCAAAGCTGTGCAATGCTTCCAGAGCATGGTTCTGTATGCATTTATGTGAGCTTCCATGGAGCAGTCTTTCCAAAAAAATTGCAAGCATATCTCCTGTAATCATTTTCAGATATTATGTCAAATATTATGCAAAAGTTAAAAATATAAACTCAAACTTATTTCAAGTCCCACATCCCTTACACTAAAGAGGATGCCCATTTTGTAAAGGGTTATGAAACAAAGTAAAGAAGGGGGAAGAAAAAAGAAAGGTGTAATGAAAATGTAACCATTGGCTTGAAGGTTATAGATAACAGTTTATATTTAAGTGGCTCGACAACCTGAATATCGTTATTTTCTGCAAATGTAATGAAAGGTGCTTACATGACTAGGGAGTTATCAGAAGTAGGGGGAGAACATATTAAGTTGTTTTCTGGTGTATTCTAAATATTAGGACTTGATAGACAAAAAAACCACCGTAGGTAAAGACTGTTATCCTGAAATGTACCCCTAATGCTATGGAATGCAGCTGCAATTGTGTAGCAAGCTATAGTTTGGCCTTAAGGATATGAAATTTCAAGAAAGGGATGAGACAGGAAGGGAGAAGCAAGGCTACCATGAAATGTCATGGGATGAAGGCAAGCAAAGGATTGCATTAAATGATGCTCATTCAGAAAGCTCTGTAGTGTATCTTCATCTGAGCCACATATTGCTATCTTTACATAATTTGAAATAGCTGTTTGGCATTATCATTACCATGCAGATGTATCCTGGCTATCACCACCACCATGCAGATTCATGATAGCAGCTTACTGTCATCCCCAACAGAAAGATTGTCCAATTTACTTGGAGGTGTCTGTATCTCACTCAAAGAAAGGATCCACTGTCTTTTGGGTCTTTCCTTAAAATGAGATGTTGGGACAACCAGGCAAAGTGGGCCTTTGTGACTGCACAGCAGTGCCACCAAGTGCTTTGCTACTGCAAGAAATCCTATTTAATCAGTACTTGCCACAATGCTCTCTGGGGCCACTTATATTGGGGCAGCAGGGGAGGCACAAACAGACAGTAGGCAGCCTTGCAGTGGTCCGGGAAGACAAGGATGTGTGGTTCCTCCTGGTCCACTGCTTGAGACATAAATGACAGTACTACGCCGACTCATTTACTGATCCTGATTCACTGGGCACTCAGAATCCTAGAGGGCTCTGCTGCAGGCACAAAACAGAAGGCTGAGAACAACTCTGTGATCTTTACGAATCCCAAGAACTAGTGGTGCAGATAATTTACATTGTTCAGACCCTGAAATATGACTCCTCTAACCATAACCTGCTTGCAGGCTCCCATAATGTGGAGGGAGAATGACAGGGGAGGATTTGTGGCTTCACCTCTCTCATATCACTATATGAAAGGGTAATCAGGCAATTGTCAATTTACTCTTATATAAAATATTGGTCTTGGGGATATTTCTTTAGCGCAGTGGAACTGTGTAAACCATTTTCTTAGGTTTGGCTTCCAGGGGAACGGAGGGGGTTCTTTTTCCTTGTACAATATATCTACTGTTATAAAAGTATAACAGAGAACGAATAAAAGCAACAGTTTTTCTTTGTTTTGCCCCTGGTGGGATGTCACAAACGCAGGCCCTCAAAGCCCTGAGGATTCAAGTAAAACATTTTTTCTTAAAGAACCAGGACTCCCACAAGCAAGTCAAAGGGGAATTAAAAAGTTCCCCGACTGTAGGAATACAATCCTCAGTGATGAAGTACTATTTATTTTAAAAGACACGCTAGAGGAGCCGAGAATTAGACCAAGCTGAGGCAGGTAGGTGAGAAAAGAGGGAAACATTCAAGATAAAGCATATTCCCTTGGCTCCGCGTATGTATACAAGAGATACCACAGAGCCTTGTGTTATTTATAGTTATAACGACAAAATGCCCATCACAGTGGCAGCAGATTGTTTCTAGGTGGAGGGGCCTGGCCATTGAAGACAGGAAGCTGTGCTGTACAGTCAAACCATTGGTCCTTCTAGTTCATTACTGTCTATACTGACAGGCAGTGGCTCTTCAGGGATTTAGAGAAGAGTCCAGGCCCACTTAGAGATGCTGGGGACTGAACCTAGAACCTTCTGCAAAGGGAAGGAAGGAAGGAAGGAAGGAAGGAAGGAAGGAAGGAAGGAGCAAGTGTTCTCCCACGGAGGTGTGGCTTCTCTCCATTTCAGGCTCTCTACTCTGTCCACAGAACTGCTCTGGCCATCCTGCTAGTGATGGCTGGGTGGTGGTCAGGTTTTGTCCTCTCACTACAAAAATGTCCATAAATGTGTATGTTTAAACCCCACACAAGACTGAATGCTACCAATCACTTACATAAAGCATGTTAAGGAATGTACTTGGGATGGACTGACACAGAAAGCCCCAAGCATTTTAATAATCACTCATATCCTCACACTTTCATCTGCATAGTGTTGTCCTGGGTTCTGTTTCTTGATCACGCTCTAGTGTGACATTATGTCAAAGACTATTTTCAATGCATGTCAGTCCTATTAAAAAGAACCTAATGTTCAGACATCATAGTGCTGGCTGTCACATCATTTCTTTAAAAATGGCTATGTATTAAAAGGGCAACCTGAAGACATAAAAGAAAACTAGGAATGAAAATGCTTAGGCATGAGCTAGCCAAAGCTAAAGGCATGTGCTTAGCTCTCATCAACAGAAATCAGTGGGATTCAGACATGCTTACGTTTGATTGCTATCTATTTTCCTGAAACTACATTAAGAAAACATGTTTAAGTCAATTTGGAATCAGTGCGACTTACAGCTCAATGTTCTACATGTTTGCTCAGAAGTCTCTCTGGATAATAGCTGCAAGTAACTTTGCAAAGCATAGTAGGTTACAGTGGCACTTATTTCCAAGCATTCATCATACGGTAGAATTGGGTTCAGAGATGTTCCATTCTGCACTTAATTTCCATTCAGTGGGGTTTCAGCACAGAGTGTTTCTCTGGGATGTGTGTGGGAGCTGCTGACACTGGTGTGCAAATGGCAACAACTTACTGAAAGCTCTCTGGAATAATGCTTGCAGTAGCGATAGGGTGATAGCCATCAGATTCTCAGAGAAAATGTATAGTCGTACCTCGGCTCCCGAACGCCTTGGGAATCGAATGTTCCAGCTTCCTGGATGATTGAAAACCAGAAGTGAGTGTTCCCGTTTTCAAACTTTTTTTGGAAGCCGAACATTTGGTGCAACTTCTGCTATTGTATCTGGCACACCTGTGCAATCGGAAACCAACCTTGGTGTTTTAGAAGTCAAACAGACTTCTGGAACAGATTCTGTTCGACTTCCGAGGTACAACCGTAAAGGGTTATGCAGTCTTGATCTGAGAAGATATCATCTGAGTACATAGGAATTCCCTGTGAACCACATGGAATTATCAGCATGACGAGAGCAACAGCTCCATGATAACTAGAGCACATGGCTTGGATTCCATCTGTGGCATTTCCAGGTAGGGCAGGGATAGAACATCTCTTTACAAAAGGGTTACAGAGCTCAAACCTCAAATTAGTGTGGATTAATGCTTGAATAAGTTTAGGAAAGCACTTAGTTAACTAAAACTAAAATGTGTACATGCATACACAGACACACACATCTTGAAATTGTTTCAGCAGAAAGGTCATGAGCCAGTAGGAGACGTAAATTTAAACCACTCAACTGTTCAGCATTAGTGGGAAATTTCCCAACTTCATTATGTTTGAGTATATGTTACCTTGGTTTGTTATATAATATGTAAGGGAACAGAGGCCAATTGTCTAATGATGGAAATGTCAGAGAAAGTTTACCTCACAATAGAGTTCAGATGTTGAGCATAGAGCATATTATAAAGCATACAGGCCTGTGAGTGTTCTGTGTCCTCTACAAACATTTGAAACAGGATTAGATGAGGTAGATGATGATTCCTCAAGGAGCCAAGAACATGTACATATGCTTGCAGAAGAATGCATTTTTCATCAACTCAGTGCTCTATGTGGCTCACTGTATGGCCAGGCATCAATTTACACAGGGACAGCATGTATATGGGGAAGGTCATTCCCACACACCACTGGCCACATCATAATTGCATTTACCAACAGAAATAGGGATGCAATTACGATGTCATTGAAGATGTATGTGAGGGACATCCATGCACATTGTTTTTTCCAATGCATGTGTGAATGAGTGTTTCTTTGTGTGTGTGAATGGTTCAGGCCTCACAGACTGCCATCACCAATCAAAGGTACTGGCATGCAGCTCCTAGTCACCCACAACCACTTGTGGTCTTTGGGGGCAAAAATAATCTTCCATCCAGGATCTGTATATATACGGATCCATTTTCTTTTTGAATCAAAATACTGAGATGACCAGCAAGTCAGATCTGCTAAAAAAGCACACACACACACAATGGAAAAAATCACAAGAAAACATTGCTGGAATGAAGGCTTTCTGTTCATGGTCAAATATACTCAACATACTCTGGACAGTATTTGTTTTTACAATGCCTGTCTCTTTCAAAGGAAACTTTTCAGGGAAAGTTAAAAAAAAGAGATTGCTATGGAAACCTTTTCTTCATTTTGAAAAGCTTTCATCACCAGTCTAGTTGCTTTCTTATGCCTCAAAGGCTTACAGCCATCACTTTGCTTTTACCTACAGTTACCATTTGGAGGCTATTAATCCTCTGCTCCTAAAAATAACTGTTTTCTTGCTCTAAATTTTTCCTCAGCTGAACGAAGCAAGGTGGGGAAAATATTTCACTGTGGGCTCTCTCTCTCTCTCTCTCTCTCTCTCTCTCTCTCTCTCTCTCTCTCTCTCTCTCTGTGTGTGTGTGTGTGTGTGTTTGTAAAATTACTTTTCATAATTCCCCCCATGATATTGAGGATAACAATATCATTTAAAGACAGTCATTTTTAGTTGGCAACAGAAATATTCCCCCCACCCCTCATTTTACTTAGAATTGCAGCGAAGCACTTGCCAGAGATTCAACCTCTTACCAACAAGCCCTCTTTCAAGCTGAGTTCTTCCCTCAGGCTGGTGATGAATATAAATAAATGACATAAATGGTCCCATCTGTCAGCCGAAGGAATGTAAACCCCTGCTAAGGCCAAAAACCAACGATAGCTTACTGGGCTGCTGTGCCATGACTTCACATGCAGCATTAAACCACATGTGCTTGTCCTACATTGCACACTGCAGGAAAGGGCTGCTAGTTTCTGCCCTTGGATTTAAGGATGAAACATACACGACTAACTCAAGTGACACCCATGTCCAATCTAAGTAGTTTCCTTCACAGAGCCTACTGATATTTCTTGTGTGCGGTTTTTCAATCTGTCAAAAAGAGACATGCCATGTCATGGATAGGCAAACTAAGGCCCGGGGGCCGGATCCAGCCCAATCGCCTAAATCCGACAGACGGTCCGGGAATCAGCGTGTTTTTACATGAGAAGGATATGTCCTTTTATTTAAAATGCATCTCTGGGTTATTTGTGGGGCATAGGAATTCATTCTCTCCCCCCAAAAAAAATATAGTCTGGCCCCCCACAAGGTCTGAGGGACAGTGGAAAAAGTTTGCTGACCCCTGTGCCATGTTGTCTTTAAACATGTCACACATACCCATTGTTTTTGTATGGAACCCTTGATCCATAAGAAAGAGATTCTAAGGCTGCATTGACATGGCAGTTTATTCCATTTGCCTAACGTTTCCCTAACTGTGAATTTCTGCATCATATTGGGGCTTTCACATGACACAAAGTCCACTTCTGGAAAATCGATGAACTATAACACAGCTATGACGTGCTGCTAAGGACAAACTTCTCAGAACTCAAACTCATACTTAACATAACGCAACACCCTTTCTCATCAAAGTACCATAGGAATAGTAGATGTCAGGCATACATGCAGCTAAGTCTGTGTGGTCATTTTCTCTTTCCTCATGTCCTGCTTTTTGTGGAACTAGTCTAGCATAGCTGTATATGCTTATTCATATCTCAAGGGCTGTCACATGGAGGAGGGAGCATGCTTGTTTTCTCCTGCTCTGGAGGGTAGGACTCGATCCAATGGGTATAAGTTACAAGAAAGGAGATTCTGACTAAACATTCATAAAAAACTTTCTGACCGTAAGAGCTGTTCAGCAGTGGAACAGACTCCCATGAGAGGTGGTGGACTGTCCTTCACTGAAGGTTTTTAAGTAGAGCTTGAATGGCCATCTGTTATGGCTGCTTCAGCTGAGATTCCTGCATTGCAAGAAGTTGGACTAGATGTCCCTTGGGGTCCCTTCCAACTTTAAGATTCCATGATTCTATGATTCTAAGTGCTATAGAGATCAGTGGTCTGAGTATTTTCAAAGTGACTTGCTTTGGTTCAGGGTTTGAGGTAGAATTCAGTGTTGCACTGCGGTGACTATCCCATCAGCACAAGCATTGTGACTTGCAAGGTGGAACAACCCCCCATCTCCCCATTTCACTCCCTGTTCTGGGGGTGCTCCTGGGAAGGAGAGAGGAAGGTCCCATTGCACAAGCGGAAGCCCTCAAGCTCACATGTCTTGTTATATGAATCCCATCCTCAGACCCCATCTGCAGTAGAGGTTCACCGCTGATATGAATTACCAAAAGCACTTTGAATATTATATAAATCATATACAACAAGAACAATGTGTCAGATTTAAAACTTTGAGTATCTCATAAGAGAGCTACGTACTTCTTAATATTTTGTATTGCATTTTAGTTTGCAAAGTAGGTTGTAACAGACACATCAGTAACTAGCTGCTGGTGTCTTTGCATTGCATTAAATTGGAATCACGTTACAGTGGTACCTTAGTTTTTAAACGTCTCATAAGTCAAACATTTTGGCTTTCAGACGCTGAAAACCCAGAAGTAACTGCTTCAGTTTTTGAATGCTTTTCAGAAGCTGAACGTGCCACGTGGTTTCCGTATTGAGTTTTCCGGATGTAAATGCTTCTGGAAATGCATGCTTTGGTTTTCGAACATTTCAGAAGTCAAATGGATTATGTTTGAAAACCGAGGTACCACTGTATTTATTTTGAATATTTATTGCCATTCTGCATCACCCTCCTTGTAAGGACCTAAAATGAAGTGCATGAGGATTAGCCTATTGCTATCTTTACAACAACCCTGTTCTTCTTTGGCGATCACTCGTAGCTGGGTAAGATTGTCTTCCATAAACAGGGTTTTAACAATGAGTCCGTAAGTGACTGTGGAGGCTAGTTCTGGATCCACACATCCTTCCACAGTGTAGACATTGGTTTCCGGGCAGGAGTTGATCATGGTGTGGATTTGCCAAGCGTGCCTTCCTCTTAGAACGTTTCTCCCTTGTGTCCTTAGTTCAAAGCCCATGACACCTTTGGTAAAGGCTGTTCTCCAACTGGAACACTCGCAGGCCAGTGTTTCCCAGTTGTCAGTGTTTATACTATATATTTTGCCTTGAGACAGTCTTTAAACCTCTTTTGTTGACCACCAGCATTACGCTTTCCATTTTTAAGTTTGGAATAGAGTAGCTGCTTTGGAAGACGATCATCAGGCATCCGCACAACATGACCAGTCCAACGAAGTTGATGTTGAAGAATCATTGCTTCAACACTGGTGATCTTTGCTTCTTCCAGTACACTGATATTAGTTCGCCTGTCTTCCCAAGTGATGTGTAAAATTTTTCGGAGACACCGTTGATGGAATCTTTTGAGGAGTTGGAGATGGCATTTATAAGTGGTCCATATTTCACAAGCATATAGTAAGGTTGTCATTCTTTGTCTAGCTCCTTCCCTTTGACCTTACAGCCTTGGGTGACCCTGCTGGGAGTACGAGATTCTTGACGGCTTCGCTCACAAGAGTCATAGGAACATGCAAGCCCACTCACCACAACAAGGTGGTGATCCAGCGAGTGGGAACAACCCTGTAAAGTAGATGAGGCTGAGATACAGAGAGTGACTAGTCTGTGATCACTCAACTACCTTCATTGTTAAGTGGGGATTTCTGGTTGAAGCCAAATATTTTGTAACTACATCTTACTGTCTCTCAATTCTGTCAGTTTGTTGACTCGCCTGATGTACCTCAATATTGTTTTTTCTATGACTAGTTGTCTCTGCCTGGGAAAACAATTGATATTGGATGTTTAGAACAATCGTCCCATCCTAGAGATACACAGAGATACACAGTTTCACACATACCTACCTGCTCCCCTGAATAGCAGGCCCTGTAAATGCTGATCACCTTTTTATTTATTTGGAAAAGACTGGGTGACTTAATCAAAGTCCTTTCCCTCCTCATCCCCTGGCAGAGATGACAAAATGGGGCTTGGATTATTACACTCAGGGCTGCTGTTCTATTGGACATTCATATAGATATTCCAGTTGGATATTGACAAGCTGGAACGTGTACAGAGGAGGGTAACCAAGATGATCAAGGGTCTGGGAACCAAGCCTTATGAAGAATGGTTGAGGGAGTTGGGTATGTTTAGCCTGGATAAGAGGATACTGAGAAGGGATATGAGAGCCATCTTAAAATATCTAAAGAGCTGTCACATGGAAGATGAAGAAAGCTTGTTTTCTCCTGCTCCAGAGGGCAGGACGCAAACCAGTGGGTTCAAGTTACAAGAAAGAAGATTCCAACTAAACATCAGTAAGGCCTTTCTGAAGTTAAGAGCTGTTTGACTGTGGAAAGAACTCCCTCGGAAGGTGTTGGACTTCACTGGAGGCTTTGAAGCAGAGCTTGGATGGTCATCTGTCATGGATGCTTTAGTTGAGACTCCTACATTGCAAGGTTCCCTTCCAACTCTATAATTCTATGATTCTGCACTCAGGCCACTGCGTGGGGCTTATTTTTACTCATTATCCCTATGGAGGCTTACAACATAAGATTCCACACCGCCTGTCCCTCCATCTCAACTGATGGCAAGCAATGAGATGGCATTGCCCGCCGTACATTCAGCTGCCCACAACCCTTTGTGTAATGTCATTTTAAAATGTCAGAAGTGATGACTCGGTATAGGTCTCAACAGTATATGAATTTTCAAACTAGTGGGATTAAATATGAATAAACAACTGAATGAAGAACCCCTTGATATTTGAAACATTAAATTAGGTAGGGATGCATTCTGGGTATAGAAAACACAATACCATCAAGTGTACTGCATTTGTATTCAAGCTATGACTGCCTCTGGAGGATGTCAAGGCAAATCAGTCATGAGGTTCTTATATTACAGTATTTGCAGTATTTGATGATAATAGTTAGCAAAAAAACCTCTATGCTGCCTTTGTAAATGATGTGAGATCACCCCCCACAGGATATAATGCATAATGGCAGGATTCTTTAATATCGTCTGATGATTTAAAAAAAAAAGTAGCACCCCAATTCGAAATGCCAGTCCAAACATTTTCTTGGAAGGGAATCATGTTGATATTAATAATGGATAAATCCTTGCAGCTGTACTCAGGATCACAGACTAATAGGCTGATTCTGACTTAAGCCATTTTATTTGAGACACTGCAAACAAGGGTTTGCACCATCACAGCAAAACCCTATGGAAAGTGTGGCAATTGTCCAGGTCTTTCCACAGAAAAAAATATGCTGGGCTCACTCATTTATTTCAGTTAGAATTGAAAACCACTCTGGGTCTACACAAGACCTTTTACTTGTTCCTTTCTTGCTGCCAATGAATATGCTATAAAAAATTGACTTGAGGGGTATCCTGTCTGCTTGACAAACGTTGCTTCATTGGCGTGGATTGTCTCAGGGTGTCCATGGTGTACCTTTGGATTGGCACCAGGCCTAAATGCTAATAACACCTTTCCCCAAATTTAGCACCTAGGGCCTAAGTAGATGTAACAGCCATTATCCAGTCTACTAGTGCTGTTTTTCTTTGGCTAAAAACTGCAGCAGGGAAGGAACTGGAATAGGATCATGGCAGTGGGGAATGTGTGTTAAACCAACCAATTTTATTTACCTAAATCTATTATTGAGTGCTTTTAACAGAGGAAGAGAAAAAAGACAGATGCAATATGAGAAGTATTTCACCATGTATGCATCAACCAGGGTGGGGTTGGAGAGCTATTTAAGGCAGGAAAATGGTAGTTAATCTCTCTCCCTCAGTGCCATGCCTCAAGTCTGAGTTGTCTCCCTCAAGGCTGCTTTAACCAAACCAGGCAACATGTAATTTGGCCAGTGTTTGCATTCAACCACCAAAGACAGCATAAAGCATAAAGATTCCCCCTTTCCCTCAAATGATGCTTTATTACTGTATGTAATATTTACCGTACTTGTGTCTCAACTCCTAAGACAATATGCAGTACATAGAGAGTCACAGATAGAAATGCTGGACATTATGAGAGTCTTGGAAGAATCCAGAGCAGACAGGATGAGGCTTGTCAGAGCACACTAGGCCTTGCCTTGCCTGTTCTGAAGTTGTCAGTGTACTGCCTTTGACACCATGGAGGACTCAGAGTAGCAGAGCTGCACATGGCATGGCTTGAAGACATCACAGGCTATACTATGCCTATCACAAATCATCTCAGATCAGGCCTAGGACCCACCAGAAAGTGACGAGGTCCAAAACCTACCCCCATTCTAACTGCAAACCGTGGTTGCAAACTAAATTCTGGTTGAAATATCAGCCTCACACTTAGCACCAACCTGTCCACTTTGGTTTCCCAGGTTCCCTGGACTTTGAATAAACTAATCCTCCCTTTACTCTGCACTCCTATCCCAGTGCCTAAGCAAGCACTGATTGACGTCTCTGATTGCACTACTGTATTGCAGTTTCTATCTTTACAGATAAGCAAATATATTATTTCTTATTTGCTTAACGGAAAAGCCCAGAAGTGTTTTCTACCACTCTTCTAGTTGCTAAACAGTTTTGGTTCTCCAGATAGTCTCATGGAGTGATAGTATTTTATGGAGTCATGTGTTTGTAGGAGAGCAATGTTTATCTCAAAATGGGGCTCGGAGGAACAGCACAAACCTTTTATACAGGCTAAGCTCTAGCTGCACCTTCTTCTAAAATAAGACAGAATTGAAAGAGGATTTTCATTTTGCAGCCTCTCTGGGGACAATCTGTTTTCATCTTAGTGAAATATTTCTCAGGCCCCATGCAACCTGACCTGTTTCACTCAAAAAGGGAAGTTGTTCGGCTGGAAGATGTTTCTGTCATGTTTCTTTCTACTCGTCACCTATGTTGCCAGTTGAAAATGCTTTCCTCAGCCACAGCCCCATCTGCCATAGATTGGACATGGAATAAGAACTGTCTTCTGGACAGCTTCAAGGAGTATATCAGACTAATATCCAGTTTCTGCATGAGAATGGCAGGAATATTATTTCTAGCAATCTACCAAGTGAAAAAGTAAACTATTTTTTGTTTACAACCTTAAGTTTTAATAGCTAGAGGCTGCAATCCTGTACTCTTCTACGTGGGAATAAGCCCTATTGAAATGAAGTATTTACTACAAAATAGGAAGTCTTTAAAATTTATTTCAAAAATAGTAATGACAGTTTGAAATCTGTAGCAGCAGTTGAATAACTTCAGTAGGAGTTTTAAATCTGATGGAAAACCTAGGATAGAACAAATAACATTAAAGCTAAGACATGTTATAATATGGCAGTGAATAATGGATGAGAAATAGAAGTAAGGAGTAGATGGGAAGACAGCTATATAGCAAAAAGTTATTTTTATGTTAAATGTATTGTGAGCACTATTCAATGTATTGGTTGTTGTTCTTTATTTTTCTTAGTTGTTAGGAGGTGATGGATATTTGTTTATCTTCATATTTCCTTTTTGTATGTGGTATATTAAAATGAAATGAAATTATTCATATATATGTATAGTTTTAATAGCCAGAGGCTGCAATCCTGTACTCTTCTACCTGGGAATAAGCCCTATTGAAATGAACTGGCGTTACATCTAAATGAAGGCTGGCAACATTAACCCTGCCAGTGTAAATCCCTTGCAGACAACCACAGCTCCTGGAGACAATTAGTCAGATTGTGTATCTACATCAGTGACCAGAGGGGAAATGAACACTGGGAGGAGTGCAGAAAGAAGAAAGGCCATGGTACACCAGCATCAGCGCAACCGGATGCTTTCATCTGTCCTAACTGCAACAAAATATGAAACCTTAGAACCATAGAACTGTAGAGTTGGAAAGGACACCAGGGGTCATCTAATCCAGCCCCCTGCAATGCAGGAATCCTGCCCACAATCATCCCTGGGTGGGCATGAACCACCAACTTGGTTAACAGCCAGATGCACTGACCCATTGTGCCACTGGGGGCAATAGCTAGTAATAAAAAAAGGAATCTATCAATACCTCTCCCATATTGGTCTCTACAGCCACAGCTGGTGCTGTGATTCTCCAACAGTTTGAAATTACTCCCCACACCCCAAAGACACTGTCTTCCATTGTCTCCTGTGATACAAATATGCCAACAATATCTAAACAGATATATATAGGGTTGCCCTGTTAATTGACAGTATAATTTTGTTGTTTTGTTTGTTTAGCCTTGTGATACTTAATGATATTTCATAAGCACTCCTTAATGTTTTCCACTGTAATTATACATTGTAGGATAGAATTTTTGAATCTCTCTTGATAAGTCTACATCCCCACTGTCCAGCCACTGTCAGAGGTTGAGAGACTTCCCAATATGCAATCTAGTCTTCATTCCTATATCCCACTTACCTGGGAGTAAACCCCATAAACTCATTTAAATTATAATAATTAAATTATTTATATACTGCTTTTCAGGCAGACCTCACAAAGCATGAAGAAACAATAGGCATCTTTTTCCTTTTCTTACAATAAAAGAGCACTATAATTTAGCTCTGAGTAAGCATGTACAGGATTGTGCTGTTAAACCCCTTATTCACCAAGATGAACAAATTATCATTGCTATTTTAAAAAATAAACTTTCACATAAATAAGTTATTATGCTCCATAAATCTTTATTTTCCCAATATTAAGAAAGCAAAATACTTATAAGGCAGAAGTAATGAAGTCTATTTCAAATTGATGAGAGAAGAAACATGTTAAAGGATGTTTTTGTTTAAATATATCTGAAGGTTGTTTTTCCCCAGTTACAAAGGCACAATACATTAACCAGCATTTCATCAACTGCTCATTTCATACATTACCACTGATTTTCATGTAACGTATTCTCTTTATAGCTTCCAGAGACCAAACTCATTAAAAGTATATCAATGAGGCCAAACTTAGATCCACAAAATGTTTAGGGTTATGCGTACCCCTGCATCCCCCAAGAAAAAAAAAGCACTGGTTGCAAGTATCCTTATAGCACACTGTGTGGGCAAAGGGTTGATATAGGCA
Source organism: Podarcis bocagei (assembly GCF_964188305.1). Lineage (NCBI taxonomy): Eukaryota > Metazoa > Chordata > Lepidosauria > Squamata > Lacertidae > Podarcis > Podarcis bocagei. The sequence goes on along the minus strand of NC_138125.1, from coordinate 38,709,524 downwards.
CAGGAATGGAATGGCAGCAATTCCATTGGAAGATGGGAAACAACAGCCTTTTAAAATGGAAATGAAAGCAAGTTTTATATTTCTTTAAGGAGCAAAAGCAATATGTTGATGATGCCAACACTATGTATGGAGGTGGTGAGACTGGGAGCTAACTGAACTCTGGTTGTTCACACACAAACACCCCTCCCCCCCAAGTAACCACAAAAGTGAAGTGGTTTTCCCACACACTGATATTCGATATATGGGTTTTCTTGCTTGGGAACTCATTTTGTTCAGTACTCTTCAACACGTTACCTTTATCATGCTGAGACCCGCATAAAAATGAAATGTCATACTTTGATACCCTTCTAGTCACTCGTACAGTTTATTTTTCGTGTCCCCCGGTAGCATTCACAAATTTAATAACTGCCCTTTATCCTTGAATCTATTCTCTTCCAGCTTTCTATTCAGCTCTTTTCTCTGACAGTTTTGCAGGAAATTCCTCATCTTGCATATTCTGTTGCAGAAAGAAAAGAAAGATGAAAAGAGAGAAGAGGATATTAGCTACCATTTAGAAAAAGGATGAGGAGCAATCAGACCATATGAATGGTCAAATAGAAAGGGGGAAATCACTGTGCTTCTGTTGCCACAGTTGTAGTCGAGTTAGCTATTTGCTGCCTGAATTAATTGAGTAGTTCAAACTGAAAAGTTTATTATGAGTCTTATTATCTGCGCTTCAAATTTTGTGGAAAAAATATAATTTACCCCTAATCAAAAAATAATAAGGTTATTTGCAAGAAGTTGAGGATAACACCAGAACAATTTTGCAGTTGATTAAAATATATGATGATGAATTCTTGCCTCTCTGTTTTGATGCCTGGGATTATAATTAAGAATGACTTGGCAGGTCTTCATATGATCTCTAAATGACAATGACATTATCATCAATGCAGGGCTTTATTATACGGCTGTTATTCTCAGAATTTTTATAAGGCTAAGAAAAATGAAGTCACATTTTCATTTAAAATGCCATTTGCCAAAGACGTTCACTAGAAATATATGTTTTTAATCAGCAGTAGGACACCGTCCTATGTGTTGTAGAGTACCTGCCTTATTTTCTGTTTCAAAGAAAATATAAAGTGTTCTGTCAAGCTGTCAGGGGACTGTGCATTGGTACAGCACTCTGACAACCCTGATGGAGAGATATATAAAGACAGGAGGGCTCTGTTTGTGTGTGCATATCTACATGTTCTTAGCTGTTCAACATACGGATGTCACTGTCAGCTTTGACACTATCAATCAGTTGTTTATTACTGCACATACAGTTCTCAGTCCAGGGTTAAGCGCTAAAAGCAATCTGGAATTGAGAGAGAGGAACTAGCTCTTTCCAGCTAACCTACCCTGTCAGAGAGCAAAGCGCCGAAAGAGGGGTCTGTCCACTTGCCATTCCATACCTCAAATTGCTACTCATCAGTAAGTTCTGTCTTGGCACAATACCACTGGATCTGCTGAGCTCCAAGATGAAGGGACACTTTCCTTGCTTTCAGGGATGTCCAAGGGCTTCTCATCGCTTGCGGAGATGGCTGAAAATCACTGGGTGTCATGTAAAAATTGAAGGTTTCCCCCCTGTCCATTTTGTTCAAAGCTTGAGATCATTGTTTTTGAATGTTCCAAGCCCTACCTATGCAGAAAGTTACTCAATTATGAAGACTTCTATGGTGCTCTGGTTTGCATTTCTTAACCTGAAATAAGATGACAGTGATGATTAAATTTATTGTCTGCCCTTCAGGAGCAGGTTGCAGGGCAGACTACAGCAATATAAAATTCAGAATTAAAAACAGCAAAACAAATTACACTCACAGGAATAGGGTTGTCCTGAAAACACACATCTCAGGTGTCAAAGGCAAGAGTAAAGAGTTGTGTCTTCAGCATATGCCAAAAGCAATTGTAGTGAAGGTGCCAGACACATATTTATGGGGAGGGAATTCAGCAAGTTAGAGGCTGCCACAGATAATGTCCTCTTCTAGACCACCACCACACAAAAAAAATTTCTGAGAGTGGCAAAACTACCAAGAGTGTTCCTTCTGCTGATCTTAACACCCAAGAGAGTCCATAGGGAAAGGGATGGTCTCTCTTTCTCTCATTATATAGATAAATTACTAGGTTAGTATACTGGGGTGAATTATTGTCAGTCTGTTTGGAAAACATTGCCAGCGTCCATTGGATTAAATAATGCCTAGCATAGCACATTACCTGTCAATGATCAGCTGAAGCTTTTAACAATATAAAAATTAACATCTATTTCCAAATATCAAGCAACTCCCTTCATGCTGTTCCTGCGCTTTCTGCATCCAAAGCAGGGAAACATCAAAGCTTAACATCGTGGAGAGGGGAACCATGGGAATGACTGCCAGTGGAATTAATTTTCTGCCATTTCCCAGTCTTAGCATGTGTTCCTCGGATGCCGAAACATAATGTCATTTTATGTAGTTGTACAAATCCCAAGACTGGATGCATTTCGTGTTACTTTTACCAATTATGACAATTTCACATTTTCATCAGAAAATGGATTTCATGCTGATTTGAGTGATCTTATGAGGTTGTTTGGGGGGATCACTGTGTGAATTTGAAATGGCTTGTTGTCAGGAGCAGCCCTGACACTTGTGTTTAACCTTTGCTTCTGCAAACACTGTGGAGAGACTGGAAGAGGCTGCAGAGACTTTTTTAAAGAAGAAGAAGAAGAAGAAGAAGAAGAAGAAGAAGAAGAAGAAGGGTATTAATATAACTCACACATAACCATGCAGAACAAGAATACTTTTGTGAAGGAGATGCAATCTCACAAATCCCACAAACTTTTCAGTCTTCAGTCTCTCCAGCTCTAAATCACTTAAGCTCTCCCACACTAATTGGCAGGTATGAAGTGAGGCCTCAGTATGCATGTACTGCTCCCTGTTTCACAAGAACTGTCTCATTCATTGTAGCAGATCAAGTCTGCACAGCTTTGAGCCAACAACCAGAGCACCCCAGAGCCATGTAGTCATGCATCCCAGCCTTTAGACCTGGGAGGGCAGAACAAAACCCTTGTTGGCTGTGTTCAGTTGAACAGGACATAAGGAAGGGTGGGATGCGGGTGGCGCTGTGGGCTAAACCACAGAGACTAGGGCTCGCTGATCAGAAGGCGGTTCGAATCCCCACGACGGGGTGAGCTCCTGTTGTTTGGTCCCAGCTCCTGCTAACCTAGCAGTTCGAAAGCACGAAGTGCAAGTAGATAAATAGGTACTGCTCTGACGGGAAGGTCAACAGCATTTCTATGCACTGTTCTGGTTTGCCAGAAGTGGCTTAGTCATGCTGGCCACATAACCCGAAAGCCGTACACCGGCTCCCTCAGCCAGTAAAGTGAGATGAGCGCCGGAACCCCAGAGTGGTTTGCGACTGAACCTAACAGTCAGGGGTCCCTTTACCTTTAAGGAAGGGTACCTTAGCACATCTGTTAAATTCTACTGGAGGAAGCCCAAAGCTGACTTATCACATCACTAGTTTATCTAACCTGGAAATTGATCCCTGGACTGCTTGGATTCAAAGCATGTGTTCTATTGCCTGATAAGACTTCTCCCTAGGTGAATGCAAAGCAGATGGACCTAAGGCTCTCAGAATGCCTATTTTCAAAGCAATGTGTTGGTTCCAATTATGATTCTATCATTGTGTAAGATTAATAATGAAACAATCTCCTTGTGTTCCAGTGTCATTGCTTAAATACCTAAAACACAAGTCACCTTCTTTTCCAGAACTGAATGCATTTGTGTCTTCATCCCTCCACTAATTCCTTTAAACTGACAGTTATATTATGGATTTAGCCAAGACTGCATTTTTTTCTCAGATAAAAGAATATGCATTGTAAATTAAGGCTTTCTAGGCTGAGATAATCAAAATCCAGGGATGCAACAGTTGAGTAACTGAAAAATCAATTTGGAATTACATTACTTCTCAGGGAGGGGGTTTGTTAGTCTGTTTGTTTACTCTTCATTGGAGACATTCTTATCTAAATAACAAGTCCTCTTGAGAATTGCAGTTTGGGACAGTTATTGGTTTAGTATAATTTACAATGTATGCGTTTGAGCTCTGTTAAACCAACAATATATCAAACTTATTAGAAACAACATAAAAGTCAAAAGTTTGATATAAAGATTCAATGGTTAAATCAGCAATGAATTGACAGAATACTTCAGATATTCATTTAATTGAGACTTTATTATATTGTTGAAGACATTAAATGAAATTGTTTTGAGTCACTTTGCGAGAGACCCTCAGGCAGCATAAAATGATATTTTCATTGTTTTTTAGCGAATTTAACGATGCCATTTGCTAAGGAAGGTGGTTATTAATAGGAAATAGTTTCCGTATTAAGTTCCCACACTTTTGGCCAATCTCTAGGCCATCTCAGACATATAAAACTAAGGATTCATGGGACACGTCATACTGTAAACAGAGGATTGTATATTTAAACAATAATAAAACATAAAATAAAATTATTGTTTTTTGAAATGAAATAAAACCTACAGTAAGATGGAAAATAATGTTTGTTCTTCTATACTTCTATTTTATTTATACTTGAAAAAAATTATCCTACATTTTCTAATTGCAATGTCCACGGCAATGGAAAATTTGTCCCCCTTCCCTTGATGCCCTAAGCATATACTTAGTTTGCTTAATGCTCAATCCAGCCCTGGGTACAGTCATTAGAGTATTTGGCTGGGACCTGGCAGACTAGGGTTCTAATCCCCACTCAGCCAAGAAACTCGTCATTGTCTCTCAGCCTAACATTCCTCTAGAGCAGGCATAGCCAAACTTGGCCTTCCAGCTGTTTTGGGACTATACCGTATTTTTCACCCTATAGGACACACTTTTCCCCCTCCAAAAATGAAGGGGAAATGTGTGTGCATCCTATGGGGCGAATGCAGGCTTTTGCTGAAGCCTGGAGAGCGAGAGGGGTCAGTGCGCACCGACCCCTCTCGCTCTCCAGGCTTCAGGAGAGCCCCAGCGCCAGCCCCACAAGGTTGGGGGACAGAGGGAGGCAGAACGCCGCCATCCCGCTGTCTCCCGAAGTGGTTTGGAGGCTGACGGTGGGGAGACCCTGCCGCCAGCCCCACAAGCTCCGGGGACAGCTGGGAGGCGCAGCGCATCTTCCCGCTGTCCCCAGACCTGGTCTGAAGGCGGGCGGCGGGGAGAAGAGCGCTTCTCCCCGTTGCCAGCCATGCAAGCTCTGGGGACAGCTGGGAAGCGCAGCGCATCTTCCCGCTGTCCCTGGACCTGACCTGAAGGCGGGCGGGGGAGAGAAGAGCGCTTCTCCCTGCTGCCAGCCCCGCAAGCTCCGGGGACAGCTGGGAGGCGCAGCGCGTCTTCCCGCTGTCCCCGGACCTGGTCTGAAGGCGGGCTGCAGGGAGAAGAGTGCTTCTCCCCGCTGCCGGCCCCACAAGCGCCTGGGGGGGGGAATAATTTTTTCCCCTTTATTTCCCCCCAAAAAAACTTGGTGCGTCCTATGGGCCGGTGCATCCTATGGGGCGAAAAATACGGTAATTACCATCATCCCTGACCACTGGTCCTGTCAGCTAGGGATGATGGGCGTTGTAGTCCCAAAACAGCTGGAGGGCCAAGTTTGGCTATACCTGCTCTAAGGGTTATTGCGAGGATGAAATGGGGAGGGGAAGAACCATATGTGCCACTATATAAATTCAGAAAAGTCACTTAAAAATACTGTCGTGGCTGGGTTTCAATAAAGTTTTTTTTCTTTTCTTTTACTGTTGAATTTGAAAGAACAAATAGCAGAAGGTAATCACAGAGCCCAAGGAAAACCTTTGCGGCTTTCACCAAGCCTCCATAAATAGTTGTGAGGGATAAATCCAGTTCTGGCTCCCAGGGTTGTTGTCTATGGTGGGGGCAGACACTTGAGCAATATACTCGCAGTGGCATGGTCAGCCCACCCATGAGGCAAGATGAGGCGACCGCTTCAGGTGGCAGGATGCACTGGGGCAGCAGATCCCAATGTAGATATTTATTCAGTACCAGCCCACCCATGAGGCAAGGTGAGGTGACTGCCTCAGGTGTCAGGATTCACCAGGGCAGCAGATTCCAATGTCAATCTTCCCTCACCCATTGTTTCTGATGTAGACCTTTCCATTTCTTCCCTGGAATAGGAGCACATTTTGGGGGGTCTGCCTCAATTTGGAGGTCTGCCAAAATGTCTTGGGCTGGCCCTGCTCAATGGGATCCCCTCCGTCTGTGAGTCTACCCCCACATTGCTATGGTTACCAGCTGCTTATGCTCTTCTGCCTCATCATTGCTGTTACCTGCTTGCTTGCCAGCAATGTACCAGTGATCTAGCCGTTGTTACAACCCTTCCTCAACACCACTGTTCTTGATGTCCAGTTTCTCTGGGCGAAGAAATAGGCAAATAAAATGGAGTGAATTGGGATTATGCTTTAATTTAAAGGCTGGAGTTCCAATGCCTTCGTAAAAGTAGTCAGCTTGCCTTACTTTCTGACGATAATCACATAATAAATTTCTTTCAGCCTTACAGTAGTTCTTTTAGAAAGGTTTCTGGTCACAGATTAGACTACTGGATAGTCTCTTAAAAGAATTATGCTTTTGCAATATAAAAGAATTTCTGCAGTATAGGTCAAGACAGAACATAATAAGTTCTTTTCCAGAAGCCATTAAAGGATAATGCAGATATTCTTAAATAGCATAATATGCTGACAGCAGGAATAAGATATAAATCCCTTTTGCATACATTATGCAAAAATGTACCACAATACGTGTAGGATGCTGCAATGAGCCTCTGATATAATGTGCTCACCACCAGTTATACAAAATAAGTACGTAATATCACAGAGCAGTGAACATAGGAATCAATGCATTTAAAATGATAATGGAAGATAGCTAAAATTTGATAAATAGGAAACATGCAAATAGTGAGATATATTTGCAACCTAAGCTGTCCAAGGCTGTCCTATTCACTCTCTGGCAGCTGTACATTAACATTCTTCCACTTCTAATACATTGTTCAACCAAGTATCTGCTTGTCTGATGGGTTTTCTTTCTGTTCTAAAACATACCTTATGCTGCTCCTCTCCATCCCTCGGAGCAAACATCTGTTCCAGTCAAAGTACAGCATTTGTGCCCCAGCTACATCTCACCACAGTCAGGGAGTTGCGAGATCACAAGGCCCAGCTCCACCAACCCACCATCCCCACATTCAACATGTGTCAAAAGACAATCCCTCATGTTGAAACATTCTATGTGTGTTTCTGATATGTGCTGAATGCCTACAGCAGGGGTCAGCAATCTTTTTCATCAGGGGGCCAGTCCACTGTCCCTCAGACCTTGTGGGGGGGACGGACTATATTTTGGGGGGCGGGAATGAAGAAAGAGCGCCATGAACCCTGGTGGCTGTTTACCTGTGTCTTGCGGGCGGCAGGGGCTGGCTGTGGCGGTGGTGGCGGAGGGATGGTGAGCGGCACGCAAAAGGGCTCTGGAGAGGGGCTGCTTAAAATGGTGGCCTCTGCTGCTGCTGGCACCAACAAAGCCCAGCCCCTTCCTCCTCTAGGCACGGTGGGGAGAAGCCAGGAGGAGGGAGGGAGGAGGCACCATTGCTGCTACGCTTTGTGAGGGAGAGGGAGGGAGAGGGAAAGAATGCGTGCACTGGTGACCCACACAGCGATTCCCGGACCATCTGCAGGCCAGATCCAGAAGGCAATTGGGCCTGATCCAGCCCACGGCCCTTAGTTTGCTGACCCATGGCCCAGACTTTACTGATGGAGTCATCTGAGCCCATAGTGAGGCCATTGTAGTATTGACATATCTGATTTCTCTGCATTGAAGGAATCCATAGGACTTCTGTATGTTTTGGCAGCAAACCAGTGTTGTGCTGAGTAGCTAGCTGAAAACAGTCAGGTGGAAGTCGGGTTGCCAGATGTCCGGATTTTGCCAAACACACCCTCTTTTTCAGGCTTAAAATTTATGTCCAAGCGGAATTTTAAAATGTTGCAAAATGTCTGGGGTATTTTTGTTGTCTGCAGAGAGGGCTCTTGATGCACGACCCTCAGCATCCTCCTGGGACCTCCCCTGGTGCAGGAGCACTCACCTGCCCATCACACCCCCAGGTGTGGCAGCCTGTGTGCATGCATGTGAGTGTGAGAGAGGTAGCGGAAGAGAGGGAAAAAGCAGGAGGGAGGGAGACTGAGAGACAGGACAGGCAGGCGCCTCTCAGCACCCGACTGCAGCATCACTGCCTTATCAAAGCCCCCCAGGACAAAATTGATAGCAGCCTTTCTCTCTCTCTCTCTCTGGCTCCCTCCCCTCCCACCCCCAGCATGCCTCCTCCACACACCCCATCTCCTACTCTCCTTTCCCATCCAACAATCCCTTCACACTGCCGCACAACCACTCTTCTCCCCCCCCCCCCTTTGGGGGGGTGCCTTCCAGAAAACGAGGCTATCTTTGACTCAGGGAGTCCCTCCTTTCCCCTTATTGATGTAATTCTCCCCCTCCCCTCCTATACCCACATCTCGTTGCGCTCCCTGACATTTTTCCCCCCAACAGGTTTTTCTCCTGCTACAATTTCTGATTGCCGCCCCCTGCCCTCATTTGCTCTTCCTTTCCCTGCTGCTTCATTCCGTTGCCCCCACCCCAGCCTCTCACCATTACGTGGTTTTGTTGCCTCCTGCCTGGATGCCCCCTCCCTAGCTCTCCCATCTCCTCCTCCGGAACCTCTTCTTTCCTTTCCTTTCCTTTCCTTTCCTTTCCTTTCCTTTCCTTTCCTTTCCTTTCCTTTCCTTTCCTTTCTCCCCTTCTGCCAGGATCCCTCTTCCATTCTCTCCCCTGTCTTCACTTCCCTGACTCCCTTGTCCCTCCGAGGTCTTCATTCTCACCCCCTGCTCCACCGCCCAGTGCGTCCTCCCCCCCTTCCAAATCCAGAGTTCTACTCTCTACACTACAGTGACTGTTCAGCCTCTGCGGAGTGAGTGAGAGAGTGGGAGCCTCTGTCCGTTTCTTTAAACCTCTCTCTGCTCATGTTTTAGGGCCATATCTCGGTGTCAGAGCATCTGCTCCAATGCAGAAGGCCCCCAATTTGATCCCTAGCATCTCCAGATGGAGCTAGGAGATAAAAGAGAGAGGGACTGGGAGAGGGGCTACCCGAAACCCTGGAGAGGTGCTGCCAGTCAGTGTAGACAATACTGACCTAGAAGTCGGCAAATGTGTCCTCTTTTTTGCTCTTCAAAGTATGGCAACCCTAGCTGGGAGGCAATTTCAAATGAAGAAACGGTGAGCCAGAAGGGGACATTTCTCCCTTATTATTTTTTAGATCTCAGGACAGTTCACAACATAACATCATGTCTTTGAAATCCTATATTTATTTATTTTATTACTATAATTTACACGTGGTAAGTCACTTTGGGCGCAGTTTTGTGGGAAAGTGAAATACAAATAAATAAATTAATTAAATGGGTGAATAGATGTTTCCTCTTGAAATTGCCCCACCCATGCACCCTGCTACTTTACAAACCTATGCTCTCAAACACAGTTTGATACCATAATGTTTCATTATTGTAGAAATAAATATGGCCCCTTTTTTGGCTTTGAATCAGAACCACCCTTTCTAACTTACTCAGTTTACTGACAGCTCTGGTAAATATGTACTCAGATTTAATTACCTTGATGTTCTCAGCATGCAAATATCGCTGGAAACAGGCCTAAATTTAGTAGGCTAGTCAGTTTGCATATGCTTATTTTATTTTTCTTAATGCTTATGTTCTTGTGCCTGTATATTTTGTTTTACTCTGTTAAGCCAAACTACTTAACAGTACTTACTTTGCATGGGTTTAATAGTTCACATCTACATAATTCAAGCTTTAAAATGCTGGGGGTCAAATTAGTATCACCAGCTTCATCAAATGTATACATAAGTCACTTTTCCACAGAGGCGCCAACTTGTGAGGGAAATTGGAGGGGGGGGGCTGATGACGTTGACTGTGTCACTACTTGGCAAGGGCTGCTTCCCCCAGCCTTCCCCTCTGGCGCAGGAGGAGGAGGATAAGGATCCAGTCACTAAAGCTGTGCCATGCTCAGCCCTGATTGCTTTGAAATTTAAGGGGGCCTGTCCCCCCCCCAAAAAAAATATTGGGGAGGCCCAAAAGGAGTTGGTGCCCCTGCTTTCCCAAGTTATGTTAAAGCAGCTCACAAGAATAGCATACAAATCATCAGTATTAAGATAAATACAACAAAAACGTATTCAAAAACAGATCAGTATATATCATAGAATCATATAATTGTAGAGTTGGAAGGGACCCCAAGGGTCATCTAGTCCAACCCCCTGCAATACAGGAATCTCAACTAAAGCATCCATGACAGATGACCATCCAACCTCTGCTTGAAAACCTCCAGCGAAGGAGAGCCCAACACCTTCAGAGGGAGTTCTTCAGCTCTTACTGTCAGAAAGTTCTTCCTGATGTTTAATCAATGGGGTTCTATAGAGAAATTGTATATTCTCAGTGCTTGCAGTGGCAAAGAACAGGTATTGATCTCTTTAATACAGTGGTTTTCAAACTTTTTTTCTATTGGCCACACTTTCAGAATATAAATTTGCTCACACCACACCTATTTTTTTATCGATAAGAAATTAATTGGAAAACAAAAAGAAACTACATCTAGCAATGCTAGATTTATTGTTTGGGATAAAACAATGCAGCTGCATAAGAACATGGAACATTCCCTAAATATCATTATAAGCAAGTCTTCTCCAGCACTCTGTTCATACAGCAATTCTGGATCACAACTAGGATTGTCCTCAGTATCACTTAATGCTCTTGCTCACATTTTGAAAAGCTATCTATCCATATTCTGCAAATAATAAAAAAAATCTTTTTGATTCTTTAGTATACTACACTGAAATGTTTAAATGTTTCTTTGATTGTCCTTGAATCTTCCCACAGCACTTGCCATCCTTCCATACCAGTCTGCTGACCCACACCCTTTGAGAACTATTGCTTTCACAGATATATTCCAAAATACAAGAGTTATGTTTGATTTGATTTCAAGCAAGCATACTACATTTCACAGCTTGGACTTTCTTTCTGTTTTAATAAGAATTTGGTTGCAGCCTAGTGACTTTTGGGCCTGGTGGGGCAGATGGCAAAGCAGTCTAGGCAGAGCAGTCTATAGTATGTGGAGCTAATGACAGATGGGGGTACTGAGAACCTGCAATCCTACATATATTCACATGAGAGAAATCCCCCCTGAACACAGTGGGACAGAATTATGAATAAAAGGCTCAGGTTTGTGTTAGTCATCATAGCTAAGTCATGTCTCATAAGTGTAACATATCCTCCAACATTTCTCTGATGAAAATAGGGATGTCCCATTCCATAGTGATAATTTTACTATTTATACCCCACACATCTTACTGGGTTGACCCAACCAGTCTGGGCAGCTTCCAACATATATAAAAACATAATTAAACATTAAAAATACTTCCCTATACAGGATTGCCTTCTGATGTCTTGGGGGCTGGATTACTCCATACCCTCCAACATTTCTCCAACAAAAAGAGGAACATCCTAAGGAAAAGTGGGACATTCCAGGATCAAATCAGAAATCGGGATGGCTTCCCTAAATCAGGGATGTCCCTGGAAAATAGGGACACTTGGAGGGTATGGTATAATTAAACATTACATTGAGTGACAATACATCACTCCTACAGAGAAGCTATCAGCTATTACCTTAAGGAACAGCATTATTTTATCAGATGCAGCCCAATTCAATCCAACCAAAACACACTTACAAAAACTAAATTCAGAAAAGGCAAAGTTGTCGGTTCCATCAGCAGCAAAGGCTTCCCCAGTGCCCCCAAAGCCTGCACTGGGAATGCTAGGAGGAATGGGAGATTATTCCCATTCCCAGTGCTCTCAGCCCCCCCCCCCCCCGCATAGTACAGCTTCACTACATTGGGAACAGAGGAAGGAGGAGATTACTAATAATACTTTCCTGCCACAGGCCTGATACAGAGAACAGTCCATAGAGACAAAGTGGCTGCTACTGCTTTCAGTGGTGTGTATCCTGATTCATGAGAGTCAGAAATCACAATGTCTGAAGTTGACTGGTTGTGGGCATGCATCACAGTTATGCAAATAACTGTGTCTTGATTGGCTAAGTCTAGGCCAGGAAAGAAGGTTGAATAGAGGTCTTTGGTTTTCGTCATATCCCTGAAGACTATTTTGCAATCAGACTTGTTTGATTTTCTTTTTCTGGAGAATTATAACAATGGAGCAAAGTGATGAGGTCTCTAAGCAGCAGAGAGTGTGAGAGATTATAGTGTGGCAGATGGGGAGAGTGTGTTCAGACTCGGGGATGTGTGTGCTGTCCCACTCACTTTGATGGTCAGCCTCTCCTGGTTTTAAGGCTCTAGAAACCTGTTGATGTTTATCACGGGAGGAGAGAGAGAACACACCAAGTTCAGTAACCTGGTTTGCAACCTCATCCCTCTCCTTCCGTCAGAGGGGCAGAGTTCACATCCCAGCACTGAAGCAAAATTCATAAATCCTGCCACAGTTTATTGCCCCCTTTTCTTTCACCCCCAGCTGGCTCTCTGAGCAATTTCCCATCTTTATGCACCTTCACACATACCAATAAAGTTTCTTACGATGCAAGCCTCATGGCAATAAGCTAGCAGATATAAATTTACAGGCGTACTTGGTGGGCTCCATCTGCGCTTGCTGTGGAAACTGGGACATTGCCCACATCTAATTCAACCACTGGTGTCTTTAAAGGTGACCTTTGATCTTTATAAAGGGGTAAACAAGCTGCCTTTTACATTGACTCTTTGTTTGCTTTGACCCACTAGTAGCTGAAATGCATATGGTTATCTAAAATGGGGAAGAAATGGCTGCCAAAGGAAAAGGGGGATTTAGGGGTTAAATTTCCTAGGTTGGAAAATACAACCTTCTTTTACTCATGTCAGCAAATCTCTTTCTGTGCATCCTGAAAGGCATTCAATGTTTTGCATAAAGCCATTCTCAACACAACATGTTCATGTATAATTATGGGCAAGCATTTGTATGCCGTTACGTCTCCTTGTATCTTGCCATCTATATTTCGTTCACATCCAGGCTTGTCTGTAAATGATTCACATTCACTGCTATCACAATGCTCTGCCGCTACTCTACAAACGTCTCATCAATAGCTGATGAAACAACAAAAGACTCTTGTTAAATGGACTGTTACTAGCTTCGTTTTATATATATGGGGGGAGGGGGGACATGCCACATGCAGAGAAGTTGGAGGGCTGTCATTGCAGTATTACATCAGACCATCAAACCTCCCTTCAAGATCAAGAAAACTTAGATAATTCTCTATTACGTGCATATGACTTCATGGACCATATTTATTTCTCCTATTTTAACTCATGTGCTCCCAAGATCCTTATACGTGTCAAAGTACATATGCAGTTCTTTTAATATCTGTCTCCCAGGCACCAGGTTTTGCCTTTCCTGAGAAAAGGAAGGAGATACAGACTGGAAGGTTTTTAAATCCCGAACCCCTGTGAAGGCATAAGACCTCTCTAATCTGTCATTGTACTCATGGACAAAACACTGCATATGCACTGGCAACAAAGCAAAAACAAAACCCAAACACCATTTATTTATAAATTGTGATGGCAAGCCTCGGATCATGTACTTTGGTAGGAATTCACCTGTTGGTCACGATGGGACAACTTTTGAGTATGTAATTTAGGGATCAAAAGTTGTAGATCTCCTGTGAGGTAGCCAAGATAAAATGGCCTCTTATCACCAAAGATCAAGCACATGTTAATCAGTAGCCAATAACGTGTGGCTATATTCCATAGTTTCTCATGGTGCGGTGAAATGAGCATGAACCGAATGCTGCATGTGAGCAACTGAAATGGTGGCTAGCACAGTTCTGACACAAACCATCACCTGAGGCAAAATGGGCAGCAAAAAAAAAAAAAAAAAAAAAAAGCCCTGGCAGAACTGATCACACCAGCCAGCCATTAGGGGATGCAAGCACAGCTCTGTTTAGAAAGGAGCATCTGGTGTGTGTCGGTAGTTGTGGGTGGGGTGTTACCCAATAAAACATGATTTGGGAAGCATAAAATGCCTTATGAGGCATTTATGAGGAACGGCTAAGGGAGCTGGGCATGTTTAGCCTGGAGAAGAGGAGGTTAAGGGGTGATATGATAGCCATGTTCAAATATATAAAAGGATGTCACATAGAGGAGGGAGAAAGGTTGTTTTCTGCTGCTCCAGAGAAGTGGACACGGAGCAATGGATCCAAACTACAAGAAAGAAGATTCCACCTAAACATTAGGAAGAACTTCCTGACAGTAAGAGCTGTTCGACAGTGGAATTTGCTGCCAAGGAGTGTGGTGGAGTCTCCTTCTTTGGAGGTCTTTAAGCAGAGGCTTGACAACCATATGTCAGGAGTGCTCTGGTGGTGTTTCCTGCTTGGCAGGGGGTTGGACTCGATGGCCCTTGTGGTCTCTTCCAACTCTATGATTCTATGATTCTATGATTCTATGATTCTATGATTCTGTGAAAATCTGGAGACTGCCAGCACAAAGAAACAGGCACACAGATCTCCCTTACTGGATTTCACTAAACATACTCTTCTATCCCTTGGTCACTGACCAATCTTGCATAAAGGACCTGAGGACAACCAAACAACACATCCCCACCTCACTTCCCCTCAGAGAGTGAGTCGGGTTAATCTGTGCCAAACTATCAATGCCTCATGTGCTGCCTTACTCTGTAGCATGTGATGATGTTCATAACAAAGGTTTAGCCGAAGTGCCTGACAAATGTCATCAAGTAAGCATTTGTTCTTCTAACTTTGGGTTCATATCCCCTAGGTGCAAAAATAAAATAAAAATAAAGAAATTTGTTTAGCTTCAAAGTAGCCAAGACTTTCTGGTGTTGAAATCTGAACGTGGCTCATTGTCACTGTGGTTGCTGGACAAAAGTCAATGAAACCTGATAGGACCATTATATGCATCAATATCCATAGTGTTGCTCTGCGTCATGTGGATGGTTATAAACAAGCAGCTTTTTATTTAGTCTGTCAGCTGAATTAGGAACCCGTCTCTCTGAGTGCCCCACATCATGGCTGAGTTTCCTTGCTTTGGAGCCAGATGACTTGTCATGTTTGGATGCCTTATGAAGTGTCATTTCCATGGTATATTGTTTATTTGCTGCTATTGGCATCAATCTGCCAGAATGAAGGGGATTAAGAAGACTTTGATAGGTACTTGTAAAGTTGGATTTGTCTTATGAAAGAAGATACAGCATGAGGTGGCAGACAGCCAGGTGATGAAAAAAAAGTGTCTGGTTTCCTTAAAAAATATGCTGTTGCTATTCTAAATCACTCTTGCTGACACCTAGTGCAATTCTCCTGTGACTTATGCGGCTCCCCCCCCCCAACAAACCCTTATTCTTTTTTTGCTATTTTGGAAGTGAAGCTGTTTTATATTTTCTACTGCTGTGGTCCTTTCCAAAGCCCTTTTAAAAGTCTACTTGCACAATTCTCATTACTTGCAAGTTTTTGTAAAAATCCATTTCTCAATTATCATCTCTACAGCAGAATATGCTGCAACCACAGATGAAATTGTGTGTTCAGTTCTGGCAGCTGCATCTCAAGGAAGAGATTGTAGAGCTGGGGAAGGTGCAGAAAGGGGCAATTGAAGAGGGATGGAACGACTCCTCTATGGGAAGAGAGTGGTTCAAGGTGGTGTGAAGGAGCAGGAGGGAATAGTTTACAAAATAAGGACAAGTAAGGGGAAACATGGAAGAAGTTTGTACAATTATGCATGGGGTAGAGCATAGGTCATCAAACTAAGGCCCGTGGGCCTGATAAGGCCCACCGTGCTCGTTAATCCGGCCCGCGAACCTTGCGGGCCCTGCCGCCTGCTTGGTCAGTCCCCGCGCTAAACAGGCACGGTGCAGAGGCCTTTTGTGAGGGGGGGGGGCTTTCAGGAGGTGGTGGGTCCAGCCCCCCACAAGGTCTGAGGGACAGTGGACCAGCCCCCCTCCTGAAAACGTTCGCTGATCCCTGGGGTAGATAAAGCAGATAGCAATAATTTTTCTCTGTCTGCCAGTCATCATACTAGAACCTGGGATCATTCCCAAAAGCTGAATGGTGACAGATTCAGGACAGACAATGGAAAGATTTCTTTCCCCTCATAAAGGATATACTTCAACTATGAAATTTACAATCACAATTTGTGAAGGTGATCATTAAGTTAAATGGCTTTAAAGGGGAATAAGACTAATTTGTGGAGGGAAGGGCAATCAACATCTTCTAGCCATGTTGGCTATATTCTAGAAGTGTTCATTGCGTCCAATGAGGCAAGTTGGGGTGATTCCAGTGTCTTCCTCTGAAGTCAAGGCACAACAATGTCAGTAAACCCCCCTCCCTGTCAGATCAGGGCCCCCACAGTGTTTTCATGTCACTCTCTTGGTGAAATACAGTGTGAGCTTAGTGCTCATTTCTGGATTACTTGCTTCCAGAAAATTTTTGTTTGCAAATGATATGGAAATGAGTGCTAAACTTGTGCTGTGTTCCATTATAGCTCCACTATATTCCACTATCATTCTGAAAGCAGCTTTTACATCATGTGAAAGCTCAACTAGAATGCGGAATGTATCAATTAGGGGAAAGCTGTGAAAACTGGAAAGAGAAAAAATGTCTTGTGAATGCAGCCTCAGTCTCTGACAGTAAGAGTTGTTCAACAGTGGAACAGACTTCCTTGGAAGGTTGTGGACTCTCCTTCACTGGAATTTTTTAAGCAGAGGTTGGGTGGTCATCTGTCATGAGTGCTTTAGTTGAGATTCCTGCATTGCAGGGGGTTGGACTCGGAATCCCTTCCAACTCTACAAGAATATGATTCTATGATCCTTTGCTCCATCTAACTGAGTCTAACCTACCCTGCCTGTAAGAGACTCCCCAGGGTTTCAGACAGGGAACATTCCCAGCCCTCCCTGGATATGCCAGGGATTGAAACAGGAACAGAGGAAGGTCTGTGGCTTAGTGGCAAACCATCGGTTTTGCATAGAGAAGGCCTCGGATTCAGTTCCTGGCAGCTCCAAGTAGGACAAAATGTCCCCTGCCTGAAACCCTAGAGAGCCCATGGAAGTCTTGGTAAATACTGAACTAGATGGAACCAAAGGTCTGACTGAGTAGAATCATAGAATCATAGAATCATAGAATCATAGAATCATAGAATCATAGAATCATAGAATCATAGAATCATAGAATTGGAAGAGACTACAAGGGCCATCGAGTCCAACCCCCTGCCAAGCAGGAAACACCATCAGAGCACTCCTGACATATGCTTGTCAAGCCTCTGCTTAAAGACCTCCAAAGAAGGAGACTCCACCACACTCCTTGGCAGCAAATTCCACTGTCGAACAGCTCTTACTGTCAGGAAGTTCTTCCTAATGTTTAGGTGGAATCTTCTTTCTTGTAGTTTGGATCCATTGCTCCGTGTCCGCTTCTCTGGAGCAGCAGAAAACAACTTTTCTCCCTCCTCTATGTGACATCCTTTTATATATTTGAACATGGCTATCATATCACCCCTTAACCTCCTCTTCTCCAGGCTAAACATGCCCAGCTCCCTTAGCCGTTCCTCATAAGGCATCGTTTCCAGGCCTTTGACCATTTTGGTTGCCCTCCTCTGGACACGTTCCAGTTTGTCAGTGTCCTTCTTGAACTGTGGTGCCCAGAACCGGACACAGTACTCCAGGAGTACAAGGCAGTTCCTCTGATCCTATCCTATGTATGTTCCTGTGCTCTATCACTGAACGACAGCCCTTTCCCAAGCTTCTCAGAAGATGTTTCCTGAACTAAAGTGTCAATTGAAAGCAACAGAAGTCCATTTAGTCATGCATCCTCAGTCAACAACATCCTATTTGGAACATTTATCTCGAATATGCCTTCATTTTTACCAGTTTTGTAGGTATCCAAGGAGTTGGTATGATGAGGAGGCATCACATCATTCTCTGACATGACACAGGATGATGGCTTGATATTTATAGTTGTTCTGTTGTTTTAATTATGTTCCATGCTGACCATCTTCTATGAAAGCAGCTCGACAAGGCTGAGCTTTGATAAGAGTGTTTACATGAATGTTTGATAAGCATCTGGCATCCCTTGGGGTTCTACATGATTATGTAATATAACAGGTAGTCTCTGAACTCTGAAGCCTGCATTTGCCACCTGAAAACACAATGTGGCTAGGAAGAAATCAGTGTAAAGTTGTTGTTGTTTTTAAAGAACAATCTTTACATTGGATTCTATCAAGCCAAATTTTGTTTTCAGGTGGCTAAAGATGTAAATTTACATATCTAATAAAGAAATATTGTTCCTGATGCTTGAAGGTAAAAAACAAAACAAAAAAGCCACCCTGTGACAACACCATCTGTTTGTGGACAATCTCTGGGAAAGGCAAATGGACCAAATCTTCTCATTTAATGCACACCCCTTGTCCAGTTCACTTGCTTTATTGTTCCCAATTCACTTGCTTTTTGTTAAAAGCCTACTGACATGTATCTGCTTGATGCGGTGTCCTGTACCTGAAATGGCATTTTATGAGCTCACGCATGGAAGAACACCCTGTCTGTTGATTTACCCTTCATGCAGCTGTTCTAGTGTGTAGAGCCAAATTCATCCAAGTAGTAAACCCATGGATTTCCATTTGAGAAAGTAGCTGCTCAGTAGTGGATTTATGTGGCGGCATTACAGCAGGAGTTCACCTGATTCTCTATAGCAGAAGGCACATGGAAGGCATCTGAAGCATTTGGCACTGGTCAATGTAAACAAGCTTTGTCATTGTTTTAAATGTGACATTCCAGCTTCTTTGAGATGTTGATCACACTGGTTAAGTAGAAATATAATTCAAAAGGCAAATGCAAGTAATAAACACTTCAATCAAAATAAATACAAAACGCCATGTTTATGTCTTGGTACTGTATAACATTACTAAGAGCTACTAAGAGGCATGCTGAACATGTCAAGCAGTTTTGTTGTCCTCAGAAGAAGGGTGGTATATAAATTTAATATTTTAAAAATACTGACTCTGATTATTGGTTGATCTTGCTCAAATAATCCTCAAGACAGTAATACACACAAGCCTAAAATTCCCACCGTTCAGCAGGCATTAGTCCCCTAATTTATGATAGATAGGGCCAGAATGTGCTTTCCTTTAGCTCTGCAGTTCCAGTGCAACGGACAGGTGCAGCTGAGGGTTCTTTAAGACAGGCAACATGGGAAGAAATCTCCCTGCGTCTGTCAGTCTCTGGATGATGGATGGGGCCAGGCTTGTCTCCCTCTTGCCATGATGCTCTTTCTGGGAGGCAACATCCTATAGTGAACTTTGGATAATGGCAGAGACAGTAGGGTGCTTCCCTTCAGCTCAGCAGTTCGAGGACAATTTGTACTCAGAATTCAGTGTTATTTCTGGCAGGGACGGAAGGGGAGAAGCAATCAACTTGAACATGTCTTCGTCTGGTCAATGGACAGGGCCAGGCTGGCCCCGGCAGAGCTTGTGTGAACCAATTCCGTTCTTCCAGTATGACTCAAGTCTGCTTGCATACAAGATGTTGCTAGTGACAGTTACCTAACCGGCTCTTGCAAATCATGTGGCGTGAAACTATGTAATATCAATATAATCTCATTTTTAAAAGAGAGAGAATGGTGCCAGCGCCAATTAGGGAAAGATACCAAGAGAACTTCCAAAAGACAAAAGGGAAAGAGAATGAAAAAGCAATTGAATGCTAATGAGCATTTAGAAATTCTACTTGGTGCTTGAGGTGCCATTGATTAGCCTTCCTAGCAAGTGGTCCTTTACTGTTCCCAGTTTGAAGCCAATTGGATTTTTCCTTTCAAAGAGAAACTCTCCAGGCTAAATTCTCATCTAAGTTACACCAGGGCATATCAGGAGAAGCGAGCACCATACTCTTTATGAAATTAATCCCTGCTCACACTGGAGTAACCAGGGTCAGTGATTCAGCATCTAAGCTTTGCAACAAGACATGGAGCTTGTAAGAATTTTAATTTTAATAAGGAATTATGAATAAATGTTGGGTTTTAAGGTTGACAGTTGAACAAAACTGATCTGTAAAGAGCTATCACTTTAAAGCTTTTTTTTTTTAATGACTGGAAATGTTTCAAATTGGCATCAAAATGTGGCATGCTAAAATTAACGACATAACCTTTTGATTTTGATTACTGCATATTTATTATTATTTAATCAAGTAGGAAAACATGTTATTTTCTATTCTCCAAGGCCAAAAGTTTAAGCTGTGTATTTTTTTCTTCTTCCCTCAGATGCTGGCACAAGCACATTAAATTTCAAAATGCCTGTGTTATTTTCTCCTTGAGACAAACACAAATATTTTAATTAATACAGTTTTCTCCATCTGTTGAGAAATGAACTGTGCATTGTAGGCTATGGGAGCCCATTGAAATGATTGACTCTTTCCTTCACCCCCCAAAATCCCTCAGAACATTGGGCGGGAGGGAATTACAAAACAACCATGCACCTGAACATTTGCACCACACTTCGAATTTGCAACCAATGAGCTAATTGGAGTTTCACTTGAGAGGGTTTTGAGCCTCAGCTCAATTGCCAGAACAAATTACGTTGCTGAAAATAATCTTGAAAGAAGTTGCTTTGAATATTTACATGTATTTATATAAACCCACGCAGCATTAAGGACTGGATTATTATATTTTAGGAGAAATGTTGCCTTTTGACAGGAGTGAATAGCCTCTTGGGGAGAGGGTAAGGAACCTTACCTGAGAAATCACTTATTTATATCCTGCTTTTCTTCCTCATGGAACCCAAGGAAGTCTACATGTAGTTTACAGGCACTCACGCATCCCGACCTCTTTAGCTTTGGCAATGTGGTGGCCGCATGTGCCTTCAGCTCATCCCATAGTTTTCAACTCTTGTGTATGTCTTTGCAGCACCGACAGGCTGCTCCTTTTGCTCAATCATGGGGCGTGTTTCAGGCATATTTGGGGTATGCGAAAATATCCCTGAAATGAAATGCATCCCTTTCCAAATATGTGCCGAGTTGGGCCCTCTCCCCCATCACCTGCAACTTCTTTTACTATTTTATTTATTTTTTGAATTTATATACTGACCTATACCTGGGGGTCTCAGGGCGGTTCACAGAATAAAATCAAGATATAAAACCAAAAAATAATACATAATAAAAATTATAAAAACAACCCAATAGCCCCACCCCCAAAAAACTCCAACATTTTAAAAGGGCATAGGATGTAAATCAGATCAACCAAAGGTCTGGTTAAAAAGGAACATTTTTGCCTGGCACCTAAAGGTGTATAATGAAGGCGCCAAACGAACTTCCCTGGGGAGAGCATTCTGCAGAAGGGGAGCCACTGCAGAGAAGGCCTGTTCTCATGTTCAAGAAGAGGAAGAAGAGTTTGGATTTGATATCCCGCTTTATCACTACCCTACAGAGTCTCAAAGCGGCTAACATTCTCCTTTCCCTTCCTCCCCCACAACAAACACTCTGTGAGTGAAGCTGAGAGACTTCAGAGAAGTGTGACTAGCCCAAGGTCACCCAGCAGCTGCATGTGGAGGAGTGGAGACGCGAACCCGGTTCCCCAGATTACGAGACTACCACTCTTAACCACTAGACCACACTGGCTCTCCTCTTGAGGAGGAGACACACAAAGGAGGGCCTCAGAAGATGATCTCAAGGTCTGGATAGGTTCATATGGAAACTTCTTTACAGTTTTTTGGGGGGAAACTTTTTACAGAGTGGACACACTGTTGCAGCTGGAGCGAAGCCCTAGAGAAGTGCAACTGTTCTCTTCATTTCAGAGGGCCCAGAGGCACTCTGGAAAATAAAAGATGGTGGATGGCGGACAATCTGGAGTATCACTCAGATTGCAACAGTGGGCCCTCTGCATACACTTGTGGTGTTTGCCACAGTCAGTGGTGCCAACATTTGAGAGAGGGAGCCCAGACCTGTGACCCACAGTCCAGCCCCAGTGTCATCACTGCTGTTTGCAGTTTCCAAATATAAGGCCTTTTCCTCAGACTTGCCATTAGCAAATCTCTTGATAGCAGTGCTGGCACATGAATAAAGAGCATGCCTTTTTATTTGGAAGCTATAAGATGCATATTTTTAGCTGCTTTGGTGCACTTCCCAATTCCCATCATAAGAAGCATATTGGATTTGGCCCTGCTTTCCATCCCCTTAGACAAGGGATTAGGGCTTTTTGCCATTTTACTGCAAACCCCTGGAATTGCTAAGGCACCTGGGTGCCTCTCTGTCCCAAGCTGGGCATGTTATCGGTCTGAGAAAAATGTGCTGAAGTTTCTAAACAGCTCCAGGACCTGAATTTGGTTTTACCCAATGCCTGGGTACTTCCTGCGCCTATGACAGGGCAGCAGCTGGAGAATTATGCACCATTTGACCAAGAGTTTGAAAGCTCAGAGAACTGTGAGTAGGTAATTCAAACTTAATGCATGGGGAGCTAGAGGCTGTACAACATCTTTGAGTCTGCAGTAAATTAACGGAGGGAATCTACAAAAGAGCCCTGACAAAGCCTAAAGGGTGTTTTGATGCTCAAGAGATTTTGCAAACAAGTAAATAAGTAAGGAATAATAATATTGGCACTCAGTCTCCTACTGTAACCACAAGGTGCCAATTCCTATTAAGAAGAAGTAATTGCTTCAAAAACAAACAAAAGCTCATAATGGCAACAAAACCTGGTAATGGCTTAAATCTTCAAAAATGTTCCCTGATTCTGCTCCAAGGGTTCATTCTGCAGTTACAGCCGCTGCCTTCAACAAGAAATCCTGATGATCGTGTTCATCAGATCATCAATGATGTGAAATTGCTCCAATTAAAATATAGCTACCATTACTCCCCTAGGCTGCACTTGCCCTGCTGCTCATCTTCATCTTTCTGCCTCTTGGCTTGGAAAGTACGGATTTTGCTAATCTTTGCCAGTGGCATGAATAATACCTAGACTAATCTTTCCAAGCCAGCAGTGTTGTATAGGCTGTTGCCAGCTATGACAGAACCTCTGTGCTCACAAGAAGAAGAAGAACGAAAAGATTGCTGATGAGGCCTCGGGAAAAGTTCAGGAGTGGCTCCCCCTCCCTGTGCCCTTAAGTGATTATCCTAGAGACAATATTACTTTGCACTATGCCAAAGCTTTTCATCAGACAACCTCAAAATGCTTTAAACATTTTAATTAGACTTTCCAGCACTCCTGTCTGATAAGTGGGTAGCATTATCTCCATTTTACAGATGAGTCGGGGTAGGGATATGGACAGGAAAAGTGGCTTACCCAAGGGCAGGACTATGCTCAGCAGCAGAATTCACAGCACATTCTCAAGCCTCCATAGCTACAGCAACAGTTTAGCTGTCAGATCACTGCCTGCCATTTTTTACTTTTTGAGCTGTAATTGGAATTATTTTTTATGGGTGCTCCCTAGATTAAGTATTCAGTAAGCCCTATGCAAGAAGCCCCTAGGTGGGCCCAGGTGGGTTGGATTGCTTGGGAATGACAATGTTGTCCCCTCTGTGGCCCCTCCCATCCTGACAAACTCTGGAGTCCTTGGAGAGCCTATATGTGCCCCTGGTTCTCCCGGTTCTCCCTGGAATGCCTGTTTCAAAGATTAAGGCATCCACCTGCCATATATTCCCTAATCTCATTCCTATTCATTGCTTCTCTCCACCCAGCTTCTTTCTCTGATCTACAGTGGTACCTCCAGTTAAGAACTTAATTCGTTCCAGAGGTCCATTCTTAACCTGAAACTGTTCTTAACCGGAGGTACCACTTTAGCTAATGGGGCCTCCCACTGCCACCGCACCGCCGCCATGAGGTTTCTGCTCTCATCCTGAAGCAAAATTCTTAACCCGAGATACTATTTCTGGGTTAGCAGAGTCTGTAACCTGAAGCGTTTGTAACCTGAAGCATCTGTAACCCGAGGTACCACTGTACTGACTCAAGTTGAAGAGACTTGTGTTGACATGCAAAGTTGTACACATCCCTGTATCTGGGTGGCGAATCTTTCAGCCCAAGGGCCAGATCCATACCCAGCCAATTTTTCAAGGGTCCAAGGGGAAGAAGCAGAGACAAAGCGGGTCAAGCAAAATTGATTAAAAATAATAATACTTAGCTAAAGTGGTCTCAGTGCACAGCTCAAGGTCACTTTGCTATTCAGCAGCAAAAGAAGGGAGCAGGGAGATTCCAACAAGCTCCAGTCCTATAACATTGCAAAGCAGGGGCGCACAAACAAACACACATGGGATATTCAGGAACTTCCTATAGTCCTCACACATCACAGTGCTTATTTATCCATGGCTGAGTGGGATGATGTACCCACAGAAAAGATGAGGCACATCAGCCATGATCACTCATGGTCACTCACCCTTTCCGAAAAAGGTGGCATCACATCAGAGTGGAAAGTAGCTAATTTCAAAAGAAGCCGCAAGCACAGCTCATAGGTTCTATCAATCCTATTCATTGTCATCACCTTCAGGGGGAAGCTGGCAACAAGAGTTGCAGAGGGATGCTTAGAGAGCTCATGGTTCTTTTCCAAAGTATTGTCAAATGTTTCTGATGGCCCCAAAAGCTCAAAAATGCATCAGGGAAGTGCCGAAAGGGACTGAACTCAAACAGCAGCTCTGAAACTTTGGAGTTTATCACACCAGTTGAAGGCTGTATGTGTTCGCCCAGGACTTTAAGTTTGCCTGCTGAGTTGCTGAGCTCTATTGATTTTGAGATTTTTATTGTGTATTTTTTTATTGTTTTAATGGTTTGGTTTTTTGGTTGCTTTACTTATTGTTTTTTGTATTTTCTGCAGTAACCCACTCTGGGATTACTTTTGTGATGAAAAGAGGATAAGAAACATCCCATTTTTTTATTATTTTTAAAGCATTTTGATGATGGATTCATGTTGGGTTGTGTCATGTTACTGACCGCAACATCTTTGAAGTATATAGTCAGACATGAATTTCCCACTGAAAGCATCTATTAATAAAGGGATGGGGTAAAATTGTTCTTAAAAACACAGCTTCTGCTTCAGTTCCAAGCTGAAGGACACCAGTGCCTTCGCCATGCTGTGAAAATATATTAACAAATGCACTTCCACATCTTTTTACTTGTCAAAAATGTTGCCACGTGTCCTCAGGGTGACAAAACCACTTAATTTCATTTTACAGTTCTCATCCCCCTAAGCGTTTCTAAGGTGACATATTTTTTTTGACAGAGGGATATGGATGTGTGCATCTTTATGGGAATTCTCAGTCTTGATTGCAAAATCAATGCCGAATAAAATGTATATGCATCATGCTCATCACTGAAATGCTGATGAGACTTCCTCAGATTTCCAAGAATGGTCATTTGATAATGAATGGCCATCCCAGTTTTGTGAAAGGTTGTCTTTTCTCCTCAGAACAGTATTGATTAAAATATAAGAAAAATCAACCGCTGTGTTTTAGATCTCAACTTGAAGTGAACAACAACTGTCTCCATGGCAGCATGTTTGGCCAGCAATATCTCACTTTCTCAACTTTCATCAATAAATCTGCCCTACATGCTCCCATGCAGTTATTTAGGACAGACCTTGGCAAAGAATAGTACACCCTTCCTCCATAATCTGTGCTTGTTAAGAACCTGCTCCAAATAACCCCAGGGCAGCATCCTTGTTTGGCTGGAGGGTAAAAATAATCTGCCACCACTCCTTATTGTCCCATCAGTCTGGATGAGGAAACCCAAGGTGTTACTTGACATCCCTGCGGATTCTGAAAGGCAAGATCCAAAAGCCCACTCTACTCTCTGCAGACCCTCCAACTGTCCCTATTTTCCAGGGGCATCCCTGATTTAGAGAAGCCATCCCAGTTTCCAATTTGATCCTGTAATGTCCCACTTTTCCTTAGGATGCCTCTCTTTTCATTGGAGAAATGCTGGAGGGTATGCTCTCCGAGTCTCACATAGCAACGCTGTACAGAAGCGGTTGACCCACAGGCCAAGATACTGGTTTAGCACCAGGCTTCACACAAAACAGACACCAGCATTGATTGAGGTAACTTTAGTAAAGGTAAAGGTAAAGGTACCCCTGCCCGTACGGGCCAGTCTTGACGGACTCTAGGGTTGTGCGCTCATCTCACTCTAGAGGCCGGGAGCCAGCGCTGTCCGCAGACACTTCCGGGTCACGTGGCCAGCGTGACAAAGCTGCTCCGGCGAACCGGCACCAGAGCAGCACACGGAACGCCGTTTACCTTCCCGCTATAAAGCGGTACCTATTTATCTACTTGCACTTAGGGGTGCTTTCGAACTGCTAGGTGGGCAGGAGCTGGGACCAAACAACGGGAGCTCACCCCGCCGCGGGGATTCGAACCGCCGACCATGCGATCGGCAAGTCCTAGGCGCTGAGGTTTTACCCACAGCGCCACCCGCGTCCCTAACTTTATTAAAAGGCAAATGATAGGAAGAAATTAACAAGTAGGAGGACTGAATGAAATCAAGAGACACAGGGCAGTGGCTACTTTATAAGAAAGAGCCACAGCAACTGGAATAAATATCTTCAGCCCCTCAGAGGGCTCCTAAGCTAGTCTTCTACTGCTTGGGCACAAATTTTCAGCAGGCTTGGCCTCTGGCCTTGGACACCATAGCAAGGAGATGGTGCTGCAAACTGCTGAGTTTATCCAAAGTTGAAAAAACTACTTCTCACGGAAGCCCAGTTTTACCCAGAACTGTGTTAGAGAAACCATCTTTTTGGCCAAACCCTGACCAGAGAAACACTGGCTCCTCATTGTCTCCCTTGTAACAATCAGCATGCTACTTGACACACAAAGCCCTAAAAGGGATATTAGAGAACTTGTCTCTTCCTCCCAGGTTCCTTCATGCCAAACATCTGCATTTTTTTCCATTCTCCATTTAATTAATGAGAAAATAAACCACACCTCCCTTTCCCCACAAAGGAGAAAACTTAGTATTTTGTGAACTTTTCAATGGTAGGTCATGGGGTTTTTGGTTGTTGTTGTTGTACTTGCCTAACTTTCAAGGTGTCTGAGGGTTTTTCTAAGTATCCTTCCTTTCATTCCATGAATCATCTCTCTGGTGGTTTGAACTCTGCAGCTTTCTTTGGTCCTTGTTTTTCCTGGAAATCACATAATTTCCTCACCTGGACTTTCATATAAGCACAACAAGTTGTGCTCCTGGCAGCTGTTCATTGTTGTTGTTTTTAAAGAGTTCATTTTATTTGTTTATTTTAATTTCTGTACTCAAAGTAAAAGGAAGGACTGCCCTTAAAAAGAAAATCAGTGAGCATGTTGATCTCTGGCACTTAGTAGTCACCCTCCTCAGTTAAAGCCAAATGGAAGATGCCATGAAATCTCTCATGGGACTTTTTCAGGTCAAAAAGTGCAGGCAGCTGGGGAGGCTGCAGTGCACTGGAGAAATGTTTAATGGAAAGAGGGGCGACACCACATCAATAATATCAGCTCAGCTCAGCTCTATAGCTACCAAAATTCTAAAGAAATTCTAAATTGCTCTGCAGATGAAGCATAAAAACAGAAGCCTCTTTCACAGAGGAAGAACACTTTTGAGAAACTGGACAACATGTTTTAGCAAAGCAGTATTTAAGACAGGCTTCCTCAACCTCGGCCCTCCAGATGTTTTTGGCCTACAACTCCCATGAGCCCTAGCTAGCAGGACCAGTGGTCAGGGAATATGGGAATTGTAGTCTCAAAACATCTGGAGGGCCAAGGTTGAGGAAGCCTGATTTAAGATCAAACTTGATTTTCCTGCAGAGAGCAGCAACTTTTCCCTTTCTAGAAATGGGAGTGGACTTCATTCGGTCCACATTTCACAGCAGACGGACCCAATCCAATGCTTCCAAACTTGTAGACTAGACTGCACCTCCCAGATGGATTATGCACTTCTCTAGATTTTGCCATTCATTTCTGCTGCTCAAAATACATACTTTACATAAAAGATCCACACCAAATGCATATTGTAGCAGTGAATCCATTGAAAAGTTAATATTTTACGTATAAGCATGCATGAGATGCAAACAGTATGGGACAACATATAAGGAGATGGGAGGGAATGGACCTATGATTAAGTGCCAATGGGACAAAATTGGTGCCAATGGGAAAAAGTTGCTCAGCCTATTCCTACTCCAGTCACTCTTGAAATAGATCAGAAGCATTGTAAGATCTTGTCTGGGCTAGCTTTTGGTGACAGTTGCTCAGCATGGACAAAGACTGTTCATTCATTGTAATATAATGCTCCTTTATATTGCAATGGATTTTTGTCCTCACTGGTTTCATCAGATTGCTTTAAAGTGCTTTATCCAACTCGAACCCAAACAGACTGCAGAGCCACTTCAAATAACACTTCCTATAGATAACACTTTTATAGTTCAGTTTAAACTGAGCTGACTTTCCTTTAGTCTGCCTAATTTGAGGTGATCGAATTTATATACACTCTTACCTCATACCTAGGTAATCAGCATGCTAAATATTTGCACATATGGTCATGGGATTTGCCCCACGCTGGGGAAAAAATAAAATACACTGATGGAGTCGAGCAACATGTTCCATATAGATTTATGAATGGGATAGTGGTCTAATCTCTTTAGATGAAGCCACTAAGGATCTGTTCTGTATAATATGCAGCACAAAGCTGTAAAAACAGCATGGATGTGTATCAGGTAGTCGTTGAAGCATCAAGGAGTCACGTTTCAAATGAAAATCTCCTGGCCTGTGGCTCAGCTCTAGTAAGATTTTTATGTGTGCTCAGGCTTCAGAGTCTTGATCAGGCAGAGAAGGAAAATGGGAATGTAATACTGGGCTCTGTGATTGTAAAGAAGCACGGAGTCTGGACTGGCCAGGCCTGATTACAAGTACAACCAGCCTTTCCATCCACCCTTTCCTGGCAAATAGAGCTATAACTTCTACCCGCTTCATTTGAGGCTCAGCTGCCACAACACTTCAGGATTTTCCAGCTTCCAAACTTCATGTCAATATTCCAGTTGCAGCAATTTTCCTTGGAATCGAGGGGCTAAAAGTACATACTCTCAAGATCTCACTGCCCAGATTTGCACTCCAAGGAGGTCACTTCAGTTTGACTTCTTCCCCAGAGGCACACTCCATTGTCTCTCAAGACAGATGGTTGCCAACAACAACAACAACAACAACTATTATTATTATTATTATTATTATTATTATTATTATTATTATTATTATTTGGAGTCCGACAACAACTGAAGTCCCATAGGTTAGCTCCCACTGCACCATACAGTTTGTACACAATCATGTTGAAATTAGCATGTAAAGCTAGGAAATGACACCCTCTCCTTTTAGAAAGTGTGGGTTCTTCCCCTCCTCGAAAAATGCAGGCTGATGTTGGGGCTGACGAAGAGCTGCAGAGAGGGAGGATGTCTTCTAGAACACAGAGCTGATTTGACAGCTCCACCAATTACATCTTTCTGCCCGGTGACAACAATTAGCTTAGAAGAAAATATATGTGGACATCTCTCGAAGATGCTTTAAAAAAAAAGAAAGAAAGAAATTACTGCACACAGGCCACACAAACGAAAGCAGTTCTAAATTATTTTGCTAATGTCCATTTCCTCCGATACCCTGCCACTCAGAAATTGATATAGTGGAGCCCACCTCCACCGAGACCTTACCTCATCTTTAGCCTGCCCTCGACACTGGGGCAGGGAAGCTAATTGCCAGAGGATGTTTTTATGAGAGCACAAAATGACAGAAATGCTCTGTTGTTAAATTATGCTCCGAATCAAGCCTTTGGCACCTTTCGAAGGCCAGTTTGAAATCCCTAATGGCTGACACTGAACAGCTTTTACCAGCATTGCTTATGTGGGCATGTGGAGGGATATTTGAACCCCTTTCCCCTGTGTGCTAATCCAATAACAGGCAGCATTAGAACGGCAGCGCTGTGTGTCCTTGGGACACAGAATGGCAAGAGGTTTTCAGTGTCAACTGTGAGAGCAAGTAATGACATGTGAAGAATGAGCCCTGAGAGTGTGCTTGCATAATCAAGATTCAAATGCTGTTCTCCCAACATTATTATTGTGTGATGATATTTAGATGAACAAACAATTCCAGAGGGGGTTAGCCACACACCGCTTCAAACTGTCTTGGATGGTTCACGGCTACCGTTCAGCATTATGGAATAATCTAGTGCTCTGCCTATTTCTACAGTATGTCTCCACGATGGAGGTTTGCTTAAAAAATAAAAACTGGGGTTCCATATGTTTTAAGCTGAGGGCTTTTGGGGTCCCTCTTTTGAGAGAAGCTTGAAGGAGGATGTCAAGAGAGAGGGCTTTCCCCCCTTCTGGATCCCCATTTGTAGAACACTCACCTCAGTGATGGCTGCCTAGCCCCTTCACTGATATATACTTTTTGGCACCAGGTAAAAACTTTTGCCATGTCTTTCGATGCACTATGATTATGCTGCATACTGTTGGTTGTGCTATGAAAACTTGCTGCTGCTGTGCCTGGGGGTTGGTTAGTGCATTTTGTATGAATTGCCTGTCTTTTGTGCCTGTTTTGCATAAATGTGTTTTTATTACAATGTATTTTTACTTATGCTTCTGGTCTTAAATAGGTTGTAAGCCTGTTGGAGACATTTTTGTGCAACAAGCAACTAACAAGTTCAATTCGTTGTTATCACCGTTCCCTGCTTTTCCGCACAGCTGTTATCTGGGCTTTGTAAGAATGTCATGAGGAGTCATTGTGAAGCCAAATCAGAGTGATGCCCGGTACAGGAAGCCATCACTGTGATGTCCTCTAAGAATGTACCATTGAGGAAATGGTGCTGGGCAGTTGCAGGGATCAAAAACACTGGTGGTGATAAGTGCTGCTAACACTTCCTACCACATTTTTTAAAATTTTATCTTTTGTCCACCATAAAACTGAAACTGTCCCTTTTCAACCTGTGAATAAGAATTATAAAATGTGGGAGTACTAGTAAAGTTTTATCTCAGCACTAGTAAGCATCATGCCATGACCATTTGTTTGCCTTAACAAATGCCATCTGTTTCTCTTGCAGTTATTGCCTTTTCTCTGTGTGTCAACACAGCTCAAATTGATGGGAACATTTTGATCATCCTTGACTTCTCAGCCATGACGTTTCTATCTGCCTCATTTTTGTTGGTGTAGTGTGAACATTCAATTCATCACCTTTTCTGTATGGGATTAGAAAATCTTATTCCTTCCTTCCATAGTGTCTGATTCAGCATCCACTCAAATCAAACACAAAAATCCGGTGGACATGAATTGGTGAAAAATTACACTGTTGCACAGTTCACAACATCAGCTTTTCAGCTGTCCTACAACATGGGGTACTCAACAAGTGATTATATGCTTTCCTTCTAGAAAAAAATGACAGAAGCCATGACATGCTATCTCAACTTCTAGCACCATTTGGGTGGGTAATCAAACAATTTTATTCAAAAAGGTATAATTTGTTTAGATATTAAATTCCATTCAAGGAAAGAAAGAAAAAGAAAGGTTTCATCACTTTCTTAGCTTAGCTGGGTAACTGCATCAGTAAATCCCCAGAAGAGTACTTGTATACCAAACCAAATGAGGAGAAGATCTGGCTGGCAGATCCTTATGGTCCTATAGTTCCTTGTGGCATAAAAGAGCCCAGATATGAAATTTTGTGTGTGTGTGTTTGTGTGTGTGTGTGTGTGGGTCTGGCAAAGAGCCAGATAGTTGCGGTATTCAAAGGTCATCTCCCTCAATTAATTTCTCAATACACTCTACTGTGTGTTCAGGTTAGATTCATAGAGAGGTACAGGTTGCAATTCAACATTATAGCCAGTGAAGATCCAAGAAGAAGCATTTCCATCTAGAGTCCCTTCCAATGTTATCTTTAGTAATGCTGGAGCATTGTACCACGCTGTGGGGAATGTTGGAGTCTCAAAAAAACACATGTGGGAGAAGCCCCTTCGTTAGCTCTATTCCATACCAGCATTGTCCATCCCAGTAATGAGAGGATGCTAACATGGGAAGGAGCCATAGAAAAGCAGTAGAAATGGATTGTGGATTTTGGACAGTTTCAGACATTCCCACACACAAAAGTTGACATTGTGGTGAATCTCACACAAGCAAAGAACAGCAGAAGAGGCTCTATTAAACAGAATTCAGGAAAGTAACATCTGTATCAATTACCCCTTGGGAAGGAAAGGAAATTGGAAAAGAGATTATTCCGAGCATAACAAAGGCTGGGAATGAAATGGTTAAACAGGCCTTTCCCCATTCTTCTTCCCCAATGGTCTTCCACTCAACTTAGAAACACCCTGCAGGCTCTCTGAGATTTATATGTAAACCGTTGCTGGACAACCAGTTTCAGACCTCTATTGAATGACTAAAAGTAATATCTAAATATAAGGGTGGTATATTCAGAAAAAGACCCATTGATATTCATGGACATGAGTAATTTAAGCGTACCTACTTAGTGTACAGTGGTACCTCGGGTTACAGATGCTTCAGGTTAGGTTACAGACACTTCAGGTTACAGACTCCGCTAACTCAGAAATAGTACCTC
This sequence comes from Podarcis bocagei, assembly GCF_964188305.1. Lineage (NCBI taxonomy): Eukaryota > Metazoa > Chordata > Lepidosauria > Squamata > Lacertidae > Podarcis > Podarcis bocagei. Next base: position 38,676,899 of record NC_138125.1, on the reverse strand, counting down.
GGGTTAAGAACTTTGCTTCAGGATGAGAACAGAAATCGCACGGTGGTGGTGCGGTGGCAGCGGGAGGCCCCATTAGCTAAAGTGGTTCCTCAGGTTAAGAGCAGTTTCAGGTTAAGAATGGACCTACAGAACAAATTAAGTTCTTAACCCCAGGCACCACTGTACTTATGTAGTAACGTAGTGTACCTACTCAGTGTCAGACTTAGTCAAGTATCACCCTAATTCTGGGATGGGGAACCTGTGACCCTCCAGATGTTGCTGCACTACAAGCCCCATTGTTTCTGGCCATTGGCCATACTGGCTAGTGCTGATGGGAACTGGAGTCCAACAACATCTGGAGGGTCACAGGTTCCCCATCCCTGCCCTAAATTTATTATTAATAAATAAATAATAATAACAAATTATGTTGGCACAATAATTTTTTGCAAGACATTCAGGTCAAATATGAAGGGGGGGAACCAACTCTAAATACTGGGTAATTCTAGAAAGAAGCCCTGTGTAGCTGAAACAACAAAGAATTTTGTGTTACCTTAAAGTTCAACAAAGTCTGTCTGTCAGTCTGAAGACTGCTTCATTCCAATTAGTGCACATTTGCTACATCTAATTCTAGTACACATCTTTTGTCAAAAGGATATTAAGAGTTAAATCTGCTGCTTCACCTTTTTTTATAGCCCCAAATTCTTAATGCTTCTGCAAATTAATTTTTCATATAGTAATCTATTTATCCCTTTCTTCACTACCATAGTAAGTGGCAGTTTAAATTTGAGCCATTCACTTGGATATTTCAATTATAATTTAAAACTAATGGGTATGAAATATGCATGCCTTGGTGAATTTGAGAATAAATATCTCTGGGAATATTTTATATGCAAAGGAGAAATATTAATTTGACAGTACAAACTTTGTCATGTGGCGTGAGTGTTTTTAAAAGCCATCAGAATGTGAGCTAGGGTCTATAAAGGAAGAAGTTATGGGGAAAAGATTCCTGTAAAAGGCTGAACATTTGTTTAAAACTTCTATCTGCATGGCATGTGGCAACTATTGGCCATTAGAATTCTCTAAAGCTCTATACCAGTGTGGGTCAAGCTACATGTTACATTTAATGAGCACCATGCAGATTTGTCCCTTGTTTTTCTTAATTACAATCATGAAGGGATCATTATTGGGATCATACTGTATGGAGGGAAGGCTTATATATATATTGCTGTTGCTGGCAGTTGTCGTGTCTCAAGAGACAATGGAGTGCACTTCCTGGGTGAAATCAGTCCACTGGATAATCATAGTGCCTGCTGTGGCTCCAGAGACCGGTAACTCATAACTGCTGCCTCCTGCCTTTGGAGGTACAATACTTATTTAATAGGTTGTTATTAGCACCAATGAAAAACTTTTACTGAGCCTCATAGCCATGTCAGGAGGGAGACGATATTTGGGAGAGGGAAGGAATAGATCTTCCTGTGCATCGTGGTCTTGATAACATTTTCTTACATGCAGGGCTGTCTTAATCATATGTGGTGCTGGGGTGCAAATATCCGCCCCAATCCCAGGCGCACAGGAGGGCAGAGCCAGCCAGTCGCCTCAGTGTCTCGCTGGCTTGGTCATTCCCAAACTCGCGGCGCAGAAGAGCCCACAGCAGAAGAGCCCACCGCGGCCCTCCGACCAATGGGTGAGCTCTTCCCCGGACTCAACTCTCGGGCCCTGGACTCTCGGCCTGGCGCCCCTGAGAGCCCGGCGCCCGGGTGCCCCGCACCCCTAGCACCTATGGGTAAGACAGACCTGCTTACACAGTTGTATTCAGTTGAAGAAATACAAAACCTATAGCTTCACACTACTTCTTAAGCATACTGGTACAAGTATCAGAGGGAGAGGCATATTCAGAAGATTGGAACCCTGGCTCCAGCAGTAATTTCCTGCAAATATTTGTGTGAAAGGCATTCAAAGGAAGCTGAAACAAATCTTTTCCTTCTGCAAGCGTCTTATGCTTCTTCTTGAAGGGGAGGAACCTGGGGGCCCAGCATATGTTCATTTACCCATCTCCTCCATTTGGCATTAAAAGAGGTGGATCTGTTATAGCCATCCTGAAAAATAATTATATATAGTGGTCTGGTTGTTTTGATGCTAATTGGATTACATAAACAGTCACACTGGATTATCTGCCTCGAGTGATGTTGAACTATATATTAGCCTTAACTTTGTTATGCTTTATTGAAGAAGAAGAAGAAGAAGAAGAAGAAGAAGAAGAAGAAGAAGAAGAAGAAGAAGAAGAAGAAGAATCCATCATGGCAGCTCCTTCTAAGACACCCTTATGTTTTCCACTTCAACCGAGCTGCTTCCCGATCCCGAATGTGCACTGTGCCCATGGGATCTGGACCCAGAAGCATTAGGTAGGAAGTAAAGAGCATCACCATGACCCCCAAGTAATAAATACAAAGAGTGAGATCCAACTACAGTTTTACTCAGAGTGAACCCACTGAAATCAATGAACACGACTAACTTAGGTCCATTAATTTCAATGAGTCTGCTCTGAGCAAAACCCAGCTGAGCTTAGTTTCTTAAAATTTAAAAGAAAAAATATATTTTTAGAATTTCTTCCCCACCTTGGCAGGGTAAGAGGTGAAGTGGGGAGAACATTGTGAAGGGGGCTCAGGACACACCACGCTGCTTCTTTAAAAAGCTTAAAAAATAATGATAAAACCCTTCATCAGCCACTGAAAAAAGAGCTAAAGTAAGCTCCCAGCATCACAAAACTTCAGAGAAATTTGTTCATCCCCCCCCCCCAAAGCACTATATGTTTCTCCACATTTTGCAGAGTTGTGTAGAAAAGTTCTGTGGAAATACAGCATGATCTGGGGGACAGCAGTAGATAGGACACAAAATATTTAATTTGCTCACTGAACAGATATATGTGCAATCAACTCAATCTTTCTTTTAATTATGCAAGCTACACCAATATGCTCAGCTATTTATTTTAATGCATTGTTGATCCAATATGCCAATATGCCATACTGTTTGCCTGACACCATAGAATTCCTCCTGAAAGAAAGATCCATCAAAACCTTTACAAAGAGCATGTTCTTGGTTACCATGGATATATAACAACATCCCTCAAAAAAGAGAGGCTGCAAGCCATTAGGAATGTACTCTTTGATGATGTTGCTATGGTCCATTTAGCTGCAAAGCTTTTCTACGTTTTCCTTGTTCAAAATAACTGCAGATCTGGGGACAGTCTATATTTTCAGTTCAATTGAACTGCCACGTACATGATGGCACAATATGTGATTCTAGATAAGCCATTTTAGAGCTAAGTATAAAATTGCACGTGACTCTGGAAGATTCCTGATCAACCCCCAAGTTGCTGCTTCTTTTTTAGTAAAGGAAATGAACATCGACCATGTTGGCTGGGCTGATGAGAGTCGAATAACATCTGTACGGCCACATGTTCCTCAACCCTGGACTATACTATTGTTTTTGAAAGCTCATGCTACAGAAAAACAATTAGTCTAAGCAACATGCAGGGTGTGGGCTTTTAACACACCACAGAAGCAAATATTATTTTGATATATGTTGTGATCTAGAGCTCAGTGATCTAAGTTGCATGCCTTTTTCTAGAGTGGCTTCCAAAGTATAAGGCTATTCCCATTTATGTCTGCTGTAGTATCTTCTCGTGTCTGTGAACAAACTTTTCAGTGGTATTTTTAAATTTTTCTTATTACTGTATATTTGTTCATCACTTAAAAAAAAAAACTTCTCCAAATGATGTACAGTCTCTGCTCTACTGTTCCATTTGTTAGAATAAGGTAAAGCATCAATTCTTCGGTGATCAGCCTTCTACTCTACATGTATAAAAGCAGAAGAAGCATAAAAAAGTAAAGGTAAAGGGACCCCTGACCGTTAGGTCTAGTCGTAGCCGACTCTGGGGTTGCGGCGCTCATCTGGCTTTATTGGCCAAGGGAGCCGGTGTTTGTCCACAAACAGCTTCCAGGTCATGTGGCCAGCATGACTAAGCCGCTTCTGGCAAACCAGAGCAGCGCATGGAAACGCCATTTACCTTCCCGCCGGAGCGGTACCTATTTATCTACTTGCACTTTGATGTGCTTTCAAACTGCTAGGTTGGCAGGAGCAGGGACTGAGCAACGGGAACTCACCCCATCACAGGGATTCGAACCGCCGACCTTCTGATTGGCAAATCCTAGGCTCTGTGGTTTAACCCACAGTGCCACCCGCGTCCCAATTGTTAGAATGGTAAGATATTAATTCAAACCTCTTCATTTCAGTATTCGGGGATACAGGAATAAATTCTCTTATGATGTTAGATCATCGTTTTGGCTTGGTTAAGGTTTATGACAGAATACCATTAATAGTTCACTAATGCATCAATCAAGTCAATATACAGCACATGCTATATATTGCAATATATAGCACATGTTACATATATATACATTCTAAGTTAAACTAATTTAAGAATATATATATATAGCGTATGTGTGAAGTTAAATCTGTAATGACATTAATGAATTTCAATAAAGAATTTTTTTCATCTTAAAAAAAAGACAATATATAGCACATGCTTATAGACCCAATCAAGATAATATATAACATTTTCTGTTGACCATACGCATACATTTTCTGCTCATTTCTAAGTGTGATTGGACTCTGCTGAGGTGACTAGAAATATATTGGACTGCATGAAAAATAAATGTGGCTGCTTATTACATTACTTTTGGTTTTTTAATGTGCAGGCTTATCACTAGTTATTTGTTTGAGAAGCATTCGCTTTTTCTTTAAATCATTCTCTTAGCTGCATTGTTCTGGCTCCCTTGTAATTCTTGTTATGAACAATATTTTGTAAAAGAAATATTTTGGTTTCTCTTTCAATCTGGTATTGATTTCTGCTGTCACTGCTCTCAAAAGATCACTTGTTCTTTAAACCTCACTGAGGAGGTTTTGGGTTGGTGGGAGTGTCAATGTGGCTTCTCTAATTTTCTCTGATGATAATGAAAGCAGCTGGAGAAGGGATGGGCAAAAGATGCAATACTTGGGCTCTTTCTTTCCTTCTCTTTTTGCACCTACAGTAATGTGGTCCCTGTGCTTGTCATTGAAATGTTGCTTTGTTTTTGTTTGTGTGCTACCACGTTAACCTAAATTAATGTAAGCAATTAAAATGCTCATTATCTGAGGCTCAAAAATTAAGTGCTAGTTTGCAGAGCAGCACCTTTGGAGAGCAATATTAGAGCAGAACATCTCACAAACGTATTTGTTAATGGAAAATGAGAAATGCAGAGGAGATATTGGATCACGTGAGGGACTAAAGCACTGCAAATGAGCTGGACTGGGGGGGGAATGTCTATGGGATCAAACTGGGAAAGGATGGCTAGTAGTCAGGGTGGCTATGTTCTAACCTGTGCTGTCAGAGAAAGGATGCCTCTGCATTTCGGTTGCTGGGCATCACAAGTGGGGAGAGTTCTGCTGCGCTCAGGTCTTGTCTGTCAACTTCCCTTAGGCATCTGGTTGCCACTGTGAGAATACGACCCGGACACTGAGGTCCAGCACCGAGGCCCTTCTGGCAGTTCCCTCACTGCAAGAAGCCAAGTTACAGGGAACCAGGCAGAGGGCCTTCTCGGTAGTGGCACCTTCCCTGTGGAACACCCTCCCACCAGATGTCAAAGAGAACAACAACTACCAGGCTTTTAGAAGACATCTGAAGGCAGCCCTGTTTCGGGAAGCTTTTAATGTTTGATGTATTATAGTATTTTAATATTCTTTTGGAAGCCGCCCAGAGTGGCTGGGGAAGCCCAGCCAGATGGGCGGGGTATAAATAATAAATTATTATTATTGTTGTTGTTGTTGTTGTTGTTGTTGTTGTTGTTGTTGTTGTTATTGGATGCTGGACTAGATGAGCCTTTGATCTGAGCCAGAATGGCTGTTCTTATGTTCTTAGGATATAAGCGTAGAAAGTTCCATTTCCCTCACCTGACCCCTCCTGATTGAAATAAAATTATATCCCTTTCCACTGCACTCACTTGTTTTCTTTTATTCTTTTGCATTTATTCAGTGGGGGAAATATATGATTAAATAAACATGGTTGTCCTTATCCAGTTTGGCCCTGAATCTCCAAATGAAAAACAAAACAAAAACCCTTTGGTCAAATACAGGAGCAAAACACTCTTGAGCCCTGAATTAAGCATCAACCTAGAAATTACATTTATATATACAACTTAGCTGAAATTAGACATTTCTGCCAAATTTTCACTGACAGACATCCACCCTTACTTTCAAAACATGCACTTTCTGTGTCCCACTTGGTATCATTTTCCTTGTTTCATTTTCACACCTGTTTACTACATCATCCCTGACATTTTATTAACCACAAAAAGTGGGATGATTCTGCCAATTAGTAACACTGTTTTATTCAGTCTGGGGATTTTTATATATATAAAAAAAACCCACTACTGATTGACCTACAGTGGAACAGATGCTTATCTGTGTAGATTATTTGATGTGTATTGCAAATTCAAATGTTATAGGCTCCAGGAGGAATAGGACATGGCCTTTACTAAAATAGAGACAATAAGAGAGGACTCTTCAGCCAATATTTTTGCTCTTTTTTACTTTCTTTCTGGCAACATTTGTAACCATTAAATGGTCTCAATGAAAAAATATAGATATAGTCAGCTGAAAAATAAAGTCTGTCTAGAATCCAAACACAAATATTTACCTATGCTAAATTATAGTACAACTTACTTACCTATTCATGGACTTAACATCTGAGGACTATTGGAAACAGATAAAAGAGCAAAGTTAAGTAGTACAACGTTATTTACTCAGGAGAATTGTATTTGGTGTGAGGACAAGTTTTTTGTTTTTGTTTTAAATGGGTTACAGTTGTGACTGAAACATTGAGTGCATTCTCCATTTTTAGTGTAGATGGAAAGTGGAGTAGTTATGATTTGTTTGGGTGAACCTAAGAAGAGTTTTACTTGATCAGACCAAAGACCAATCCAACATCCTCTTATCACAGTGGCCAAAGAGATGTCTATTGGAATATTTGACCATCAAAATATGTACTACAGCACTAAAATGCTCCAATCCAGTGAGGAAACTGATATGAAAGCATGTCATTGTGATAGTCATCTGGATTGGGCCCAAGCTAAATTGATGAGCATCCAAAGCCACATGCCATTAGAGCTCCTTGGGGGCTCTATGCTTAAGATGCTTCCAAATTTCAATGTATGTGCAGCTGAGATTTATCTCTAGCAAAAGCACAACTGTTCATGTTACATACTGACCGTTGCCGATCATAAAATCTGTACTCTTCACACTCCTGCAACATATTCAGAAGGTAACTTAATCTTGTGCATGTCTCCAAACCTGTCCTCAAAAACATATGAACAGATGATGTTAGTATTTCTGACTTTGACTCTAATTGAGCCTTGCAAATATGTTCAAGTAATACAGTAACCTGGTGCTGCACATATTGTTTTGGGGCAATGGGACTAGATTTCATTTCACATTGCTATATCACCCGCTATCAACAGTGCCTTGTCATTTCAATCTGTCACACATTTTCTTTGCCATCTTTGAAATCATATGTTAGTCTCATCTCCATCTCCATCTGGAGCTAGGAGCAAAGAAGCTGTTATACAGTGAGAAATTGTGCTCTCCTGATACTTTGTTCCGTATGGGTGATAGGAATTGAGGAAATCCAGAGATGCTTAGCAAAGGAGTGACCTAAGGGGCTGGTACATTTGCACAGCATGTTTATACTGCAGTGAGCTGTACCAAATTAGTGTAACTTAATATGCAAGTCTTCGTATTGACCTGTTATGGGGGGTTTTTTTGGTGGGAGGGTTGTTTTTGCAGAAAGCATGTAAAGCATTTTGTAATTTATGTACTGCTCTCACTGAAATTATTACAATGTTAGCAAATATAGAACATATTTGGCAGAATAATGACTACAGATGCAATCCCATGCACATTTAGAACAATAAAACCATACATTTGGATGGGTCTTGCAGGCTATCTAGTCCGAGCCTTTCCTCAGTGCAGAAAATTCAGAGTGAAAGTATCCCCAACAGATGGCTGTCCAAACTGTATTTGAAGACTTATGGCATATAAGAGCCTGATCTAACAGTAAGTCACATTACAGTGAAACTTTCTTCTCAGAAGACAGAGGACTGTGCTACATAAATATTAAAAAGTATTCAATGGCATGGTTGGGCTGCACTGCTCACCTGACCTCCCTCTGGCTAAGTCACTGCTGCATAGTGGGAGAGAGGGGAGGCAATGGCGAGACTGGAATAGCACAAACACATCAATGGGAGAAACAGATTGGCTCTGCCATCACATTTGCCCCATGTTGCCTCCCATCTTCCCAGCAGCAATTCAGCCAGAGGGAGGTCAGAGGAACAGCATAGTCCCATCATACTGTCTGCTACTGGTATTAACAGTGAAAAGGAAAGATCCTGGTTCATGTTTCACCTGATGACATTAGCAAGCCATTATGCTTCAGCCTCAGCATCTGTTACCCACCTTTGAATTGTATATAGCACTTTAAAAGTGTTGTTGTTGTTGTTGTTGTTGTTGTTGTTATCCTGGCATTCATTATGAAAGGCATGTTAAATGTCACTATGCACACTCTGCACACTCCCAGACTACTCAAATCCTTTTGAAGTCAATGAAATTTAAGCAATCTAACTGTGCACAGGGTTGTAGCCTTGGTACCTCCACATATATTGCCTTCTGGATATATTTTTCAAACACATTAAAAATCAAACATTCGGCCTCAATATGCTAATTTTATGAAGCATCGCAGAGATCAGTATGCCACAGATTTCCCATATCAATAATACAAAATGTTGGTTTATCAAGTTAGTGAGCCAGGAACCGGGGCTGCAATGCAAATAGCACCAGCTCATCTTTCTGCCAGGCTCTGTCAATGACCATCAAAGTCAAAAAGTCCACTGACAATGATAGTTGTGCCGTATGGAGTGCCAAGTCATGCTATTATTCAGCTTCACTAATATTTGCTGGTTTGTTGCCAGCATCCCTGTTGGGTTGTAAAACACCCATCTGGCCAAGCTCCACTGATGGAGATCACTTATTAAACCATTCAGGTTCAGGTTCAGAGAGCCATCAAAATATGTTAACAGGTAACCCAGATAAGGATTTGTTTTATCAAATTTCTCTGAAAAGTGAAGACGTTTTCAGATGATGGAAAAGCCAGCAGTACAAGCAAAAAGAACACATCTTGAATATATATTGCTGCATTGTTGACATTTAAAGCCCTGTACAGCTTGTCACTGAGAGACCCTAGAAAGAATCCCATCCCCCTATGAACCTTCATGAGGCTTAAGATATTCAGGTAGACACCTCCTTTGAATGTTTTCCTTGGATCAGGTATGTTTGGTATTATCCACAAGATGACTCACTTTCTCAGTAGTGGCAACTTATAATGGTTTTTAATGTCATATTGCCCCTTTGAAGCCTGTCAAGCTTCTTGGCCTTTTAAAAACAGGTGAAGAGAAGTGGAGCTCAAAAGTTTTGCGGCATTAATTGGTTCATTCATTATTATTTTTAAAAACTAACAAGTCATCGGTAACATGCCTTTAAAAGATATGCACCTGGAAAACCTCCTACATCTGCTGTGCACATATTTTTAAAATACGTTAGAACATGACTTGGAGGCCTGGATAGGGAAGCCATCTTAACTGGATGGACAACATGCTGTGCCTCAGATCTGATGCAAAGCCTCACCTCTACTTAAATTCCGAAGCCTTGGATTCCCTACAGCCTGTAAAGGGGAAATCAACAAGCGCCTGTTTGTTTTTCTAATTTATATACCACTTGGCCCACCTAAGGCGGCTTATGATATTATAAAAACATAGTGAGCAAAATAAACTAAAATAATCAAAACTAAGGTCAGCAAACATTAACAATTATTTCAAAGGCTGGTTGAAACTGTTAACAGAGACTAATAAGCATGCCCAGATGCTCTGTAAGCAAAGTTTATTTTATTTTTTTTAAGTTTTAAAAAAGAAGAGAAGGGCAGGAGATCTCAGACCAAACATACAATCCCCTTGTCCACCCCCACCATACCATCCCCCCAATAACACCCCTGGAGAGGAGGAAAAAGCACCACCCTGGCCCATTGTCCAGGAATGATCACACAAGAAGCATGGGTTTTATTGCAAGGTTTCTTGCCTATCTTGTTACATTGCATGTTTCCTAAAGGAGCTCTCACGAATGATTTGCCTAGCACAATTTTCCTTGCGTGGATGCAGACTGGACTGTGCTGTGTCCTTTCCAGAAACTTGTTAGGTGCAATGCTCTATCTTTTACTGACATGAAACCCAATCTAAGTTGGATTGCCCGTGACATTTCTGTCTAACTTATTATTTCCCTCAGAGTATAATATCAGAGGGCCGCAGGCACTACTGAGCAACTCCTGAAGCTTCTTGTTATCACACTGTGCTATCTGGGCTTACATTTGTCATAGTTCAGTTAACAAGAGCAGCTCCCACCAATGCTTTGCAACCAATTCTACACTGCGTTAGAAAGAACAGCTTAGGCTGTTTCATTTCAAACCTTAAGCCTCCCTTATCCTGTCCCTTTTTTCAACTACTTGGCCCCTCTGTTTCTCCTTGAATGTGTCCTCTACCATCTCTTTCTCCCGTTGTTACAGGTGACATTTCCTACTCTATAGCTCGCAGCTATCCCTCAACTACAAAGGTAGCTGAAGCAGCTTCCAAAAATACCAGCTCCCAGGAGTCAGGAGCGGGTCTCGAGCCTGTGTAATAAATGAATTCATGATTCTCAATCCTCCGATGACATTAATGGTGGTGCGTGGAGCAAAGCAGCAAGTTAATGTTAATTTCTGCAGGTAATGCGTGAAAGGAGATAGGGAGAGCTTGAAAGGTCAACATCTGCTGCTGTGCAGGAGAGTTGCAAAATTTGATTGTCCAGTAAATGTCAACACCGTAGTCAAAAATCTACATGTCACCCTCCCCATTTAATCTTACTTTGCAGTCTGTTTCCCAGCCAGAGATCATGCTGCATTTAAAATAAAAACCCTTGAGTTCTAAAATGGGATTGTATGATTGCATTACCATGGCAATAAGGCACCTGTAAATTACAAACTTGTCATTTAATCAGCATAAATGTAGGTAGTACAACGCCTGTGATTTTTATATCAATTTTCAGGGAATGTTGAAGAGCCCTTAATGATTATATACCATAAAGAACTGCATTTCCAACTGTTGCCATGGTATTATGCGTTCCTCTCTCTCTCTTTCCCCCCTAAAAGACAGTGACTGGAATGCAGAGCGGATAATGAATCTAATTGATTGTCCTCTGCACCTTGCAGAGATGCTTTATTTTGTCTCTGCTTTTGTGCAGGCTTTTGTTTTACAACAGATCGGAAGCAGGACTACATTGTGTAAAAGCAATGATGGCTTTAGTAGAGAGGAAGGCAAATCCATTTTTCAGAGAGAACAAATAAAAAGACCAGCTTGAAACTGCCCATATTGAAATTTTCTTCATGGACCACATGGTAGATAATAACAGCTATTGGGAAAGAAACCACTGCGTTATGTTTAGATACTGAAATTTTCAGTGCAGGGGAAGGAGAGAAGTGGGGGGACTCAAATGGCAGGATTAATATTCTCTCCGTGCATTGGCTTTTTCAAATATTTAAGAATGAAAATATGAAGTAGCCTTGTGGTCAATATTATCTAGCCTGACAGGCAGCAGTTTCTCAATGTCTCCCAGCCCAGTAAAATCCTTTAACTGGAGATCCCGAGAACTGAACCTGGAGAATTGTTCACGAGAAACACAGTGTTTGTTTTCATTTCTAACCCACCTTTCATGGCGAACCCTGACAAGATAGCATACAGAAATCTTGAGAACAAAATGGAGTGCAATAAAAATAGAGGGTTGTATCCAATAAAGCACCAGTAGAATTCTGCTGGTGTGGCAACATTTTTGTTTCCCCTCCTCCCCATCTGTTCTGGAGGGTCCCCCAACCCTCTACAGCTAATTTTAAGGGTCTGCAAGGTAGGGAGCAGCACAGGGGAGGCAAGGAAAGAAAAGTTCTGTTCTGCTAGTGCATGTCCCTTGTGCTAGTCAACCAGGAGAGCTGGATACCGCCTGTACAGACATCACAGACTATGCCTGTGGGCATGATCCCACTTAAAAATGTTTCAAAGGCTGCTTGAAATAAGCCAGTATGAATTTCCTGAGTTATCCAGCTATGCAGGCACAGCAGCCACCTTTCAAATATACTCTCCCATTAATCAATGGATCTTCCATTAAAAGGAAATCTGGATATTCAACAGAACTGCTCTTCTCCACCACCCTTCCTGGCAGTGACAAGCAAAGAGGTTCTTTTCTCTCTCTTCCTTTCCACCTCTTTTCCTTTGAAGAAGAAGAAGAAAAATTCTGGTGCACGGCTCAAAGAAGCAGCAGTGAAGTTAAGAACCTAAGAACAGCCCTGCTGGATCAGGCCAGTGCTCCATCTAGCCCAGCATCCTGTTCTCCCAGTGGCCAATCAGATGCCTGTGGGAAGCCCACAAGAAGGACCTGGGAGCAGCAGCAGTAACTGGTATTCAGATGAATGCTGCCTCTGACCATGGAGGTGGAACACAGCCACTGGAGCTGAGAGTAGCCTTGTCCCCCATGAATTAGTCTAACACCAACTTGGCCAGTGCTTCTCTGAGCTACACAGATTAACAATCGGATTTTGAAAAGCGAAAGGGTGCCGACGCCGCAGCTGGCAATACATTGGGGACTCATTGGAGACTCAAGGAAGGGCTGGGACTAGTGTCACTGCCTGAGTGGCTGGATTTCCTGTGCAGCTTTGTGCCAATTTACTGTGTGCTTATTTATTCTACCTGCAACACACGTGCTAGTGTGCATCGCCACACTAGAGGTAGGATTTACAGGAGGATTTACAGGAGTTGGTGGTGCAAGGCGTCTGCAGTTTCCCCCCTCTCATGAGTTTTCATCCTATCTTTATGGATCAACTGCAACCAATGATGCACAGACGCTTAATCCCCCTTTTAAATAAAATTAGACGTGTAATTCTTATATAGGCCTGCTAATTATTGATTTTCTCCAAGCTCTCATCTCTCCGAAAGTTAGCTGTACTAGAAGTGGTACATCTGCTCATACAAACATTTTGACGGCTAATGATTCCTTGCAACATCTGTTATGCTGTTACCGAACAGTTGTGGATTCTTTAAGGAGACCCAAGGGACTAGACCTGAGCCACCTCAATCTTGGGTACTGTTTTTGGAAATTGTAAGGAACGCACCATCAGGACTGATCTGTATCCACTGTGCTGTGCCCAAATATATGCATCCTTCCAGCATATCATTTCATTGTCCCCTACTGTTTCTCATTCCTTAAAGCCTTTGCTAGTTTACATTTTTGTTTCACTGCTTGCCACTCGGTCGCAGAATATGAAAGTAGCAAAACAGAAAGTTCACATCTAAATAGAGGAAATGGTGAACCACAGTTACGGAGGTGGACTTAACATGGGTGGCAGCAGAATCTAATAGGCTCTGAGAAGTTGGTAGTCAATTGTATGATAATCTCTTGAATAGTAACTAGGACTGAAGAAACAGATTGAAGGGCTTGAGAAGTTTTTAAAAAGAAGATCAAACTATGCATACAAAGAAGACAATGTTCTTTTAAGAAAGTGGGGATATTTATACAATGAATCAGTCTTCAGCTATTGCTCTGCACATGATGATTTGCTGCCCCAAGCTGGTAGAAATTCTGTACTCCTATGAGATGACTACCTCTTATTTAAAAATGGTCTGGCAGTATTGGTTTTTTTCCTGCTTCTCAGAGTGATAGGAAGTTCATTACAACATTTGTTAAGCACCAGTTTCCTTTGACGAGGAGAGTGTTGACAACTGCATGCATTTCTTTTAAAAAGTACCACTTGTGCCCAGTGATGAATAAACTGTGGTTTTGTTGAACAGATGAGGCTGCCTTCTACCGAGTCAATCCATTGGTACATCTAGTCTGGCAGCATTTCCTCGCTCTGGCCAACTGTAGTTGGATAAGGGTGCAGAGAGTTGTTAAGAGATTTCTATTCCTGCCACAGAGCTACAATTTCTAGAGTGGTTTAACAACTAACACATCTTCCCATGGAACTCTTGAGAGCTGCAGCTTGGTAGGAAGAACATGTTGTTGTTGTTGTTGTTGTTGTTGTTGTTGTTGTTGTTGTTGTTGTTGTTAGAAACCCACAATTCCAGGGATTATTTGGAGGAAGCTATGAGTGTCAAAGTGGTACAATAACACTTTAAAAGTATGGTGTAAATGTGGTCAATTACAGCAAATCCTGCCAGGGTCTCTTTCGTCATGTACTACTGGATCATGTCATGTACTTGCTGCCAAGGAGTGTGGTGGAGTCTCCTTCTTTGGAGGTCTTTAAGCAGAGGCTTGACAACCATATGTCAGGAGTGCTCTGATGGTGTTTCCATATGTCAGGAGTGCTCTGATGGTGTTTCCTGCTTGGCCCTTGTGGTCTCTTCCAACTCTATGATTCTATGATTCTATCCTTTTAACCGGAGATTAGACAGCACTGGTATCCAGTGTGGCAGCTTCCATATACTTTTTGTTTTTCTTTTAAAAAATGCCTTCTAGATTAAGCCTCGCATTGGTATACAGAGATTCATAAAAACATTAAAACATATTAAAACATTTAAATCAGAATATAAAAATGAAGGGCAGCTGATAAATCAGGCAGGGCACAACTGTGGAATAACTTGCTGGAATTAAACACTGATAAGAGATGTTATAGAGTCTTAGAATCATAGAGTCATAGAACTGTAGAGTTGGAAGGGATACCAAGGGTCATCTAGTCCAACCCCCTGCAATGCAGGAATCTCAACGAAAGCATCCATGGCAGATGGCTATCCAACTCCTGCTAAAAGAAAAACCTCCAAGGAAGGAGAGTCCACCACCTTCTGAGGGAGTCCATTCCACTGTTGAACAGTTCTTCCTCTCAGAAAGTTCTCCCTGATGCTTAGTTGGAATCTCCTTCCTTGTAACTTGAATCCATTGGTTCGGGTCCTACCCTCCAGAGCAGGAGAAAACACACTTGCTCCATTTTCCATGTGGCAGCTCTTGAGATATTTGAAGATATTTAGCAGATCCCCTCTCAGCCTCTGCTTATCCAGGCTAAACATACCAAATTCCCTCAACTATTCCTCATAAGCTTTGGTTTCCAGATCCTTAATCATCTTGGTCACCCTCCTCTGCTCACATTCCTGCTTGTCTATATCATTCTTAAATTGCCATGCCCATAACTGGACACAGTTTTCCAGGTGTGATCTGACCAAGGCAAAATAGAGTAGTACTATTATTTCCCTTGATCTGGACACTATACCTCTGTTGATGCAACCTAGAACAGCACTAGCCTTTTTTTTTTTGCTGCTGCATTACACTATTGACCCACGGTAAACTTTGGATCTACTAAGACCCCTAGATCCTTTTCACATGTACTACTGGCAAGCCAGGTGTCCCCCATCTTATATTTGTGCAGCTGGTTTTTCCTGCCTAAGCATAGAACATTACAACTGTCCCTTTTGAAATTCATTTTGTTAATTTGGGTCCAGTTCTCCAATCAGTTAAGTTCTGTCTTCTGCGGCATTAGCTACCCCTTCCAGTTTGGTGTCATCTGCACAACTGATTATCATCCCCTCAATTCCTTCTTCCAAGTCTTTTATAAAGATGTTGAACAATGATGAACCCAACATGTCACTTTTTTCCCAGGATAGCAGGGAGCACTTTGTCAAAAGCCTTAACCAAAATCAAGATACACTACAAGCACCGCATTTCCCTGATCCACCAAGCTTGTAACTCTATCATAAGAAAACAATGAGATTCATCTGGCTGTTTTTGAGAAACCCATTATGGGTCTTTGTAATCACAGTTTCCTTCTCTAAGTGCTCACAGACCAAACATTTAATTATGTCAGCTTGGCATCGATGTCAAGCTGACCAGTCGGCAGTTACCTGGGTGTATATTAATAATTTTATAAGACTAAGAGGACAAAACAAATGAATGCTCAGCCTCTTGGTTCTCTAGCAGTCCTAGCTAAGGATCTTGTGAAGAAGCAGCTTTTCTTTCCTTTTCTTTTTCTGCCCACAGATGCTAATTAATTTGGACATAGGAAAAAAGCATCTGAGGAGCTCACATCATACAAGCAGCTCATCTGTAGTTTGTTAACAAAATTAAATGACAGCTAATCTGGTTACAGTCTTTCTATTTGACATGTAACGTAATTATATGACTTGGCATGAAGTTTAAGAGCTAAACGTTTTTTCTTCCTCCCACCAAGTTGTTCAATAAAAGTGATATTATACTATTAGATTAATAGAGCAATTATAAGGATCTACTTGAGGATGTTCTTAGAGATTCTGGAAGAGAAAATGAATGAATTAAAGATAACTTTAATGTGGCATAGTGATAAGAGGGGAGGGTTGGCTTAATAAAGACAATCTGACAACACAAAAATTCCAAAAATACCTATATGTGTAAACAATCCAAATTGTTGCAGCTAATTAGCTCTTTCACAGCAATGCCAGATAGAAATATTAAAAGGTTCATTTGTCCACTGTTGTGATTATCACCCACTAGCTAATTTCCCTGTGGCTATTTTCCTTTTCTTCCTTGTCACTAGCAAAGACTCTTGGAAGGTTTTTCTTGATTTCAGCACACATTTTACTTATTTCTTAAAATGGCCTGAACAATACTGAGACACTCCATAGAGTGGGAGAGAGAAAGAGGGGTGAGTGCGGGAGAGAGGTTGTATGTATGTAATGAGGACAAGTTAAAGTTACAATTTGATCTGTTTACTTTCTGACTCTAGATGGTGCTCCCAATGGATTCTGGTACCAACCAATGAAGTCCACACTTCGCGGTGAAGTCCACAGTGCACCTTTGGAAGGAAGAGGAGGTTACAAATTTAATAAACAACTGCTATTGTTGTCAAATTTAATAATAGTTGTTGGTGGTGGTCTAGTTACTATATCAGTGCATGTGCTGTTCTTGTTCCTATAACAAGCTCTAGCAGTTATGTCTGAAAAAGTTGGGATTCAAGAAAAATTATCTGCCAAGGAAGTCATTCTAAAATTAGACTCTTCTATAATGCTTCCAGAATTGATTTTAAGTAGGGCTTATTTACACAAGCTCATTTCCCCAGCATTGGGGCAGTATTCAATGAACCCATTTTGGCAGCTCAATGACTTTTGGTTACTCACCAGAACTCTCTACCCCTCTAAGGACCCCACCCTTCATTGCCAGAAGTAAGATTACTTCATTCTAGTACACCTATTCACCACATGTAGATAACTTTGTGCTCGTAATTTCTGTTTTGTAGAGGGTTGTTTCTGACTTTGCAAAACTCCAGTTCCTATGTCAAGGAGGGTGGCTGGGGAAACCCAGCCAGATGGGCAGAGTGTAAATAATAAATTATTATTATTATTCTCCTTTTTTCATGTTTTCTCTGATTGGTGATTTCACAAGTTTTCGGGGCGGGGGGTAACGTGTGGGAGGAGGTGGCAGCAAACTTATTATAGCTAAAGATAACAGAACACTTAACATATAGCAAGAAGGAAAACAAAACCCACAGTCCCAAGAGCAGAAATTTCACATGTACCAAAGACATAGCTGCTGGGATGAGAATCAAATAGAAATGAAATGAAAAGCTACACACAGGCACACCCACTGAGAAGACTCGACGAGACCTGTGTGACCTTAATACTGCGTCCATGCGGGAACTCTGCAATGCTTATTAAGATACGGGTAGACATTTAAACTTTTGAAATCTTCATGTGCCATAAAAGAAATGGAATAAAACTGTAGATTCTTATTTTCGACCCTTCCCACCCTCAACCTTTGTCTAAATTGGTTGTTTTACATTAACATGTCAGGAACAGAGTGAGCATTCAATGTACATAGTAAAAGCAGCATTCATTAAATCGATATAATTTATTTGGACATTTTAAAGGCCTTTGATAAAGTTCCTCAGAAGAAGGCTGTTCTGGAAACTCTGCCTTAATGGGGGTGAGAGATAAAGTTCTCTGGTGGATTAGGAATGTGGCTGCAGATGGGAGGAACAAAGAAAAGAGAACAAATGTTTAATTTTCAACATGGAAGGAGGTTAATAATGGGGTGCCCTAAAGATCCCTGGTATAGCTCGCGGTGCTTAGTATATGTATTAATGATCCAGAAAAAAGAATGAATGACAGGGTGGCAAAAACTGCAGAAGATATAAACTGGCAGGAGCATGTAAGTGAGGGAAATGATCAGGAAGAAACCGAAGAGCCCAGCCTCTTAACAATATGGAGTTACATGATGTAGGAAAGAGGGATACATTTAGTTTGGTTCCCGTCTGAAGGTGAACCTACCCTATTCACAATCCTTGAAACAAAATGCAAAATGAAACACATCTCTCCTTAGAAATTCTCTGAATTTTGCAATACAGTTCTGCAGCCAAGTAACATGTACAAACATTTATGTAAATATGTAAAAAAAAAAGTACGAAATTGCTTTCAGAGATGTGTATGCTGGACAAAACTGCACACCAATATTGGGATAATTGGCTTTCATAAGGATATATATCAGCAACTTTTGGCAAATATGCCCATCCCTAGCTATTCACAGCCATATATTGAGTAGAAAGACCTTAGTTCAGTTACAAAATGCATGCTTTGCAAGCAAAATATCCAAGGTTCAGCAGCAGCAGGGCAAAGGGGGAGATCAGCAACAATGCCCTCCCAGTGGTGGCAGCATTTTGTCCACTGGGAAGGGGATAGGCCAGTGAGTTTGAAGGAGCTCTGAGCTGGTGGCATTGGCATCTCACAGGTGTGTGGCATCCCACACAGCTGCTGGATGGGGCACTGCCATTCAAAGCTCCCCTAGCCTTTCTGTCATCTCACCCTATCACATCCCCATCCTAGTGAATGCCCCACCCCCACCACCAAGAGGATGCCACTGCCATTCCCCCCACCCGTGTTGTGGTTGCCAAGGTTCAGTTCCCAGAATCTCAAGGAATACCAAATTAGCTAGGTGGGCTAATGGTCTAAACTGGTATTAGGCAACACCCTGTGCTCCACTGAAAGAACACAGCTCTTTCTAGGCATTTCCTCTCTAGAGGAAAGCAGAAACAGTGGCTTCCTTTCACTGGAGATGGCACCGTGCAAATTGGAAGAGGGATGGGGTATGGTGGTAGCAGCAAGGAGAGGGAGCTCCAGGTAGGTGTTTCTCTTTAAAGGGTTGGTGGAACACTCCTGAACAGGATGGGTTACAGCATGAGGGATGCTGTGGGAAGGGATCATTGTTCAAAACTGGACAGAAGCACTTTGTGAGATCCACTAGAGCAAAAGTACAATTCTATCTACCTGTGCCTATTATGAGAGATACAAAGCATAGCAGAACATCCAAAAGCTGAAGAACCTAAAGCTGAAGCTAAACTTGAGACGGAATTGGAAGTCAGAGGGAGAAGAGCTGTGATCATTAAGGCTGAGCAAGACAAATAATGTGAGCAGCAGAATTCTGAACAAAAACCAAAGATTTAAGATGCGAGAAAGGTGACTAGAAAGGAAAACATTACAATAACCAAGATGGGAAATGACAGGCGCTCTTCAATAATTCCACACCTGAAATCTGCCAGAGCACAGAGAGCACAATCATTCTGCATTATGCAAATAAGGCTGCAAATGTTCTGAATTTCCAAGGAACTCGGGCACTTCTCCCTTGCAATGTGCTGGGGAAGTAGGAATGACACAGGAGAGGCTCATTTGTGATACAGAGACACCACAAGATAATTGCACTACAGCAGGGCCTTTATTCTCTAGAGCATACTTAGCATAATGGTTAATTCATCCCCAGCATGATCCACAATCTAGTTAAGTTAAATTTAATTCAGGTTTTTTCCCCAAGATAATGTAGTCCTTTTAAAGCCAAACTTCATATATCCATTTGTTACCTTCACTCCCAGGGTACAAAGAACCCGACAAAGATTGCCAAAAATTTGAGGGGGCAGCCACGTCTACCCCCAAAAGAACACTCCAAGATACTGTATTGTCTGCTAGCTTCAGTGGTGAGATTTCCCTGAAGCTCATCGGTTCCAGAGAGTTCAAAGGCTGCAAAAGAGGGGTTTGATATTCCAGAGACCATGAGAAGATCAGAGTCTAGTTCCAACTGCAAGCAGTGCTTATCCTTCAACTTTCCCCCCTAATTGCAGAGACACACATCCCCACGCTATGGCAGGTCTAGGAATAAGATCATCAGGAGAAACACTTAATGAGGGCAGGGAGTGTATGTTGAGGTGAATGAGTTTGCTTTCTTTTAAAATGTGTGAGTAGGGGCTGAGTGACATTTGTCATTTAAATGTGTGTGAAAGATATGTGTGAATAGGGAGTGGGAACAAATGTGTCACACAGAGGCAAAATGGTCCACTCTTTGACCATTCTTTTAACAATCCTGTTTGAGAGCATGGGAGGTTGCTTAGGCCTTAGAGGATGTTAATGGACCATTAATCCATGCTAAGTGATTTTAAAGGTACACCTACAGTAATTAATCTAATATGATTCTTAAGGGGGGAAGGGAGCAGGAATAAGAGGAGTTGAATAATGTACATGTATTATGCCTTATAAAGAAGAGTGTCAGGCCTGGAAAATGGGAGCCTGTAAGCCATATTCTTCCTCACAGGCTCCCTGGCTAAAAGCAAGTAGTTACTCCATACTATAATAGCTCTAAACTTTTTCAGATGACTAACCAGGACAATGCCCACTTATGTTAGTTGCAGTTCAGCCCTCACAGAATGCAAGTCATATAATTTACGTGTGTGTGGTGTTAAAAGAGTTTAAATGGCACTCCCACCTGAGATCCTGAGACTTACAAAGCCCACAAGTGCAGTAATTCTATAATTAGCTGTAATTAATGTCCATATGGAGCTTCATTTTTTCCCCTCTCCGCACATATTACAGAAAGTTTATTTGAGTACTTAATTCATGGTGAACTCGTACCACTGCTAGCAGTGAGCAATCCCTTGGTAGATAGTATGTCTTGCAGAACTGCAGGTAAATATCAGAAAGCTGCAGTGAATCGGTAGAGATCTCTGTTTGCATAGTTGCCCTGAAGTCTTAAGGGTGCAGTTGGTTCAGATGATTCATTGCATTTGCTGTTTGGATTGTTTTCCAGTTACTCTGGAGATTTTCTTTATTTGCGTTGTTGATAAAATGTCTTACGAGCCTTTGAAGAAAAAAAAGGTCCAGCTCAAGGTCACTTCTCTGTTAAGTACAGACTTTTGGAACTGCTAGTTTGAAGCATATATTCCTGCAGGTGGAGGGCAACTGAGTAAAGAAGAGAGAGGCATTACTGGCTGTGGGTCACTCAACAGGCCCAGGCACTACTCTGTCACATCCTGGAGCCAGTGTGGTGTAGTGGTTAAGAGTGGTAGTCTCGTAATCTGGTGAATTGGGTTCTCATCTCCGCTCCTCCACATGCAGCTGCTGGGTGACCTTGGCTAGTCACATTTTTTTGAAGTTTCTCAGCCCCACTCACCCCACAGAATGTTTGTTGTGGGGGAGGAAGGGAAAGGAGAATGTTAGCTGCTTTGAGACTCCTTAGGGTAGTGATAAAGCGGGATATCAAATCCAACTCTTATTCTTCTTCCTGCATTGACTCATGCCCCAGCCAATTGATGTTGGACTGGGTGGCAGGGCTAGCAGGATTGGAGTGAAAACTTGGTTGCTTCGGTGCAACCCAACCTATTTAAGGAGCCACAATCATGGAAGCAGTAGATAGGGACAAGTCCCACCTCCCCAATAGATTGAACGCTTAGGCTTTTACAGAAGAAGAACCTGCTGGATTGAGCCAATGGCCCATCTAGTCCAGTATCCTGTTCTCCCAGTGGCCAACCTGTGGGAAGCCTGCAAGAAGGACCTGGGAGCAGCAGCACTCTCTCCTCCTGTGGTTTCCAGTAACTGGTATTCAGATGATTGCTGTCACTGACCATGGAGGCATAGATAGTAGAAATTGATAGCCTTATCTTCCATGAGTTCTTTTTCTGAGTTCTTTGAAAGGACAGAAAGTTTAGGACCATCTAGGATCTCCTTGCCAGCATTCCACCTTCTCCAGACTTTCCTGCTCCTGATTTCTCTTGCCCAGGAAGTGCAGATGGATCTTCAGATACAATCGAGGGTGCCAAGTATGTTGGCAAAGCCTCCATATCCACTGGAACTTTTAACTCCTTCTGGCTTCTGTTGCCTTGTGAGGGATGCACTCTAAAAGTCAAGATAGAAATACAGTATGTTACAAAATTCAGCATTCCTTTTGGAGGCAGTGGTGCAAAAAACAACAATACCATAGACCAGGGGTCAGCAAACTTTTTCAGCAGGGGGCTGGTCCACTGTCCCTCAGACCTTGTGGGGAGCCAGACTATATTTTTTGGGGGGGAATGAACGAATTTCTATGCTCCACAAATAACCCAGAGATGCATTTTAAATAAAAGGACACATTCTACTCATGTAAAAACACGCTGATTCCCAGACTGTCCGCGGGCCGGATTTAGAAGGCGATTGGGCCGGATCTGGCCCCCAGGCCTTAGTTTGCTTATCCATGCTTTAGACACTAAAAGATGGAGTCTCTCCTCTTCCCAGCCTTCCTTGACACAGACTCTCTCTCTCTCTCTCTCTCTCTCTCTCTCTCTCTCTCTCTCTCTCTCTCTCACACACACACACACACACACACACAGCGAATTTGGGGGAAGTGGGGAGGAGAGAGGCTGGCAGCAGAGGAACCTGAGCATGGCAAAAAGTACTGAAGTGAGCTAATTACAAGCTAAGCTGAACTTTTGAAGGGGAGTTTTGCTTGGCTCATAATTGGTTTGGTTTTTCCAAACTGGAAGAGTCTGTTTCCAAAGTGCCCAGTTCAAAAATTCAGTGCCATCTCTATGTGGGAGCCATTCTACACTCTCATCATGCTGAGTGCAACTTCATTCAGGGTTCAACCCAATAATACAACGAGATGACGGAGTGTGTTGTTCCCACATCATCTAAAAGAATCAGTGGAAGTTGTCATCTCTCCAAGGAAGTTTTAGCAAGATGCTCTCAAAACATTTCTTTCTTTTGTTTATGTGCTCCTGTGATTTAAAGATAAAACCTCCAGCCAGAATCTGTAATATTTATATTCAATTAATATTATTTTCTATCAGTGTAGCTGTTTGTAGAAGGCAACTTTTCATGAAACAGTTTTAAAACTACAGTATGCTGAAAAGTCTTGTAAACATCCTGTTGGAATGAATAATGCAAAAAGCAACTGGCTTCCCGAGAAAACTACTAAACTATTAAACTAGTGTAGTTCACAGATCTGAGGGGAGCCAATTGCTCCATCTATTCTGATGAATTCAGGAGAACTCAATAGCATGCTTGCTATTCTGTGATATTTTGGTTGACCTAACAAAGATTAAAATAAAAAAATTCCTTCCAGTAGCACCTTAAAGACCAACTAAGTTAGTTCTTGGTATGAGCTTTCGTGTGCATGCACACTTCTTCAGATACACTGAAACAGAAGTTGCCAGATCCTTCTATATAGTGAGAAGGTGGGGAGGGGTATTACTCAGAAGGGTGGTGGGAATGGGAGATTGGCAGATAGCTGAGATGAGCCTGTTGACGACTCTTAACGACTGCAATAGGTCTTCCAGGAAAAGGCAAGGGGTGAGAAGGTGAAAAATGGCTTAGTCATATATAATGAGATAAGAATCCAATGTCTTTGTTCAAACAAGGTCTCTCCATGGTTTTGAGTTTGGTAATGAGTTGCAATTCAGCAGCTTCTCTTTCCAGTCTATTTCTGAAATTCCTTTGTAGTAAAACAGCTACTTTGAGATCTTGTATAGAATGTCCTGGGAGATTGAAGTGTTCTCCTACTGGTTTCTCTGTTTTGTGATTCTTAATGTCAGATTTATGTCCGTTTATTCTTTGGCGTAAGGTTTGGCCTGTTTGTCCAATATAGAGAGCTGAAGGACACTGTTGGCATTTGATGGCATACACAATGTTAGACGATGAGCAATTAAATAGTCCCGAGATGGTATGTGTGATGTTGTTGGGGCCAGTAATGGTGTTGTCCGGGTGTATGTGGCAGCAAAGTTGGCATCTGGGTTTATTGCAGGCTCTGGTGCCAGTGTCCATGTTAAGTCTGGTTGTAGTATTATTGTGGGTTAGGAGTTGTTTAAGATTAGGTGGCTGTCTGTACGCAATGAAAGGTCTTCCTCCCAGAGCTTGAGAAAGAGAACTGTCATTGTCCAGGAGAGGTTGTAGATCTCTGATGATGCGTTGTACTGTTTTAACTTGGGAGCTGTATGTGATGACTAGAGGTGTTCTGTTGTTTTCTTTTTTGGGTCTGTCTTGCAGCAAGTTCTCTCTGGGTATCAGTCTGGCTCTGTTGATCTGTTGTCTAACTTCATCTGCTGGGTATTTTAGTTCTAAAAAGGTTTGCTGTAGATCTCTTAGGTGAGAGTCTCTGTCTGTAGAATTGGAACAGATGCGGCTGTAACGTAGTGCCTGGCTATATACAATGGACTGTTTGGTATGTTTGGGATGGTAGCTAGAGACATGTAGATATGTTTGTCGGTCAGTTGGTTTAAGGTATAAGGTGGTGTCTATGCGCCCATCCTGTATTTTTATAGTAGTGTCCAAAAAATGTATTTCTTGCATGGATTGATTCATTGTTAGGTTGATTGTGGGGTGAAAATCATTAAATTTCTGGTGAAAGGTGTCCAGGGTCTGTTGACCATGTGTCCAGATGATAAAAATATCGTCAATGTATCGCAGGTACAAGAGAGGTTTGAGTGGGTAGGACCCACCATCATTTCTATTACTAATGATAGCATGCTTGTAAAAATCATCACTATTTGTACCATTTTATATTCCTGTCTCTTTTTCTGCTCTTTTGAAGGTGGCAGCCATTTTGTGTTAGCCACTATTTCTTTAGTGTAAAAAGTGGTTGTTCCAGGATCTGTTGTTGTCTGTCTATATACTAGCAAAAGTGTGAGCTGAGGTGAGGCATGCAAGCCTATTGTACTGTGTGTGTGTGTGTGTGTGTGCGCGCACACACACATACACACATGCATGCACACACTTCTATGGCTTCTTGTATTGTTCTTATTTTCTTTAATAGCCCTCACTCCAAATAAAGTTTTCTCAGCCTCTTTCAAGAAGTCTCTTGTGTGAAGCTTGACTATAAACTCATCTGCATTAGTGCTGTCAAAGTCCCAGTTTTAAGGATTTTCTCCCACTGTATGTAGGCTTCTAAATATCAAGGAATGGGAACTCTGAGCAAGAAAGGATATATGCACACATGAGGGGAAATGCACAGGTGTGTTATAACGGTAATCACCTACTAATGTGCTGTGCAGTGGTATCTGCCTTTAATTTTGCTTTTAAAGAACCTTTTCCCACAAACCTTGCAGTCCTTCCATGTCTACTCAGATGCAAGTTCTGCTGAATTTAGTGAGACTTGCTCTCAAGTTAGTTTGGTGAGGATTGCAACTTAAACATTAGATTGTTGTGAGGCAGGTTAGTTTGACCTTCAACCTGTGACTTAGTCTCAAGCAGATAATTTTTATTACTCATTCCGAGTTTGAAGTGAACAAGGAAGCAACTTTTGGACATTGTTTGCATGGATAACATATTTTGTTTTTGCCTTTTATTATGGGTACGGGCCTCAAAAGTGGGAAGCGCCCAGATCCTCTCTGAACCTCTGGGAGACCCTGCCTACCTTACCTTACCTTACCTTTCCTTCCTTCCTTCCTTCCTTCCTTCCTTCCTTCTCCATGAGTCACCACATTTTTTTCTCAATATTTTTTTCCTGTCTATGCAAACCTCAAGGATTCTCCAAGTATGGTGATACTTTTTCCTGGGTGGCACTATTTTGGCCACATAATGATTAGCACCTCTCAGACTTTGTCATTAATAGGAATGATGAAATTTTCATGAATTTTGCAATCTCACTCTTTCCCCCTTCCATCTATGTCACTTGAATACAGATCTGTTAATAAATTCCAATATCAAAGATTCACACTAATATCAAGTGCTGCCCAATTACCAATGCCCTCCCTTTGGAAGGCAACTACTTAAAATGTATTTTTTTAATTGTTTCCCCCCCTTTTTTTACCTGAATGTGAAATATCTTTTTTATAAAAGTATCTTTTTTATGAAATATTTTTTATGAAAGTATTCTTTGTACTGTTTTATTGGCTCGTTGCTGCTGTTTTGGCCCTCTCTGATGTTTTGCCTTAGATGTCCTGGAGCAAATTCACCCCTGGCGTCAGTGCAAGTGACAGCAGTGATGGCTGAGCTGCAGAGAATTTGGTCCAGCATTTTCCATCAAGATTAGAAAGCAAGTGAAGCAGCAAAAGACAATTAAGCCAACGATGCACTTGCTATCTGAAGTATTCAAGCAATGTGAATGCTGGCATAATTCAGTTCTTACTCGCTAGGCATGCAAATAAATCAACTTTAATGTCAATAAAGTCAGCAATGACAGATTTTATCACTAAGATATAACTAAGCACTAATGACTGGGAAGAAAGCAAGCAGCTCCCAGGCGCTGAAGTGGTATTTTATTTTGTCCTATGTGAAGCCAAGGGTAACTGAAAAGCCTGCCCTTTCCCCCCTCTATTATTAACTGCAAATCATTCTTGTCGTGTTAGAGAGCTGATTGTTTTTTCAAGTATTATTCACCATTAGACTGTGACTCACAATATGACCTCCTTCAGAGGTGCTAAAGTCCATTTCCAATTAGCCTCTGCTTATTACCGAGATTCACTTTCTGAGTATTAGAGTCTTTTTATCATTCAGCCCCAAAATTATATTTTCCATTTCCAAAGGGCTGTTTGACTTCTATAATCATCGCTGAAAGAAAAAGTTCTAAAGCACACAAACACACAAAATAACAATCAAAAGGTTGATGATATCCCACAATAGCCAAAGCTGTACATATCTGCGCCTGGGTATCTAATGCACACAGCACCACCGATCCGATGAAAAATTAGTTATACCTAAGCCCAATTAAAAGCAGTAGAATTTGAGGATGCGATACTGATATTTACTTTGGAGTAGACATGTGTAGCATTGCACTGTGAGCCATCATGACTAACTTTCCTTACTGGTTTTAATGGGACTTAAGCAGAGCTAATTTGTTTAGTTTGTGTGTGGCAGTGGTGTGGAAGGGGTTGTGTTTCAATGGAGAAGGTCAATCTGGCTGCTTCCCAGACAATTTGCAGGATTTTTATGCCTTATATTTTGTGTCAGATGCTACGAGGGCTAGACTCAGGGATCCACAGTCCTATACAGCTGTACATGTGATCAGCTACCTATTTTCAGGTCCTGGAGTAGCTCTACCCACACAGACTGGCCATTGGCTGCCCCCAAAAGGAATTGTGACCAAGGCCTTCTGCTTAGGTTAAGACTTTGGAAAGTGATGGGCTCCCTTGGCTCTGGCTTATTCTGACACTTGGTGCAAACCCTGGTGCAATCTCTGGCTCTCAGCTGATAGCTGCCTATGATTTAGCCCTAACACCTCCATGGTTTAGCCCTATTTTGCATGCAGATGCTCACTACTTTGTGTCATAGGGTGCCCCCAGACTGTCACCATTTTGCAGGAGGGATTCAAATGCATATAAGAAATGTAGGCATTGAAGTGGATTAAAATGCTCTGTGGCCCTGGTGCAACTTTGTGCAAGCAAACCAAGCTAACTGTTCAATAAACAGGTTGTCTGAAGGAGCCCACAGATAGCAAGAGCCCAGCTCCCTTCCTTTCCTATGAACCTGTTTGTCTTATACTTCTCTCTTGGCATCAGCCCTCTGAGCATTATTTTGTGTGTGGCCAGGTTAAGCATTACAAATCTGGGAAGCCTATAAAAACATGACCATGTTTCATGCAGGATCCATCCTAGTTATAAGATGCCTGCCATATGCATCAGCCCAGCTAGTGACATTAGCGAACAAACTTCAAATGAGAGTGAATTCATATCAAAAACAAACCTTCCACAGTATGTTTGTACATGGCTCAACCTGATCACTGTCATTGATTATTAGCCATTTTTGTTTGGGTCCCATCCTGGAGGATGCTGTTTTGTAACAGTTTCTGCTAGATTAGAGAGGTAACAGTTTGGAATGTGAAGTTAGCTTCATGGACTGGCTTGACGCAGAGGAATGGTGGGAGGCACAAGATGGGGAACCCCCAGGGGAAGAAGGCTCAGAGCTCTGGGAATGGTGATGGGTCAAAAAGAAGAGAAGGGACAAGAGTGGGAAGAGGAAGTGTCAGAAGCTGAAGAGGTAACAGGGTTTAGTGGGAGGGAGCGGTCTGTGGCAGAGAGAAGTCTGGAAGTGGAAGCGGAAGCAGGGGAGGAAGGAGGCCGAGATGAGTCAGGCTGGTGAAGAATCCTGGGTGTCTCTCTCTCCTGGTGCAACAAGCTCCCCTCCACCCTGGTTTCCCAGGACCAGGAGAAGTATGGAGGAGAAAAGACAGTCACACCAGAGGAGTCTCAAATTTCTTAGGAAGGACCCAGGAGAGGAGGAGACTTCGGCAGCTGTGGGAAAGCATGGACCTTCAGTCTCCAGCACTGCCTCATAGGGGCAAGACCTACTAAGAAAAGATGTTGTGCTTGTTAGTCCTGGCACTCATGAGCAGATCTTGTTTCTTCTAATAAAGAGTAAATCACTAACTCCATGTGATTTACTACTCGCTCACTCCTGACATTGGGCAAATGGAGACAATTTGAAAGGGAAACAAAATGGAAGTCAATGGTGCCATTTGTTCCTTCATACATTCATGCTTTGATGATGCACACGTACTCCATATATTAAGTTTCTTTATGTGCAGGCTTGTCACAATAGTGTGGCAGGAGAGGATAGCAAGAGTGTCAGGAAGATTCAAGGACAATCAAAGAAACATATAAACACTTCAGTGGAGTGTAGCATATTTTTTTTATCTTCAGAATATGGATATATATCTTTTCAAAATAAAGCCCTGCTGGAGTTGTTTCTTTTTGCTTTCTAGTGCATTTTTTATTAATAAAAAAAATTGGTGTGGCATAAGCAAAGTTTTATTCTGAAAGTTTGTCCCAGAGAAAAAAGTTTGAGAACCACTGAGTTATATCAAATCATACATTTAGGCTTTTAGATTTATCCACTAAAAAGCAAACCAGTATTAGCCCATTGGGCTTGTTTCCTAAATTCAATAGATCATAGCTTTATGTTGAATGAATCTGGGTGCAAGGTTTTGGTCATCGATAATTTACACTAGAGTAGTTTTCTTATCAATAATAGAGCTACTCCCCCGGTAAATTATTTCAAGACTGCAGTCTTTTGAGATAATGGATTTGTACATCTTTACATTAACTAAATGCATATGCTTGCTGATTTACTATTATTATTATTATTATTTTAAAAATCTAGGTGCTATTAAAACAGACAATATATTGAGCTGTTGATAAAATTACTGTTTTGGATGATCTGAATTTGTCTAATGATTCTTTTCTCTGGATCCAAGAGAAAATGTCACAATTTGATACTATCCATGTTGTGGGTTTTTATCCCAGTGGGCTGTGTTTTACAACGTCCGATTGCCATGTTTCAGTAGTTTTGGCTGACGTTCAACAAATGTCTGAACAGCTAATAATGCACTTAGTCCTGTTAGTCCACCCATCTGTCTATCACATCTGCCCATTCCCATAAAAAGCTATTATTAAGTAACAGACCATTTCTCAAACATTCGCTCTGTATTCATTGTCAGCCTACATAGCTTGCAGGTAAATAATATCTGTGTTCAGAATAATTCTATTTTTTTAGGCATAATCCAAGGTAAATAAACAGTTCTCGACAAATAAAAAACAAACAAACAGGCCATTTTTCTTTTAACACTTCGTTAATGACATTTTAATCCATCAAATCTGCATGTTTGCCAGCAAGCACTTGGTTGAAAGAAAGAAACCTTTCTGTTATCCATGGAAACGGCATAGAAAGCATAACCTCAGAAACCACTGTTTCTAAGGCAGCTAGGAAATTATTTTAATTAACATAAATTAGGATCTGTTGTCAAAACTGGATTTCATAAGCAGGTGCTATTATGCAGATATGAGGGCCAGATTCTGTGTAAGTTGCTTGGGGGGACCGCACAAAGACTCTTCTCAATAAACATTTTATTCATCGAGATTAGAAATATTAACCTGGCTCAAGTCAACATATAATAGTGAAAGTGGAAGAGGGTTAAAAGAAATAAAGACTTTTTGTGTATACTGCTGAACATAATGAAGGAAGAAAAAATAAAATGACAGATTGTTAAATCAAGATGAGTTGTGATTTTAGCCCTCACTCTACTGCATAGGTGAGGACAGGGGAAGCAGCATTGCAACTAACTAGGCAGGGAAAGGTTAAAATATAACAGGCCTGGCTACAAGAGCCTTTTAAATATGGTTTAATGGGTACAGAGGCTCTTCCCTGCACCAGTTCTCAGATAGTCAGCATTCACCCACCACCCCTAAGAAGTAATATGGGAGCAGCTCATGAATCTTTGTTTTCCTTGTAGAATGAGATTGGCCTAAGGTCTTCAGGACTTGTTTTTCATCTACTCCTTGTTATTCTGGAAGTGTCTCTCATTCTGGGCTGAAGGGCCTGTATTTATAATTGCTAAATAGAGCCAGTGTGGTGTAGTGGTTAAGAGCGGTAGTCTCGTAATCTGGGGAACCGGGTTCTCGTCTCCGCTCCTCCACATGCAGCTGCTGGGTGACCTTGGGCCAGTCACACTTCTCTGAAGTCTCTCAGCCTCACTCACCTCACAGAGTGTTTGCTGTGAGGGAGGAAGGGAAAGGAGAATGTTAGCCGCTTTGAGACTCCTTCTAGTAGTGATAAAGCGGGATATCAAATTCAAACTCTTCTTCTTCTACTTTTCTAAATAGGTTATGTAGTAGGTACAGTGTAGGTAAGAGTGAAGAAAAGTGAAGTTTGGTGAATGTTTTAGGTGCCGCTATAGCGTGAAGGGGAGTTTTCTCAGACTTTACCCCCAAGGCCATGAGAAAAGGGACAAGAACTCCTGTTGGCATTGCCCAACTTGCCCATTCAGCACCGTGGGGTTGGAAAGGTTCTGACAGTGGCAGACATTCCTCTACTTCAGGAGTAACCAAGCTGTGGGCCTCCAAATGGTGCTGAACTACAGAACAGTATGACCAATGGGCAAGGATGATAAGAGTTATAGTCCAGCAACATTTGGAGCTCCACAGGCTAGCCACTATGCTTCACATCTTATTGAGTTTGTGGACTAAGAGAAGACATCAGCAAGAGAGGAATATTTCATGAGCCCCAAGCCAGGGGGCTTAATCCAAAAAAGGCAGAAGGAGAAAACGGAGACCATCTTAGACACCTTTGACCAAAGGTATGGGGGGATTAGTCCCCCCCCCCAAGTAACTAAATAAATTAAAGCATCCAAGGGCAGGTCCTTAAAATTATTGTTTAATAGCATTACTGTCCTCATTGCTGGTTGGTGTCGTGTCTCCTCATTATGGTGCCTGGGTGCAAAATAATTCAATAAGAACCAGTTTCAAAAAGACATAAATCATTTGAATCAGTTTCAAAATGGACATCAATCAAATATGGAAGCAAATGGGTGCTGACAGAGAGAGATTTAGCTACACAGTTATGTTGCATCTGAACAACCTTTTGAGTTCCGTAATGTGAGCTATGGTGTGGCGGCTGGTTTTCTCTTTCTGAGTACAAATATTTAGATTAAGATTTAATAGATTTAAATTCCTAACATACTTGAAAGGGACACCAAGAACACTTCTCTGTTGTTCTTTTTCATTTCAACGCACAGGAGAACTCATGGAATGGTACCCGAAAAATGTCGTGCTTTTATTATTGCAGAAATGTGTGTCAAAATGACAAATGTCTTCCTGACAGATAAAGGTGAAAAGCCTAAGCCCTGGATCATAATTTTAGTTGTGCTGTTGCTGCAATATTGTTGTGGTGAAGTAGCACAAGAATCACAGAACTGAAGGTGACCTTGGAGGTCATATTGTTCAGTCCCTGCTCAATGCAGGGATCTTGCAAGTACATCATTCCTGACAGATAGCCATCTTGACTCCACTTAAATATCACCAGCAAAGGGACACATTGTTGAGCTGGACCTTTGGCAGTATGTTTCTGCTCTTCAGAATGGGAGAATCATATTAACTGGGCTTCCGTAGAATTGGTTGTGAAGAGTTCAGTCAATATGGGAGACTATCGAAGTGGTGGAAGGAAGGAGCTGAAACCAGTCTTCCAGCATGTTATTTCAGCCCAAACTCTGAATGAATGAGTAAATGAACAAGCCAAGGCTTAGAGCTGCCTGTGTTGTATAGTGAGGCATAGTTTGAATGTTCTGATCTTAACCAGCCATAATATTTGCAGTGGTGAAATACAAGTTCATATTACTGCTGCAGCTACTATGGCAGATGGTTGGTGGAAATTCAGGCAAAGTGATGTCCTTCTGATTCCTGGATTTCTGATTTCCCTTCCTTCGAGTTCATCCAAATAGTAAAAGATTGCACCAGCAGCCCCAAGAGACTTAACAGATGCTGAACCGCAGTATTGGAAGATTGTTTTCTTTCTGCTGCAGCAAAAGAAAGACCCATGGCTGATGTGCTGGACTGAGACCAGGAGAAACTGACTGGGCAATGCTACCAGTGCAGATCCTTTTCTTTAGCCCTGTGAGCTTCTGTCGCATTGGCCTGAGACATCTGGCTGCCAGATATCAAATGAATGCAAAGGGCATTCAAAGCAGAAGGAGCACAGTATAGTTGTAAATGGGTAAACATAAAAAAGGAGCTGTCATTTCAATTGGCATACATTTTCCGTGTTCAAATATGGCACCATCAAATATGCCTGCTTGTTTGAATCTTCTTAGTGGTGGAGGAAAATGTTTTTTAAACAAATTTGGGTGGCTTTCGTTCCCCCCAGTGCAAGATGACTATGTTCTTGTTATCAAATATGAGATTTGACAAGCTAAAGCCTGGTCTGCATCCATCATTTGCCAAGGCGGCATGCCTGCTTAGGCTTGTCGCAGTAGCTTCCCTCAAATGACTATTTAAAAAATAAAACACCCCGTCTTTGCACTGCTACAGCCTTTCCAGGCTGAACAAACCAGAGAAGCCAGGGATGTTTTTTTGTACTACACCAAGGGCAACCTGTCCTTCCCCTCTTCCTGCACCGAAAAAACTGTTAGAAGAACAAGAGGCACTGTTAGAGAGATAACAAGACTAAAGAACTAGCAGCATGTGTTATGCATGATAGCAGCAGCAGTCCTGGTGCTCATCCAAACTTCCAAGTCTATATTGGATGCTGTGAATCTGAGATTGAGAAAACAGATGCTGGTAAAGAAAGCTAACGTTTCTCAGTCCTTCAATAAAAAGGAGTGGGTGTCCTTCTGTCTTCTGTGAAGGGTTATAAAGAGAATGGTTAAATAGATAAATGGGCTATTTCCTCTATGGCAGCAGCCACCACCGCCTCTCCTGTTTTGTATTCACCTTCTTTTTACCTTCTCCTCAACTCTGTCAACAAGACCAGTCAAGCTGATTTCTTTTCTCCGCAAGCACTGCAGAAACTTTCCAACGGCTGCTTCATATTCACCTATGATCCTTTGGAATCCCATCACTCAGTGACTTGTCACTCAATGATCCGTAGTTCCAGGAGGGAACACTCTCCATTGATAAGTGCTGAATTGAAGATGTTGTGCGGTAAGGTGGAAGGTCTTCTTGATCTGCAGGGATGACTCTGGGTGACACACTTAAGAAGGAATGGGTTCAGGAGAGGGCAACAGAGATGGGCAACAGTTTGGAAAAATTAAGTCCTGTGAGGAACAATAGAAGAAACTGGGTATTTTTAGCCAGCAGAAGATATATTTTTTTCTAGTACCTGAAGGGCTGTCACATAGAAGAGTGGGGGAGAAACCTGCTGTCTGCTGCCCCAGGAGGGTAGGTTTTCCATGTACATTAGAAGAATCATTTAATGGTAAAACCAGGTTGACCATGAAGCCAGTGTGGTGTAGTGTGGTGTAGTGGTTAAGAGCGATAGACTCGTAATCTGGGGAACCGAGTTCGCATCTCCGCTCCTCCACATGCAGCTGCTGGGTGACCTTGGGCTAGTCACACTTCTCTGAAGTCTCTCAGCCCCACTCACCTCACAGAGTGTTTGTTGTGGGGGAGGAAGGGAAAGGAGAATGTTAGCTGCTTTGAGACTCCTTCAGGTAGTGATAAAGCGGGATATCAAATTCAAACTCCTCCTCCTCCTCCTCTTCTTCTTCTTCTTCTTCTTCTTCTTCTTCTTCTTATTATTATTATTATTATTATTGTTGTTGTTATTATTATCCAGAGGGGTGGTTGGCTTCCTTTTACTGAAGGCCTTCAAGCAGATGAAGGAAATCCATCTGTTGGGGATGTTCTAGTTTTGTATTTCCTGGCAATGAGCCAGGATTAGGTGTAACTCTAGAATGACTCCATGGGATTCTATTATTTCATTTGCACATCACTTGATGTCATAGCAATTAAGCGATGAAAATGGATGCACAAACCTGATGCTGCTCCGTAGTTAGATCAGCTACAGAGCAATCCACACTGTAAGAAGTCAAGAAAACTTATGACAGGGTAGATTGTGCCATAGTAATTTAACCCTGTTGCAAACTCAGTTCCTGAGCGGGGGTGAGCCAGGCCCAGCCTGGCAGAGAAAAAACAAGCCCTGAAAAGAGAATTTGACTTAAACCACTTTCTTTTTCCCAGTGTCATGTCTGCTGGGTTGTTAGGTAATGTGCCCAAGATTAACAGAATTTCGAATAGAGGTGAGTCTCCCTTGCCCCACCCTACTGCCTTTTCAGGACTGATTTCACCCTGACCCCTGGCTGAGGAGGGATGGTGGACTTACACAAGCATATCTCCAGTGGAGCCAGGTTGAGAGACTTTAGCTGCAATTTCACCTATTTGAAACACCACTGATCCCAACAGAAGTTGGGTTTGGATTGCTCCCTTATAGATCATAAAAATAAATGGTGAGCCATATCATATACAAGGTGTCCTCTGAGAACATGTGGAGCCCTGGTTGTATGCAGGAGTGAACACATCTGCTGTGATTTTGGGCAGGCCAAGCTGATCTTTACTATATTCCTAGGAGCTCTTTCTCCTCATTCCACAACCAGTGGACCTTCTTGGTGGTAGCAACCACCCCTAGAATGCTCTCCCTTGGGTAGCTTGTGAGGTAGAGACAGTAACCACTGTTCAGGTGATTGGCACTTGGAGCACACCTTAAAAGGGCTAATTGTAACAGACGTTTGGTGGTAACAGGGACTTCTTTGAATTCCATTCAGAGGAAGTGTTTTGAATGCAAGCTGCTTTCCTCAAACAGAGCATTTCTTCCTCAGTGTCTGCAGGGTGGGGAAGCTCCCTTTGGAGGTAACAGTTTGAATCCAAACTTATTCCCTCAAACAGATAAAGCAAGCGTCCTTGGTGGCACTAGGCAGTTCCCAGTGAGGAACACCATAGATCAGTCAATCCCAACAGGCCTCCTCGTCAGTGTCGATGAGCTGATTGACAGACAGAAAGCACTACTTGCATAGGAACAACAGGAAGCTTACTTTAAGCTCCTGATCACTCCCTTGTAACCACCTCCATACCTACCCCAGATATGATGCCTTGTGGCCCAAACTAGGACCCATGCTAATTAGACCCTCAAATGGGAGTTTCCCCAGTGCTGCTTTAGCCCTACATCTCCTGCTGTTGTGCCTATCCTGCTGGTGAGGCCACATTTGTTATTCTAATTTGCTGTGCTTTTCTACCACGTCCGCCCTTCAATGTAGCAGGTTATTGAAGATATTTATTCTGTAACATGGCTGGGAACTTTAAATTGGCTTCCTGAAATCCATATGATAGACTATGGAGAAGAAGAAAAAGTATTCAGATGAAAACAAGGCCAGTTGGCATTTTGGAGTCAGTTGTTATTTTATTTCCATAATTATTGTTGATTATGATAACTGATAATTTCAGTAAGTTCTGTGATATAGTTAATTGGTCGAAGTCATTTAGATGCTCTTTTATCTGAAATTTTCTTAATTAACAAAGAACATTTAAATAAATTACCATAATATTGAAGGTCAGACAAATATTAGACATGGTTTTGTGCACTGTGTGATAGGACTTCTTCAGCTGATCAGGAAGCAGCAGCTAATTCTGCTATACAATTTCAATCGCAGGAAATGGTATTTAACTAAGTTCAAAATAGCATGTTTTTCTCCCTGAGTTCTAACCTCGGCTAGTACAACTTTCCTTTTCTCCTCTTCCCACCAGTCCTGATTAATAAAATATTTAATTATATGTTACTTACAAATGCTTATATAGTCTCCTTCATGAGTTCATCACAAGAAGCATGCTCCATATGATTTTCAGAGAGACGAGAGAGTAAGTTAATAGACACATATCTAGCACTGTGTAATCCACTTCCCCTGCCCCTTGGATGTCTGTTTGTGTGGCTGTCTGCACTGTTGAAGCCTGTGCATGATTAACTGCCCATGTGTTGGCTTCCTCCATGCAGATGTCTGTGCCAATGCAGAGCCAGTGGTTTCAAAGACTGTAGGGTATAGCCTCCACATACTAGGCTGTTTTTGCTGCATAGCATCATTACATTATCCAACATGTAATATCAGTAAAGGGGCATATTTCTAGTGAAGAGATCAAGCAGGGCTCACCTTTTATAACCCAAGAGTAGACCAAGCAGTGCCCATTCCTAGTCTGTCCCATTCCTAAGCCCCACCAAGGGGAGACCAGATGTGGATGCTGACTGACTCCCCAGTGGAAGGCCCCATGCCATCTTCCATGTGGCCGCCTGCAGCAAACACAAGCACCCCAAGGTCACACAGGAAGCCAGCTGCTGGTAAGTCCAGGAACTGGGATGTCCATCTTCCTCCTAATCCAATGCTCCCAACAGTTATACAGTGGTACCTCAGGTTAAGTACTTAATTCGTTCTGGAGGTCTGTACTTAACCTGAAACTGTTCTTAACCGCTTTTGCTAATGGGGACTCCTGCTGCTGCCGCGCCGCCGGAGCACGATTTCTGTTCTCATCCTGAAGCAAAGTTCTTAACCTGAAGCACTATTTCTGGGTTAGCAGAGTCTGTAACTTCAAGCGTATGTAACCTGAAGCGTATGTAACCTGAGGTACCACTGTACTGAATACACACACACACCATACTTTTCTGTGTATACGACTAGGGTATTTTTACTAAAAAATAATGTTAAAAGGGGGATAGTATTATACACACACACATATACACACACACATACACACAAAATGGTTTACCTACTGAAATAAATTTTAAAAATGCCCTCCAGCATAACATTAGGAGAGAAGTTATAGTTATCAATTCGAGTCCCATTACTCAGGACAGCTATATGCTTTTAGAAAGTAGGTTGAGCCCTGGTGTATCACATCTCACTGCTGGTTTTTTTTAAACACTGAATGTGAAATGAAAGAATTGTAAGGAAATATGAAAAGGAGAAAAATGGGTTAATAGACTTGAAAGCTATGATGGTTTGTTGGTTGGCTGGTTTTTTTGTAAAATCCCACCATCAAGTGAAATGTGAGAAGGGTCAAGAGTAGGCTTTTTATTCAATACCTCCAAGTCAGACATAGAATAATTAAACTAATAAAGTGTTATAGTTCAGAGACTCCACAAAGTAAAAAAATACTGATATTGAAAGTCAACCAGGTACTCAGAACTTTAGACAAGGAATAGGAAATAATGACTGAATTAAAACCATCTAGAAATCATTATTGAACATAATGCAAGGCAATATGTCTGTTGAAATACTACTGGATAAATGGTTTTGGATTTGGAAGATTGCTCACTATCTTACTTTTTCTATGAATATTAAAGAAAATCTTTATAAAATGTTGACCTGACAGTATCTGACCAATGCTAGAATAAATAAGACTTACCCAAGGACTGGTGGCCAAGGTTGTAGCTTCAAATTGAAATATATTTCATGTTATATGGCCATGCCCAATGATTAGGACCTTTTGGGAATTTGTGTTAACAAAAATAACAAATATATTCAGTCATGATCTCTCAAGAGACCATGCTGTAACAGTGTTTGGATACCTTAAGGGCATTAGACACAAGAGGATTTGGAAATGGCAACCAACTTATTAGCAAAGGTGGAAAAGTACCTTACCTCCCTCTATTGATGCTTTGTTAGCATCTATAGTCTGGGATATGGCATACATGGTGAAATTTAAAAACTTTATGACAGTAAGGGAAAGGGAAAAGGAAACAAATAGTATGTTGGTCTTTTATTGAAATGATAAACTACAAGATCAAATTGGCCCACATTTTTTATTCAGAGGAATGTAGATTATGTAAGTACAATATAGTATGAAAAAAACATAGTTTGTATCCATATCATAAAATCTATTTAGAAAGTTTAGAAATTTCCTTCATGGATTATTTCTTCAATTTGTACCCTGCCCTTCCTCTCTAAGGTGCCCAGGACACCAAACACATCAGATCATTAAAAACATTCTATAAACCAGGGGTTAACAACCTAAGGCCCATGGGCCGGTAGAGACCCACGAGGCTTGTCTGACCAGACCATGGTGACCCCTGCCGCTGCCCCCACTGCCCCCCATTCTTACCAGCATGGCGTGGGGACCGACTTCCGGGTTGATGGTGCCCCTGTGCATGTGCATGGGTGCTCCTACGACCCGGATGTGTGCTGGAAATAGCATGTGAGTACATGTGCGGGACAGAGAAGTGCCCATGTGCATGCACATAGGCTATTTCTGGTGCACTTCCAGGTCAGAGGAGCACCGGAAATAGCGTGTGAGCACACACACGGGCGCTCCTCCGACCCGGAAGAGCGCATATGCGCACACGCTCCAGCCCATCCTCTGACGGATGGAGCACCGACCGGCCCAATCTTGGATAAGGTTGCTGACCTCTGCTATAAACAGTTTAAAATGTTTTAAAAAGAGATAAAAGCAATCACATTCTCTCAGCCGATAATTTCAAGTTTTCCAGGAGCGGTAACTTTCATCCATCAAATGCCTGGGTAAAAAGGAATGTTTTAAAATTCCTCCTGAAAGTCAATGATGATTTTGTGTATTTCAGGAAAGGGGGACCTCTGGGCCAAGGGGCAAGGTCTATCAGCACCCCCACCCCAATTTGGCCAGCAAGTCTGTTTTCACTAAAACATACCCCCCTGACCAACACCTGACATCACATGTGGGCAGGTACCAGTGTGACCACAAGGGAACAATCAAGTGAGCTCCTCCTTATTCCTTTGCTGGAGCAAAGCATCTGCTACTGGCATCAGGAGGGCATTGCCTTGAGGAAGATGCGAGGGGGTTGCTTCAGCCTGGGGAAGCCACCAATCCTTGCTTGGCCTCCAATGTGCAGTGATGGTGCCTTTCTCTGCCAGCAACCCTATAGTCTTCTTCGTCTTCTTCTTTGGCGATCACTCATAGCTGAGTAAGATGTCTTCCAAAACAGGGTTTTAGCAGTGAGCCCGTAAGTGACTGTGGAGGCCAATGCTGGATCCACACGTCCTTCCACAATGGCGACATAGGTTTCCTGGGAACTGCCTAGTGCCACTGAGAACACCTCCAGGCAGGAGGTGATCACGGTGAGGGTTTGCCAAGCATGCCTTCCTCTTAGCATGTTTCTCCCTTTTGTCCTGAGTTTGAGTGCCTTCAAAGCCCATGACACCTTTGGTAAAGGCTGTTTTCCGATTGGAGCGCTCGCAGGCAAGTGTTTCCCAACTGTTGGTGTTTATACTACATTTATTAAAGATTTGCCTTGAGAGAGTCTTTAAACCTCTTTTGTTGACCACCAACATAAAGCTTTCCATTTTTAAGTTCGGAATAGAGTATTTCCTTTGGATAAACAGGCATCTACACAACATGACCAGCCCAACAATGTTGATGTTGCTTAGGTATGGAGAACGATCAACAACAGAATGATCAGGAGAATAAAGTAAGCTCCTATATTCATAGGATCTTCCTAGGATCACCTGCCCTCCCTTGGGTAACTTGTGAGGTAGAGACAGTAATGACTTTTAAATGCCTCTAGAAATCTTTTATGTTTGCCAAAACTTCCTGTGACTCAGTCTTAATTTTTAATCTTTTGTTTTGTCATTTGCTCAGCATTATCTGTGATTATAGTTGCACTATAGCTGCACTATAGATCCTGGAAATCTTATTGGATGTTGCCCGATGGTGATGATGATGAAGAAGATGATGATGATGATGTAAGCAGCTTAGAGATTCTTGTGCTATTGAGCTGTCTATATAAATAAAGCAGTCTGTGAATACTGTAACTAAATATCAGTTCCCACCAAGTAATGTGCCTTTTTTCACTTATAAATAGCTGAAAATTTATTTAATCTTATTATTTATATATTCTACATTCTGAATTCTTTTTTAATTATTAAGTTTCTATACTTGTTGGTTGTTGTCAGAGTTGTTGTTTTCTACTCCTGAAAATGAGGGTTTGATTAAGGATTATGCTAAAGAATCACTTCTCACCTCTATAGAGAAAAGAAGCAGAGAAGAACTATTCTCACTTTGAGAAGACATTTAAAATCATAATAGTGTTGGAGTCTGGGACCCCTCCAAACTACAGGAAAGTGTTAGGCTTCAGATGTGTCCAAATGACCTCTCAGAAATTACCGTATTTTTTGTTCTATAAGACTCACTTTTTCCCTCCTAAAAAGTAAGGGGAAATGTGTGTGCGTCTTATGGAGCAAATGCAGGCTGCGCAGCTATCCCAGAAGCCAGAACAGCAAGAGGGATCGCTGCTTTCGCTGCACAGCGATCCCTCTTGCTGTTCTGACTTCTGGGATTCAGATTTTTTTTTCTTGTTTTCCTCCTCCAAAAACTAGGTGCGTCTTATGCTCTGGTGCGTCTTATGGAGCGAAAAATACAGTAGCTATTTGTGGACAGAGAATTTGGCATGGCCATGTCAATGGGTTTTTTCTAGTAGGAAGAGAAATTCTTCCACAGTTTTTCATTGTAGGGGGTCCACCAAAAGTTGTGGCAGTAGGGCAGCTTCATTCTGTTTTCCCAAAATGTGTTTGTTTGCTCCCATAGCAAATTGCAACCAGGTTACCCTTTTGAATTCCTCCATGTTTCCCCAGACCTAAGGGTATAGAGTTGGGGATGTCTCAGCAACCACAAAAGATGGAGGAAGAATACTTGGATAATATTCTGCATAGTGGCCTTCTTTTTTCAAAGGGAAAGGAGGAGGGACTTAAAAAAAAAATTCTCAGGGAAATGTCTTCTGAGAAATTTTGGCTCAGCTCTACAGTCTGCAGAGCTTCCAGGACAGTCCTGATGAATGGGTAGCACTGCAAGGGAGTTCAATTTGAAAAGAGCAAGCCAAAACCATTAAATCTTCTCCTTATGTAAGAAAACCTGTTTCCAGCCAATTTTTATTAATAAAAGATGAAGGAGAAAATGGGCAGAGAGAGAACGAGAGAATAAGGTTTTTATTTGTTGTTGATTTTGTTTTTGCTGTGTCAGCCTTATAACAAATAAAGCCTCAGCTCTCCAGAGATGAGAGATTACATTTAAGTATTAATATCCTTGATATATTGTTGTTTACAACATTATGGATCTCTCTCCCTCTCCTTTTTTTACAGTATATATTTCCTTAATAACATCACTCTATAAGCCCAATAATATCATCTTATCAAATAGATACTTTGCTAATTAGCATTTATTATTTCCTTTTTTGTCTCAACAACATTTTTCTCCCTCTAGATTCCCTTTTATTGGGATTCATATACATGTTAATGCAAAGCCTTGGACCTGATGTTTTCTTTGATTCTTGCTTACAGTTATTGTAAAGGCCAAGTAAAGATAAGACAAAGCATTTCCACATTTTCTGGGGGGAAATTGGACAATACAAATGGTTTTCATTTAGCCAGCCCAACAAACAATTCATTTAATGCCCACCCTGCAATTCATTGACCACCATCATTTTAATCTTCAAACATAGTTGCAAGGAATCTGAGACCCTTATCCATCTTGCCAAATGTTTTGAAAGAGCTTCTGCATAGACATGTCCGATCTATTCTAGTCCTACAATTTCCATGATCCAACCATTAAGAAGTGGGGAAATTTTTTGAGTTGCTGAGCTGCCACCAAGTCCTGGCTTGTCTACAGCTGCAAAACCTAGAGCACCGGGCACCAAATTACTACCAGAAGTAGCAAATTAGGAAACTTTCCTGCTTGTTTGTTTTCTAGACCTTTTTTAATCGTCTCTTTCCTCACATTCTGCCAGTTTCCCTATTTACCTTTGCCACATCCAGCCCCTTTCAGTAAGGTTATCTGAAGGAAAGTATTACCCCATACAAACCAGTCCAAGCTCTGAAATGTTTGGGGGAGGGCCTATTGGTGGTGTTACCGGAAAAATCCGAGGGCTCCCTTGGACAAAAAGTAAAGACATCAACCAGAGTAAATTGGAGCAAATCTGCAGCCTGTAGGCTTGGCCTTTATTGAACTGTTGCAACAGGGTGCTCCCCTCACTTGCAGGAGAGAGGAAAGACACAGAAAAATGGTGTGCAAGACCTTATAAAAACTTTCTGAAATTCCCATCCTGTAGGTCAAGCCCACCCTCAGAAACATCATGCATACATTACAGAAAGGAGGGGTTGAGGGAAGAGTTGTGGTGGTAACCTGAGTGTCCTGTCACCTGGCTGGTTCCCTTCTCCCCTCCCCATGAGTCATTTTCAGAAGACAAAAGGTAGTTGCAGTTTCCTTCCCCCTGAGGGAAGATCTGATCATTGTCCTTTGTTCCAGTCCATGCTGAATCCACTCCCATATGGAAGTTCTTTGTGATCTTGATTGTCTTCTGTCTAGGACCATCAGGGTTGGCATAGCAACTGGGCAGGGCTCCTGTGGATGTGCTGGGATGTTCAAGGGATTATGGCTGGCCTGTAGCAAACCTTCCCCATTTTGTAGTCCTTCCTTCATGGAGTAAAATAAAAGTGGAACAGTGCAAATCCGATGTATGGTTGATTTTCTATGAATTTATAACAGAAGCGTAGCGTATGTAGTGTGTGAGTGTGAGTGTGTGTGAAGTTTGTACAAACTGAATGA
This sequence comes from Podarcis bocagei, assembly GCF_964188305.1. Taxonomy (NCBI): domain Eukaryota; kingdom Metazoa; phylum Chordata; class Lepidosauria; order Squamata; family Lacertidae; genus Podarcis; species Podarcis bocagei. The sequence continues at coordinate 38,633,710 of NC_138125.1, read as the reverse complement.
TGGGGGGTTTCCTGCTACTGTGGTTATTAATATTGTGCATATGGAAGCAATAGGATGAATAAAAAATGACTCTTCTTGAAATAAAAATTGTCCAAACAAAAAATATGATCCTAAAGCTTTAACTAACAGAACTTGTTCCAAAACAGACACTCAAAACAATAATGTTACATCCAAATAGTTGCATAATATTATGTGCTTGTTCAAGCACAGGTACAGAATCTTAGAAACATAAAATTACATCGAGCAGGGCTGAAAACACAGCTCTGACTCTCCCACAGCCTCCATTACAGCCTGAGGCTGTGTGCCTGGAAAGAACCATCAACACACCTTCCTCTTGGGTGGTTTGAGAACAAAGACACTAACACACAAAATGGAGATTTACAACTGAATACCCCATGTGATCTAAGTTAAACACCTGGTGTCAGCATAGCAGATATACATTCCTAGTTAATTATCAACCTGTTAGGCTCTCTGCAACTCCTTTGTTCAGCTTTAGTGGAAGTTTCCATGCTATACATATACAGAGTTGCTTACCATTCAATGTACAATTAAACAATTGTACTTAACAAGCCCTTCTCTCAGTCCTGCTGCCCTCACCAGCACCTTGGTGAAGACACATGAGAAGGCCTTCCTGTGCCTTTCCTCCAAGCAACATTTGTGGGTTGGTAAAGCTCCCTTCCCCTTTGATACTATTGTCCATGATGTTTGCTGGCACAGAATATAACTATTCTATTATGGGAATATAAAACCCAGGCATATGACCTATCTGCTCTAGCACTATTCAGTATGCACAGCAGACAGAGAACAAAAAATATTCCAGAATGTTGAGTCATTATATTAGTAAAGCTGGGTATTAATTTTTTGAAAGCTCACTAGGTGCAAAGCGTGGTTAGGGCTCTGTCTTCCAGAATGACTTCATTTCAGTCTGGAGTCAAATTACAGTATTCCGTTCGAGTAAATATGCCATTCAATGAGGACAACCCAGGCATTGGAACAGGGCAGTGCATCAGCTATGGAGCTCCTAGATAAGTATTTAGTGGATCTCATGGAATTTAGTGTGGCTCTGAGGAGATTGTTGTGCCAGCACAAGCATTTTAACTTGCCTGACAGAATGAACTCTCCTTTCCTCCTACCCCACACTGCTCTGGGGTTTCTCTTGACCCATCAGATGTGTGGGAGGTACGCAGGGGGAGGAGAGGGAAAAGCCCCACAATGCTAGAAGGAGTTCTTGTGCTGGCTTCTGCCAGCAGATCATGTGAGTTGGATCCAGCCCAATGTGTTTGAAGGGACCTTCTATGCCACCTAGTCCAGCCACCTGCTTGATGCAGAACATCTGCTGGCTGTCAAATGTCTACTTGAAGACTTCTGGTGCAGGAGTGCCTACCACCCCTCTAGGAAACTGGATCCATGGTCAAACTGCTTACTTTCTGAAAGAAGCTTCCTTCATAGTAAACAAACAGAATTTCATTCAGCTGTTCTAAACTGAATATACTTTAAACATATGCTACAGTTAGCTAGCTTGCTAGTCGTCAAGGAAATGAATAACTGAATAATTAGAAATGGGAATTTGTCAACATTTTTATTAAAGTTCGATTAGTTTTAAAATGAGAAAATAAAATAAACAGAAACCCTTATTCCCAGAGCTTTCTCTCCATCTTGCATAAAATGCACTGTGGCTATGATGAAAAGAGGAAATTGCTTCTCTGTTTAATTCAGAAAACCATGGGATTATACTGTATCACAAAAATACATGCCATTACATCTCATTATTGATCAATATTGCACTTTATGCACCCAATCCTGTGGTTTGGTCATGATAGGTTTGATATCCACATCTGCTTCTACTTAGAATAGCATCCCAACTCATCTTAATTAAGGAATATGAACTGCAAATCACATCCATACCCAGAATAATGAGATAAGGCATGTCATTGAGTTAATTGGGGTCACAACTTTGAACATAACAGTGTGCTTCAGTGAATCCTATGACCATGTGGGACGTTAAAATGATGCAGTTGCTACCTTGCAACCATTTCAGCTTTAAGTTCAAACAAACCTAACCTGGTCCTGGTCCTGGAATGGCGGCAATATACTTCCTCTCCCCTCCCTACCTGGCCACACCTTTTCACATATGAAGGAGGCACACGTAACTTATCCCCCAAACCCCATGGCCCAGATATGTGAGCCATGCTAGCCCTGATAGAGTTCCTCTCCTGCCCCAAGTCACAAAGCTCTAGGAATTCACAGGAATCTCCTACTTATATCTGCCTAACAACTAACTCAGCTGTTTAACCAGCTGTTTAACCAGCATCCCATAGTGAACAGTGTAGAATGCAAGGGATCTTTCTCTCAGTGTCAATTTGGTCAGCTGGCAGCAATAACAGCAACCCCTCCTTTGTCCTTACAACTGTGACATTGGAGAAGGTGGGGGGCTACATGAGCAGGGGAAAGGGTAGCAATGTGGGCATAAATAACCCAGTAGGCTTCACCCCATGCCAACATCCACTAACACTAGAATGGATTTGCCATCATATTCTGCCTGTCTCTGGGGTCTTCCTAATCATTACATAGCCCCTACTCTATCGCTGCTGCATTGAGTGGCTTGAGCAAAATTGTGTGGTTGTGCTGTTGTTTTCAGAATCCTGTTGATTAGGACTTTCTTGGTGTCATATATCAAAAATTAAAAATGGACATTTGAAATGTAGATATGAGAAAATGCAGATTCAGAATCCCTATTTGAACAATATATTTATAAGAAGTAATTGACCATTATAACCTATGGCAGTGTATCTTGTAATCAACCATTTGTACTGCACTAAACATCAACTCTTCTTTCTCTGGAATTAGAGCCCATGATTTGAAAGTAAGATTGAAACTGAACAGCTTCTTCAGTATCCTGCAAACTCAGAGTAATGGTTTTAACATGGAAATTCTGAGATCACCTTATTTAATTATGCTGACTTTTCCAAACTTACAATTACAAGAGACTTTCGTTGAACCCATTAGACTTGTTCATCCTCTACCCTCCCTCATTTCTGATTTACCAGGTGAACATGATAAGACACTGACATTTTGTCATATCCATTAAACTTTGTTTACTGATGAAGACAATGACTCTGTCTATCAAAGAAAAAAAGAGCTAGATGAAAATGGGCACAAAGTTAACAGGATATGTGATGTGAATACTAGATATATAGATATTATGAATGATAGAACGGGGACTTCTACATGCAATCCAGATGCTGAGAATCAATTTTTTATTTCATTTTCAAACTAAGATTGACATGGTGATAGAGACAGACTGAACCAGAATCCCATTTAAAAGCTCCTTTGGGTGATACCATAGATCTTTCATTTGCAAAACAACCATTTGGTTATGAAACAGTTTGAAATTGCCTTCTCTGTTGAAATGGCTCAAAGTTGCACACTGCTCATATCAGTCTCTGAAACCAAGGTGAGACACACAGAAACTTTCCAGTGCACACATCTTTTTAAATGACGATTTATTATTCCAGACCATATCTGACCCACTAAAGAATCTTGCTTCATTTTCTGCCAGGTTGCTTAAGTTTGCTTTTCAGCTGCTGCTTCAACTCTCAGCCAAAACTGCTTCAGATTGAAATGAAGTTACACTGTTATCAAGGATCACCAAGTTCAGGTATGTCACTTTGCGTGTTACCTTCGGCTTAGCAGAAAACAACAGATATGGGAAAGAGCTCTGGGGAAAGTATGCCCTGCAAATGCACCAATAACGCTTCGTTCCCTGCAGGGCTAGCCCTAATCATTAGGCAGAGTGAGGCAACTGCCTCAAGTAGCAGATGTTGGAGGGCAGGAGCACACACAAACATACTGCATTGTTCCTGCTGAACCTCCTGGCCATTGTCTTATGTAGGAAATCAGAGCTTTGTGTGCCAGAGGCTTGTCAAACACTCAAAAAAGCAGCCTGATTACCTCAGGGGCAGTGGAAGATGCTGTCCCATTGGCAGTGATGAAGTGAGGTTCAACTGCCAGTTGAACATGGAATAGGCAGAGAGCACCATCTTGTCCTTTGCCTCAGACAGCAAAATGTCTTGAACTGGCCCTGATGCCTGCATGGATAGAGGCGGGTGAGGGAAGATTGTGAGAGGGGACTGAAAAAGCAGAGAAATCTTCGGGATCCAGCCATTTGAATAAAGCAAATCTAGTGGTATTCACAGAGAATATTCAGTTCCTCTTTAACCAGAACACAATACAGCTTCTTTAATTTATTCACATGCAATTCTTTTAAAGTGTGAGAAGGTACTTTTTCATCGAGGACAAGAGTCAACAGTGTTTGATGGTGGTGTATGGAACAGCGAAAGAGAAGGGACAGTAGATTACTATGTCTGCCCTTCATTGGGAGGACTTAAACTATGTTTTCCCAATCCTCCAATGTTAGAGCTACCAGATGCCCTCTTCATAGAGGAATGTTTCTTCTTTCAGAACATGATATCTCATTAGGAAGTAATGAGCATCCATTATTCAGAGCTCTATAGATATACACAAAACTGCCTTGACAGCTATTGGAATTTTGATTTGCAGTGCTGTGGCTCTGAGTCTTTACACTTGTCTTATTTCTACAGTAGAATCGTATGCTAAAATATACACTTCACAACTGCCTCAGAGTTTCAACCAGTGCTCTGAACCTCTAACACATGACCAGAAACCTCTCAGGCTGCCATTTTAAATAGTGCCCTTTATCTGCTGTACATCCCACCCCATGCGCTCAGTATCCTCGCATAAAAGCTCCGCAAATCTGAGAGGAAATTGGAGGCCACGAGTCTCGGCGGCAGCACAGAGATCTGTACAGAATACAAATGTATCACATCTCTTCTCAGGATGTTCTCGTTCGTGGTGCTCCCAGCTAGAAAAAACAGCTTTCTTTATTGTACATAAAAAGTTATGCTGAGGAGAACAACGAATGCTGGGATAGCCACACAGACTCAGCCCTGACAGGAATGCTTATGAAAGTTCTCACTGGAAAAAAACAAAACTCTGTTTCTCATAAACAGCTGCTCGGTGCCTCATAATGTATTCTGGGCACAGCATTCCTTCTTGGCCCATCAACCTCCTGCACCTGCTCCCCTCAGTTTACTTCACCTGAACAGATCGTGACATGAGTAACAAAGCAGCGTGTTCAGGAGCCCTGCAGTCAGCTCAGCGCTGCTCTCTCACAATCCACATCTGCACCCTTATAAATCCTGGCCCTCAGTCAGAAAATACACAATATCTGTGTGGCTTCTTGTTTATCAGTTACCCTTCTGACTGCTGTCTTTACCGAAAAGTGCCATGCAACTGTTTAGCATATGAAGCAATATTTCCAGACACCATAGCAAACCAGGTTACTGCTGTAAATATTCTGCATGCCTTAAAAAAGTGGCATATTGTTGGATGCAAGATAGTTCCTCAGAAATGCTAATATTTATAATTTAGGAGTCATAGGAGATTCTGAATGGGGCTGCCCATCAGATGCAACGGCTTGGGACACAATGTTATGGCATACAAATAAAGCGATGAATTATGATGAGGACCCTAACCTTTCCAAATGCCCTACAAAGAAAATTCACGATAGCATCTGGTGGCACCTTGATCATTGTGCTCGGTAATGCTGCTATAAAGAGTGTCACAGGTTTCACGGTTTCAGCTACAAATAACTATTCTGCAGTGTCCAAGAAGTAGAGTGATTGAAAGAAGGAAGATAGATAGATAGAAAAACACCAGGCTAGCCTATAAACTATGGCCATGAGGATGATAGGAGGAGAAGGGAATGAACATTCTGGGATCAAATGTAAACTATCTTGTTATGAGTTGGAGGAGTGGTAGGCTATATGCCTAAATTGCTTCTAATTCTTGGATCCAACCAGGATCGAATTGCTGGAATAGCTGAACAAGTTTAATGGTAATGGTCTAAGTATGAGCCATTAAAGTAACAAGGGGAGTGGCTCTGTGCCAGAGGGCAAGTGGGTGCCCACTCCCCAATCTTCAACTGTCTGTTACAAAGACAAAGGCCAGAGTTGAGAGTTGAGGGGTGTTTAAAGGAGATGCTAGAAGCAGGCAGAAGCCAGAGAGAGAGAGATATGCTTGACTTCTGCTTGAATCCAAGGCTGCAGCTAAGGGAGAAGCAAGACCCTCTTGGGTTCTTGATGCTGTGAGCCCCTCCATCAGGATGCATGTATGTGTAAAGAAACCATATATCATAAAGACACCACAGTCTCTGCTGTCCCCTATTCCAAGGAAACCAAATCCTGTGTAAGCTCCTGGAACCCACAGTATCTCACACCACTCAGAGACAGAATCAGGCCAAAGACCAGCCAAAAGAGGGAAAGTCTTCAAAGGAGAGTGGAAGAACAACAAAGACAGGACTAAGCAGATCTCCCAGGGCAGGCAATTCCATAATTTGAGTGCCACAACAGAGAAGGTCCCTTATTCCTTATCATGGGACATGCTGAAAATCTTATTAATAAGATTCTGTAGACCCAAAGGATTCTATGAGATGAAAATGGGGGTATTCAAACGCTGTGTCCCACCGGTGTAAGGATTTCTGCTTTTGCAATGGGACTGCCCCCATCTTCCCTGCACCCTATACAAATCTGCTCCAGAAATTTGGAGATGGGGAAGGAGTGTGCAGAGGGGTGAGAGGACAAGAACATTCCACAGTGCAAACAGAAATATTTTCCTGGTGGAATGAATATTCATGTTGGATTCTACCAATGATCTCCTTGTTCCAATGTATCCTTATTCCATACAGGGGTTAAAAAATCATTATCAGCACTTTGATTCTAGTGGAAGCAGCCAAGGCACCAGTGTTGTTTGTATAAAAATCATGTGCTTTTAAAAAATGGGTCCAAAGAAAAATTTTCTGCTGCATTTTGAACCAGCTGAAACTTATTAATTCCTGCAAACAGACATTTCCTCCAAGGACCTAAAGCCAGAATACATGCTTCTGTCCTTCCCCAATTTTGCCCCCACAGCAACTTTGTGTGCCTAAGAAAGGATTGCTGGTCCAAGGTCACCTAGTGAGCATTGTGGCTGAGATGAGATCTGAATTGGGGTCTTCCCAGTTGTTGTCCAGCAGTCTAACCATTACACCATACTGGCTCCAAACAATCTTTGGTGCATTATTGTAATCCATTATTGATACTGCCTTTTACTGTTGCTACTAGATCCATTGCAAAGTTAGACATGCCTGAGAGTCAGTGAAACAAATAGTATATCATGAAACTCTTAAATCCAATTTACTTCAAAGCAAACCCAACTTTTTCTTCTGGATTGTGTCCATCCTGCAGTTCATCCAACTTCTCTGGAAAGTAGCTGTACTAGAGAGCACTTTGGGCAGAAAACAAATGGCATTCACATATTAGGACTGCAGAGTTTTGGATCCTGGACAAATACCCACATTTAAGAGATTCACAATCTGCTCAGGATAAATTATTCTTTGGGATGCAGTTCAGAAAATCCCTAATGAAAATTTGTTGTGTGACATTCATGAAATGATTACTCTGTACCTTTCGATTTCATAAGGGTAGATATTTGTCATTTACACAAGCTTATTCATGTGTCTCTCGTTCCTTTTTTTTTTTTTTAATCGGCCACTGACTAATGTTTCTGTACTTCTGGAAGACATTTTTTCTTAGTGAAATAACTTTTTAAAGAGCATTTATTCATTTCAAAAAAATGAAATGTCTCATCTTGTAATGTGGGAGGGGAAATACCTTTAACGGTAAACTTACTTGCATGGCAATGCAAAGCAAAGCAGCCATCATATTATGTGCCTTAAACTGTGCAGTGATTGAAAACATAGAAACTGGCTTAATAAAAGAGAAATGACATTTGACTCTTCAGAATCTTATCCTTTTCCTTTAAAAGCAGGAATGGAGAAGGAGTCTCCATGCACCTTGCCCTCAACTCATGCAATGTGATGCAGATTGATCCCAAAGGAACAGAGCAAGCAAATGGGCAGCAACATTAGTAATGAGGAGCTGGGGCTACTCAAGGAAGGGCTTTTTCCCCCACAAGCAACAAACTGGAGTCAATACTGTCAGTATCTATTGAAACTGCTTCATCTGTGAGTTTAGCCTTTAATTTGCTATTATTTATTAAATTTGTTAGTTGCTTTTTCTTGCCCAAGGAATTATTCACCTTATCAGGGAGCCTGCTTTTTTTCCAGCCCCCCACATCATGCACCCACCCCCCGCTCATGTTGCATCCCAGCAAAACATTCACACTTACAGCATTTGTATGCTCAAGTACAGAGAAAGGCCTTGATAGGGCAAGGTGGTATCTTCAGGAGGGACTTGAAGGAAAAGAAGATGCACATGAACAGGGAGAAGACACTTGGGAAAGCACAGTAGAAGAAACAGGGACAGACAGTGGAAGCGCTATTCTTGTTGAGTATTTTTGATGCACAGTGAATATGTGTTCATAAGGAATCTGGTTCAGAATGTGTTACGTTTAATACATTGCAGCCAACTGTTCATCATCTTTTTGGTGTCACCTTAGCACAATTTGTAACAATTCATGCATATAGGAGTGGTGTGAATTCCAGCTTGTACATTTTTAAAAACACTGGCTGCTTCGCATTGGCTGGGTTAGATTTCCAGCGTTGTGTTGGGAAGAGACATCATCCAATAGGTGAGGCTGCCCTCAAGAGTGCTGACAGGATGGCATGAGGCTTTGTAGGGGCACTGATCTGGCAGTGAGCATTTTGAATCAATCCAATTCAGGGAAGGATAAATCACCATGAATCAATCCAATTCACCTCAACATTCAGTCCAGAGCTGTTGTGCACCTAGTAAATAGCCCCCCCTACACAATAATTCACACATGGAGGGAACAAATTAATGTAGGTCCCACTAGATTTCATTCCCAGTGATTCTTTATCCTTCACCGCAACATGCTAACAAAACCTTTGGCTGCAATCCAGTGTCCCATTGCATATTCCCAAGATTCAGTCAGTTGTATTTAATTCTGCATTAACCGAGCACAGAACCACAGGCTTACAAATTAGTGCAAAATGACAGACTGGGTGGAAAGTACTGATTACGTTAAATAGCACTAAACAAGCAACCAATAGATATTATATACTTCATTTTATCGAATTGTTGTTTTTTTCTTAAGAGACCAAAACCTGAGCAAAGCCAAAGACTTTTCAGTCGCTTCCATCTTCAACCACTTTTCTTCCACACAAATTAAAGGACACAGAATTCTCTGCTGATTTCCAGATTACTTTATTTTGTAATTTGGGAAGACTCTGAGAAACAGGCTGTAGAAGCAGAGGCAGCTGGTTGAAACAGGTGTTGCAGAAAATTATAATCCTGCTTTGATTAATCCTGTTGGGTTGTGGGTTTCTTTCCCTTTTTTTAAACAACCGCCCTCCGGTTATGCATGACAAGTATCCAAATAATCAAATGTATAGGCTTCATAGTGACAATCCAAGCTATTGTCAGGAGAAACATCAGGAATGATTGAAGTATGTGAGCCAACTAATTTGCTGTTGATGGAGACAGGCTTTTCTAATGTCCTCTTAAATGCAAGCAGACTTTTTCACGGGGGTGCATGTGTATGTGAAATAAGTGTGTTTTTAGCACAACGGTCAGAAAGAAATATGCATTGCATTATCATGCATTTTAGCTTGCTGCTAGTAACCATACAAGCTTCTGCACATTAATTTTGAGATTACATTAATAAGAAGTATGTTCAAATTAGTAAATAAGTTATCCGAAACTGTTCCAAGCCAGCCTAATCAAAACCGTTCCATTCTATGATGCAATTAGTGGAGTGGAGCGGGGGGCATTGCTCTTGAAAAGATCCAGGAATGTCATTGCAGGGAGAGCTGTAAATGTTAAACTATACGGGCGAATACTTTTAAAGTGACTATCTTGTTTGAGTGCTTCATTTGGAAGGACTGGCTGCTCGAAATGTTATGAAGAGAACTGACCTTCCCAAAGTGATAGGCAGCAGCTTTACAAAAGAAAATGAAAACCTTTCTTATATGCCCCTTAAATAATGTGCAGCGATGACTCAGCTATCAGCTAATTAGCATGATCAAATAATGATACTAGCAGTGTCACTCTTAGGGCTGTGCATGTCTGGGCCCTCATAACCCACTCACTCCCAAGCAACTGGGAAAGACAAGCAGATGGCTGTGGGTGGGGGTGGAAGTGACCAACAGACGCAGCATTAGCACCTGCCATGAGCACACTATGGCTGACACTAGTTGCTGCAACCTCTATCTATCATCTGTCTATCTATCATCTATCTATCTATCTATCATCTATCTATCTATCTATCTATCTATCTATCTATCTATCTATTATCTATCTATCTATCTATCTATCTATCTATCTATCTATCTATCATCTATCTATCTATCTATCTATCTATCTATCTATCTATCTATCTATCATCTATCTATATCTATCTATCTATCTATCTATCTATCTATCTATCTATCTATCTATCTATCATCTATCTATCTATCATCTATCATCTATTAAAGGAGCAGCTTGGCATTCTCTGCGGTCAGTGAAATTCAATCCACTTCTATATTCATTTACCCAGAATGCCTCTAGGTCAACAATTGATTTACCAAAACTTATATGCTGCTTGATTGTAAGAAAGCTTCTGAGTGGCTCACACAGATATACACTCAAATTCTTGATTAAAAGACAGTTTGAAACAGGTATTTAAAAATATTCAAAGGATAATCAAAATCGACTGTACCTATATACAAGTTACACATGTAACTTCTATGTGTCTGGATGGGCTTGCATAAACAAAAATATTTTATGCAGCTGCCGAAAACCATTTAATAACCCTTCTGTTGGGGTTATTAAGCCTCTTGCAAGATCATGATGTAATGTTACAGGCAGTGCTTTTTTTCTTTAAAAAAATGTTTAGGTACTCACATTTTCTTATTCATATTGAAATATTGCCCCTCAATGGGGCCAAACTTAGATTCACAAAAAATTTAGGGGTTTGTGTACCCCTGCATCCCCTCAGAAAAAAAGCACTTGTTACGGGATTTGGTTCAGATACACATGTAGCTGGTGCAATTCTCATGTGGTCTTTTTAAAAACTTAACTTTCCCATCAACTCTCAGTCTGTTTTATTGCACCCCAGATACAAATTAATATACCTGCATCAGTGGACTACAAGATGAATGTTGGACAAAAATCTGTTTCTGTGCTGCTAAATAGCACCCGTTCTCACCAGCTTTCCCTTTTAATTGCATTAATTTATTTCTTTAGAATTGAACAGCATATATATTTGAACACTACGTACAGCAATTATCCAGATGGGCATACGTTACAAGGTTAAGTATATCAAGGGAAATAAGCAGGCAGGTGTGTGTGTGTTGTGATCCGCTGGAAACTTTCCTCTTTTATAAACATTAAATCTGTTTTCTCCACAATCTGCACTTTGGAAGGCTTTTTTTAAAAACACCTGTTCTTTAGAATTGACCTGAAGATGCGTACACATAAGTTAAACAAGAGCATTCTGACATTTATTCAGAAAGCAAAGATTAATTTGATAAACAAAACATAACATTTTGTAAAGTTTTAGGTGTTTATAAATCCAAAGGCCAATCTCCAGCTTCAAAGTAGAATCATCCATCCATCCTCCCCACAGAATGTCAGTATCTCAATATGTCCAAGACCCTACTTCTTATTTTCCATGTCAAGCCTTCCTTTCCTTGTTCATTCTCCTGATCCATTGAAGTTGTTGCCATTCATCATCTTAAACAGGCACATAGTCTTGGCTTTACAGTGGTACCTCAGGTTACATACGCTTCAGGTTACATACGCTTCAGGTTACAGACTCCGCTAACCCAGAAATAGTGCTTCAGGTTAAGAACTTTGCTTCAGGATGAGAACAGAAATCGTGCTCCGGCGGCACGGCGGCAGCAGGAGGCCCCATTAGCTAAAGTGGTGCATCAGGTTAAGAACCGTTTCAGGTTAAGTACGGACCTCCGGAATGAATTAAGTACTTAACCTGAGGTACCACTGTATTTTTCATTGCGCTTTCACTCTTTTGCTCTTGCTCTCTCCTTTGTTCCCATATTCAGCCTGCTATCAAGTAATGCCATTTCTCTCTTTGAAACATTGCAAAAATATGTCTCCTCCTCTATGCCTACTCTGCAAAGAAAAGTGCAGTATGTCTGTGACTTGGTCCTCACTCATCTAGACAACTGAAGTCTTCTTGGGTTTTCTATGGTTCCACCAATATTAGTCTTTAGCTCTGCTGCAAAAGTCATTCACCTCTCATATTGCTCTGATCATGTGACACCCTTCCTTAAATCCTAACACTTGCTTCCTGTTCACTTCTGGATCCAGTACAAACTTCTTGCTGTTGTCTTCAAAGCCCTCTGTAACCTGCCCCTGTCTCTCTCTGCCTTCACAGCCCAGCACAACCCTGCATGTGGAGTTTGCCTCATCACCATCCACCATCAAAATATTTCCTGTTGCCTCCAAAGATTCTGCCCTTTCCATTGGAACTGCCTCACAGCACCCCTGTGTGCTGCCACCTTTTCATTTTCTCCAGATTCTTCCTCAAAACCCACCTTTTCCATTAGACCAGTGGCTCAACCTTGTCAATTCCGTGTTGCATTGCAACTAACCCTTAACTATGGCCAAGGACACAATAATTCCTATTCAGCCTTTCCTCTATTATTGTCCTCAGGGAAGGGACCTACAATCTTGTACTCTGTAAAGTGCTATGCACTAAATCGTGCTATATTATTATTTAATAATAATGATAGTATCTGTGTTTAACCTACCTACCTACCAGGTTTAATGGGTATAAAACAGGATAGTCCAAGGCAGACCATGTTCAGCCCTTTGGAGGACAGGCAGAATAAAACTGTGATATATAAATACTGCCACCCAATTCAGTCCATAACATAACATTGTGTACTTGAGATGGTATACAAACCTGAGGGCTACCATTACCTCTGGGCCCTGGGCAGGACATCTATTAGTTTTAGTTCCCCACCAGTTAAACTGAACTAATTGTAGTTCTTCTTATGTTGTGAGGGTGGACACAATGAAAGATTGTAGAGCACATTACAAATTAAAGGGAACAAATAATAATTGCAAGGTAGCTAGATGGAGAGATATAGCCTTGGTACAAGAACTTGTGCTGTGTAACATAATGAGCTGTTCAGCTCCCTGCATTCAGAGAATTATTACCAAAGAAATCTATTTTGAAATGATGACGTACTAACCACCCAGCTGAAGGGAGAAAACTTTAAATTACCCAGGGTAATTTACCTGTTATCAATTCCCAAGTATAGAAAATAATTCTGTTCTTCATTTCTAGCAGTGCACAGTTCATGCATTTAATATATGTGCAACAAAGCAGAGACCATGAAATAACAGATTCATTTCTGCTTGCTCCCATTTGCTAAGTTAAATTAAGATTTTTGTTGTTGCTGGCTATATTAGACTGAATATACAGCAAAATCATTTTTGAAAGGCAAGGGAATTCAGGAGAACCTGAACAATGTAACTTTACTGGAAAGCATAGTTAGCTGATCCTGTATATTATTTTTTATCATCCCTTCCCCCCAAGGCAATTGATTGATTGATTGAATGAATTGAGTGAGTCCAAACTAATTATCCCCAAACAAATGAATGCACAATATGGGGACCTTTTGACTCTTAACCAAAACGGACATTACTCTTCTTTGCTAATAATATGGAATAAAAAGGTATTTGGTGTGGCTCTCAAACACACCAAAAACAATATTCAGATATCACTTTCACAATTCCTAGTGGGACAGACTAAAGGTCCAGCTAGCTGAGCATCCTGTTTCACTTAATGGACAGACAGAGGTTTCTGGGAACACACAGGCAGGGCATAAAGGCAATAGCCATCTTTCACTGTTGATCCACAGCAGCTGGAATTCACTAGCAAACCATCACTCTTTAATTGACCTGCTAAACATTTTTGTTTAGACAAGCCTACCCAGATGCGTAGAATGTTGACATGTGCTTTAATCTGTTTTTAGTTTATCTCTTGTTTTATTTTTTTGAGGATGTTCTGAATAGTTGCATTTAACTGTTTTCACCAATAATTTTATTGCTTTACTCTCTTTGTAAACCACCTGGAGGTTTTTGATGATCTAGTGGTGTGTAAATTTTATGAAACAAACAAAAAGCCATGATGGGAAAACCTATGGCCCTCTAGATGTTACTGGGCACCAGTTCCCATCACCCTTGACCATTGGCTGTGCTGACCAGGGTTGATGGGAGATTAAGTCCAACAACATCTGAGTGGGAGAGCAGAAGTTCCTCATTCTTACTCATAGCCTTTTTTGTAAAAAAAAAAAAGAATTAATGATGCTTGGGCATAAAGTATGTATGAAAAACAGATGTACACACTGGCACTGCTCCAACATCTCTACACATCTTGTATATGCCCACTTCATCCCTGACCTTCCCAAACTGAGCAGGAAGGTGTTTGGCTGGACACACTTTGAAACCGCAGTCAAGTACCCTGATGATGCAGTGACCCAGAGCGAGCAGGGATGTCGGAGGACGGATGCACATTTCTACCCACATGCATTCAAAGCACTCATGAATCATAGAATCATAGAGTTGGAATAGACCACAAGGGCCATCGAGTCCAACCCCCTGCCAAGCAGGAAACACCATCAGAGCACTCCTGACATATGGTTGTCAAGCCTCTGCTTAAAGACCTCCAAAGTAGGAGACTCCACCACACTCCTTGGCAGCAAATTCCACTGTCGAACAGCTCTTACTGTCAGGAAGTTCTTCCTAATGTTTAGGTGGAATCTTCTTTCTTGTAGTTTGGATCCATTGCTCTGTGTCCGCTTCTCTGGAGCAGCAGAAAACAATCTTTCTCCCTCCTCTATATGACATCCTTTTATATATTTGAACATGGCTATCATATCACCCCTTAACCTCCTCTTCTCCAGGCTAAACATGCCCAGCTCCCTTAGCCGTTCCTCATAAGGCATCGTTTCCAGGCCTTTGACCATTTTGGTTGCCCTCCTCTGGACACGTTCCAGTTTGTCAGTGTCCTTCTTGAACTGTGGTGCCCAGAACTGGACACAGTACTCCAGGTGAGGTCTGACCAGAGCAGAATACAGTGGCACTATTACTTCCCTTGATCTAGATGCTATACTCCTATTGATGCAGCCCAGAATTGCATTGGCTTTTTTAGCTGCCGCGTCACACTGTTGGCTCATGTCAAGTTTGTGGTCAACCAAGACTCCTAGATCCTTTTCACATGTACTGCTCTCAAGCCAGGTGTCCCCCATCTTGTATTTGTGCCTCTCATTTTTTTTGCCCAAGTGCAATACTTTACATTTCTCCCTGTTAAAGTTCATCTTGTTTGTTTTGGCCCAGTTCTCTAATCTGCCAAGGTCGTTTTGAAGTGTGATCCTGTCCTCTGGGGTGTTAGCCACCCCTCCCAGTTTGGTGTCATCTGCAAATTTGATCAGGATGCCCTTGAGTCCATCATCCAAGTCATTAATAAAGATGTTGAATAAGACCGGGCCCAAGACAGAACCCTGTGGCACCCCACTAGTCACTCTTCTCCAGGATGAAGAGGAACCATTGATGAGCACCCTTTGGGTTCGGTCAGTCAGCCAGTTACAAATCCACTGAGTGGTAGCATAGTCAAGACCGCATTTTACCAGCTTCTTTACAAGAATATCATGGGGCACCTTGTCGAATGCCTTGCTGAAATCAAGGTAGGCTACATCCACTGCATTCCCTTCATCTACCAGGCTTGTAAAGTGCAAACTTGAGGGCTTGTCTAATCTCCTTTTAATCAAACTTGAGGGCTTGTCTAATCTCCTTTTAAAGCCATCTAACCAGTGACCATCACCCAATTCAGAAATGAAATATCCATTCAGTGAAGGGCGGGTGGTGGTGGGAATTGTTTGTCTATCTTAAATCTAGTGCCAGTCAATTTCATTGAATCACCCAGAGTTCTAGTGTTCTATGGGATCTCGATCTCTCTTGATCTCTTTCTCTCTTGCTCTCTCCCTCTCCTTACTCTGCACCATGCATACTTTTATAAATTTTATAAATCTCTATCTACCTCCCCACTTAGTGGTTTCTACTATACATGTGCCCAATAAAAGCAGAAGAAGCATACATGGCAACAAATAATACTAACAAGTCCCATTAGCAGAAGCCTGTGTAATAAATTCCGCTAGTACAACCGGACTTCTTCTCCATCTCCTCTCCCACACCCCCATATTGGCTCAGGGGGGGCCAGGAGAACCTTCAGAGCAGTGGATGGGAGAGAAGAGAGGATGGGTAATTCCACTTCGGCAAGCTGAAATGCTTGCGCTAATGATCAAGTGCCAAAGTGCTACATTGAATTCTTACCTATGGCTCTTTTCCCATGCCTGGAATCTAGCAGGGTCATTATGGACCTATAAGGCTGACCCAGATTGCCCCAACCTCATGCCCTCCAGCTGTTTTGGACTACAATACTCACATTCCTGACCATTTACCACGCTGGCTGGAGATGATAGGAGTTGGATTCCAAAACAGCTAGAGGGTACAAGGTTGTGAAAGTCTGGGCTGAGCAATTCAGCAGATGGGGCTGGTGTGAGAATCCCAAACTTGGCTGCTCAAGCATAAACCAGCAGTAAAAAACCATTCTAACTAACTTATCCATATTCTCCATGGTTTGCTTCCTTTTCCAGACACTGAATCCCTTTTTCAAAGTGCCACACAATGCTTTAACTTGAAAACAGATGCAAAAAAAAATATGGCGGGGCAGACATCAAAGATAGAATTCTGATTTTCTCTCTCTCTTTATACTGCTATTTTGCATGCTCAGTAATGAGATGAGCATCAGTTTAAAAATAAAATTGAACTTTTCCCAGACTATTAAAGTTCCTATTATTTCAGCCAGTGCTTTGTGAATCAAAACTTTCTTAATACCCTTTTAAAATTGATCACCCTCCAAAAAACTGCAAAGGCTCAGCTAAAAGAGATGCTATGGTCCACTGACCACATTAAATCCAAGCGTGAAGCTCTTAAATGGATTTTAAATGTATCATCCATATAATGTTTATTACAGTTCACACTAAATCCCTCTGATACTTCAATGCATTTTACTGAACAAGAATAGAGTGTGCTGTGAGTCTCCAGCTATAATTTATATATTTGATACAAAATCCTATTACAAATGGTCTTTCAAAATATGACATTCAACAAAATGATCCTCCCATAGCATGTGAAAGAACAGACTTCCATTAGCTCTCACATCCTTGATCAAGCGTTACCACCTTTATGGTGTTGTCATTTAACTTCAGAAGATCCATCAGAAAACAAAATATGTAACTTCCAAATTTCATTTGAAAACAAAACTGATATAAGCAAAGTGGGTTTTTTCATCTTCTCTCCTAATTTCCCCAGTGTCTTCACCAATGTTATTTCAGTTCACTATACCCTGTCCATCCTTTGCTCCTCTTAACTCAGAATAAAACCAAGACTGTACGTTAAAGTTTTGGGAACTACTTTCAGATCCAAAAGTTCAGTAGCACATTACATATTCAGCTTGAGGTATGGTGCAGGAAAGAAATATAACACAAGCATGTTTTTAAAAGAAGTCTGGAACTTTGAAATAATAGTACACAGAGAGAGAGAAAGAGATTGTGACACAGTCACATCAGGAAGAATTTGAATTCAGGAAATATGGCAAGCCTGAGTTTCTAATGCTTTCCAGTGAACACTTGGTCCAGCATTGTTTTAGAGTTAGATTCACCTTGTCAGTAAGAGTAGTGATAGCCACAAACTTTAGTTAGGTGAGAAGAAAAGATGAAAAGCCCTACCAGAAAAGATGAAGAAGAAGAGTTTGGATTTGATATCCCACTTTATCACTACCCTAAGGAGTCTCAAAGCGGCTAACAATCTCCTTCCTCTTCCTCTCCCACAACAAACACTCTGTGAGGTGAGTGAGGCTGAGAGACTTCAGAGAAGTGTAACTAGCAGCTGCATGTGGAGGAGCGGGGAATTGAACCCGGTTCACCAGATTACAAGTCCACCACTCTTAACCACTACGCCACACTGGCTCTCAGACCAAAGACCCATCTTGTCCAATATTCTGTACACAGCAACTGACCAGATGCCTATGAGAAGCCCACAAGCAGGACTCTCTTCCACTGGTGTTCCTCAGCAAAGTAAATAAATTGGATCCAGACTTGGACATGCTTGGAGTAGACCTGATGAAATTAATCAAGTTGGGCTTAAGTACCACTGGTTTCAATGGTCTACTCTAAATACAGTGGTGCCTCGCAAGATGAAAAGAATCCGTTCCGCGAGTCTCTTCATCTTGCGGTTTCTTCGTCTTGCGAAGCAAGCCCATTAGCGGATTAGCGGATTAGCGCTATTAGCGGCTTAGCGGCCTTAGCGGATCAGCTGATTAGCGGCTTAGCGGATCAGCTGTTAAGTGGCTTAGCGGATCAGCTGTTAAGCGGCTTAGCGGCTTGGGGAAAAGGGGGGAGGAGGAAAAAAACCCCGCAGGAACTCGCAAGACATTTTCGTCTTGCGAATCAAGCCCATAGGAAATTCGTTTTGCGAAGCACCTCCAAAACGGAAAACCCTTTCGTCTAGCGGGTTTTCCGTCTTGCGAGGCATTCGTCTTGTGGGGCACCACTATATGTCCATCTAGATCCAACTTGGCAACAGGGAATATGAATGATAGGGGAGGTCCTCATCCCATAGGCTTGGATACTGACACCTGCAAGCTGAAGGAAGCTCACAGAAGTGCATTTTCCCATCAACTCTTCCCTCATACCGCCCCAGGAAGCATCTCCAGAGGACTGAGGGACCTTCCTGAGCTGGGATGGGATGGGGCACTGGAGCTGCAGCAGAAAAGGTAATAGTAATTATACAGCAAGTGGAAGATAATCTTTATAGGGTTTCTGCTAGTGTTCAACTAGAACTCTCTCAAAGAAAGACTTGACCTCTGTTGACCCTTGTGTGTGTGAGCTGCATGCTTGTACATGCGTGCCAGCAACAATATGGAGAATTGTTCAGTCAGTAATAAATATAAAACAGGTTTGTGATTCAATGAGTAAGTACATTTTGGATTCAACTTTAACTTCTTTGTGTTGCATGCTAGAGCTGTGCAAGACTCCTTCAGTCTGACTGAGGGTCTGATCCAATTCAAGCAGTGTGAATTCAAAGCAGGACAATCCAGGGCTTACCCAGCCTAATGAAACTCTGATGAAACATTCAGCCATGAGGGGGAGAAGGAGGCCTGCAGGTCTAATTCAGTTCAGGATCCAGGATTTGGTGAGTCTGTTTCAAAGCCCTGTTGCACACTGCATCAACATAACAGTACTTTCTGATGCCACCTTCTTCCCTAGCTTGTCTTTAGCGCTAAACGGGAGACTTTCTCTTCCACCCCTGCGCTCATAAAGCTTAACATGCATTATGCATGGTAATAGCCCTCAACAAAAATGAAAAGTTTCTGAGATTCATTACAATGTAAAGGAGCTGGCTACCTAGCACACAGGGAAAAGAGGGCCTCTAAAACAGGATTTAGTCTGCTGAGGTTTGGGTTAAATAATTTGAACAGTTTGCTCAATGAGGCCGAGAACTTGTGGATGGATGTCTTGTAGCAGGGTTTGATTGACAATTTGACATTTTCACTTTATTCAGTCTCTGTTAACTGCTTGTCTTTATGCACTTTAGCCCAAATAGCACCAAAGTAAACCTCTATTATTCAGAGTGGCTCATTCCTTAATCCTCATTGATTGCAGCTCATCTCTTATCTCCCTCCAAGCCTCATGACTCATGAAGAGAAAATATCACACACACCAGCACAGGTGAGGAAGAAGACTCACTGATCTGGAAGGGACCTTGTGAAGGACATCTAGTCTAGTCCCTGCTCAGGAGTGCATGATCTTCAATGCAGGGTACAATTGCAGAATTCCTGACAAATGTCCATACATCTATCCTTTGCTTTAAATATTTCCAGCAAAGGAGAACCCACCACATGACTGGCAGTCAGTCACACAGTCAAACATCTTTAGGAAATATTGCCTAATGTGTAACTGAAATCTGCTTGCATGCAATTTCCACACATTAGTTCTGTCCATCGGTGCACCAGAGAACAAGTCTTCCCTTCTCTGCCTCCCTCACTGTGACCCTGAAATTGGCTCGATGGGACACACACAAAACAACAACACCTCAGCCACCTCTCAGTGAGAAGTTCAAAACCCTGCAGCCTTCAATAACCTAAAATAATTCTACAGGAATTCTAATGTCCCTTGAGAATGAGGTAGGAAAACAGAAACCTCTTCCATTGAAGAAGAAAACCTTTGAGAAACTGGAGTTTGAGACAAGTGTTGCTGCTTCAGTGATCACTTGTAGCCAAGTAAGATTGTCCTCCATGAATATGGTCTTAACTGTGGAATGGCCAGCAGTCATATAGAGAGGGATTCAAGTCCTGTGGTCATGCCAGTATAAATCTGCAAGCAACCATGCTTTTGAAAGGTTGTCACACAGGGAAGGAAGGACTCAACTGAGACGCTGAGGTGAGATCCAAAGATAGCACCCCAACCGTGGAATGCTCTCCCCATGAAGGGTTGCCAGGTGATGAATGTGATGTCCTTTTGATGCCAGGTAAATACTTTTTTATCTGTCTAGGCCTTTTCGGGTCTTTATGTTTGTAAACCACTCTTTTAACCTGGCCTGGCACTCATATGCTCTGGCTGCTTTGTTCATTTTTATTGATCCAATTTTATTGTTCCTTTATTGCTTTTAAATCTTTGTGGGTTGCTCTGTGCGCCCTTTGGCTAAAGAGCAAGCAAAGAGATTTCCCAGAAAAATAAATAAAATAATGTTATGGTTACTTAACCTGTTGACACCAGTTCAATCAGATCTCCAATCACACTCTTACTTTGATCTTCATTTTAGTGTGTGTGTGTGTGTGTGTGTGTGTGTGTGTGTGTGTGTGTCTTTTAGGTTAGATGGATAACAGATACTGCAGCAAACTGAATTTACCCTCTTATGTAGACATCTTAATAGACTTTCCCACTTAGGTCTCATGGCCAATAATAAGTCCTTACAAAAAAATAAAATAAACGGTACTGGCTTAATCTCTACCAGCATTTAAAAATGTCATTTTAGGTCCTAGATTTAGTTCAGAGAGAAAATCTGAATTTGTGTGTTTGTCAAAGCAGATGGCTACTTAAATTTGATCTGCAAATCGAAAAGCGCTAATTATTTCCTCTTGCAGCACTAATTTAGAATTTTGTCCTGATGCTTTTCATCAGATCCTTGCATTTTAAGACCTTTAGGTGAAATGTTGCGAAAAATAAACCCTACGCAACTGTAATTGGATTCAGGCACTTGACTTTCTGTTAAAAAAACAAACCTCTAAACTTCTGTGCCTTGCCACTAAGGGGACTGCTCTTGCAATCCAGAATGCAATCATGACAACTGGGATTCTTAAAGCAGGACTTGTAAGAGACCCACAAAGTTTCCTCTAAATTAAAAATAATTAATTGCCAAAAATACCTCTAATTTTATGGATTAAAGGCATTAGAACAGCTTCGCTGCCAGTTTATCTCACAGCCCTAGCTTTTCACTTTTCTATTAGTTGATTCACACATATTCACAGAACTTTTTCATAACAGGAAGTGTGGGTAGCTGGGGTGGCTGCAGATTGGTGGAGAAATGTTTACTGGAAAAACAAAGTTGGCCCCCTCTCAATGATCAAGTAAGCTCCACACTGACTGACATTCTGGTAAGATTGTTCCCTCTGATTAAAAGCTGGACCTGTTGCTGTCAAACAAACTCCCCCTCTCACCTCCTGATCCTGACATTTGCCTTACACTAGAGCTTTAAGTTTTCATTTTGCAAATATACTCTCTCCCTCACTCCTCTGTCCCCTCACACTTTTCGCTCATATCGTAAAAGTTTTGATTTTATTAGACACTTTGTGGCATTTTTGGATGTCTGGATCACTGAGGCACCACAAAGTGCTTCAAGGCTCGCTGCTTTGACCCATGCAGGCTCCCAGAGATCTTGCTTCTTCACATTGGGCATGCCCCAAATCCCTTTTAGTCATCTTGCCTTGGCTCAGGATTGTTTTGGATCTGGTGCTCAAGATTTTGAACCCCTAGTTTAAAGCTGTGTGCATCCTTAGTTTGAAGGAGGGGAAGGCTTTAGCTCTGGTAGTACTATAAAAGTGTTGATTCTCAGCATCTCTGGTTAAAGAATGTTAAAATGAAAACTATGGAGAACCGCTGCCAGCCAGGTTAAACATTACTGGACTAGATAGACCAATGATCATTAATCTTTTGACCTATCTATTCAAAATACAGTGGTACCTCGGGTTACGAACTTAATTCCTTCCAGAGGTCTGTTCTAAACCTGAAACCGTTCTTAACCTGAGGCGTGCTTTCGCTAATGGGGCCTCCCACTGCCACACAATTTCCATTCTCATCCTGGGGCAAAGTTCTCAACCCGAGGTACTACTTCCAGGTTAGCTGAGTTTGTAACCTGAAGTGTTTGTAACCCGAGGTACCACTGTAATAATTGTAATACAACTACTACTGCTGCTTCTACTATTACTACTGCTGCATAATAGGAAGAAGAAGAAGAAGAAGAAGAAGAAGAAGAAGAAGAAGAAGAAGAAGAAGAAGAAGAAGAAACAGAAACAAAATGGCCATAGCTCATGTTTAATATTGCTTAGCATGTACAGTGGTACCTCGGGTTACAGACGCTTCAAGTTACAGACACTTCAGGTTACAGACTCTGCTAACCCAGAAATAGTACCTTGGGTTAAGAACTTTGCTTCAGGATGAGAACAGAAATCGCACGGCAGTGGCGCGGCAGCAGCGGAAGGGCCCATTAGCTAAAGTGGTGCTTCAGGTTAAGAACGGACTTCCAGAATGAATTAAGTTCTTAACCTGAGGTACCACTGTATATATTTCCTTATTTTGTGTTCAAAGCACTTCACACATATCTCAGTAAACCTTACAGCACCTCTGGAACGCTGGTCAATAGTTCAAATCTTGTACAGTGAAGACTGTAGTTAGAGATAGCAGCTTGCCTAAAATTACCTAGTGAGATTGTGGCAGATATGTGTGTCTAACTGGTGGCTTCCTAGTTCACAGTAGCTACTATTAGCTGTGGTCATACATGTCTTGATTTGATGCATGCTAAGAGCTTCTTTTTTGTTTTACAATTTCCTTATAGTTTTTGTTTTTAAAAACTGCCAGTTATATAGCAGAATCGGCCAAACCTAGAAGCTGTAGTATATGAGACACTGCAGATGAATTCATGTATACAGAACTAAAAACAATATAAAGCCAAAGGGGTAAATTTAGTTGCAAAAGGAACTGTTTACATCAAACATCAACTAATTTGAGCAAATAAAAATGAAAGAATACAGAATCTTGAACTGGTTCTCAAAATGATACCACTATCATTATAAACATGAAGATAAAGGCAGATCAATACATATAGAAAATGTGGTTGATTATAAAGGAAGAAAGTGGAGCACAAATTATGTGATAGTTATAGGAATTTTTTTTAAAAAAAATGGGCTAAAATGAGAGTCAATGCAAGAGCCCTGAGTACAACTAGGGCCTTGCGATATCGTTTGTAATCAACCAAAAATATATAGCATCATTACTAATGCTATATGTGTTGCCAGGGCTTCCAGGGGACAGAAATTACTGAACAATCCAAGCTTTGTTTACTGGCAGAGATTCTCTTCAAGGGCAAATCATTTACTATACCACACAATAAGGCACTGCTGTCTTTTGCTAATTAAGTGGCATTCAATAGGCAACTGATACAATAATTTCCCTTTATGGTTTTAATGACTTTTTATCCAGCCATATAAATGATAAATGATTTCAAGTCTCAAGTCTTCTGTTAGGACGTGACTGCTAAAAGCACTTTGCTTCACCCCTCCGTCTCTCTCTCCCCCCCCAAAAAAAGTGTTTCTGGAATTTTTCAAGCTTTGTATCTACCTGTGGAACACCCTCCCAGTACAGCTACAGCAGGCAGCAGCACTTCAGGCTTTTGAGAAAGCCTGAAAGAGTCGTTTGTCTCTATTGGTCCTCCTTGAGTAATTTTTCACCCTGATTGCTAGAAGCTATTATATTTTTATGTTCCTGGAGTTTTGAACTTGTTTCATGTTTGGGCTTAATGATACAGATTTTTATATTGTAAGGGTGTGTGTGTGTGTGTTGTATGACACTTTGCATAGCTGCCAACTCCCGGGGGCCCTGGGTACCCAGGCACCCACAAAATTCCCTATGAAGGGGCTGGGCACCCACAAATTTCAGTGCCAGGGCCATGCACGCTGCATGGCACCCACAGCCCCGGGCACCCACAGTCGTGGGGCCAAGCTGGCACTCCTGACACTTTGGATGGGCTTTGCGTGGAAAAGCAGGATATAATTCAAAGAAAAATCAGAGGGTTTTTTTGCGGGGGGGGGGTGTGCATGCTGAATAGCACTAGTTATTGGGTTGGGTTTGATAAGTCCTCCAATTAACATTGGGCAAGTTGAACTGGAAAGGATTTAAATGCAAATCAGGATTTGCACCTTGGGAAGACAGAGTGAGGAGTTTAACCCTCCCGCCGCAGCATAGTCCCAAAGAAAATCACTCCCTGAAACCACTACTGGTAAAAGAAAGGTTTGGTCCTATCCAGCTTTACAAAGGTAAGATAGCATAACCTTGGAGATACTTGGAGGAAGGCAGGATATGTAAATGTGTTCATACATAACTGCTGGGACTGTACTGACTTTAGAAGAAAAAAATGATTGTGAATTCACCCTCCCTTCATCATTGTGTTTGGGGATAAACAAAACTTCTGTAACATTGTTCCACATGTTTATGAATGAAGAAGTCTGTCCATCTGTGTACCTTCCCTTCCTCCTGAACTGCTCTGGTAGATGTACTGCTAGGTTGAGACACAGAGGAAGGTAACAGCCACTTCTGGGTGAGCTGTGACCTTTTACCAAAGGCCACAAATGCTTCTTTGTGTGGCAAGGAGTCCTTCCCTCCAGCTCCTGAGCTTCCCAACACCAAGAAAGAGGCATGACAACTTGCGTTTTGGGTGAAACCAGGCCACAATCTTATTGTTTATGGATGTAAGAGGTTGGGCATAGGCATTGGATAGAACCCAACACTTCCGGCGCACCTGCCAGAAGGACTTACGGTGGGGTCAATCAGAAGTGAGGACGTTCCAGACCTACAGCAATGAGTAACTCCCCTGCTGGATTGCACCTGGGGAGTGCTTTGGCCCCTTGTCCCCACCTAGATGTCTGGACAGAAGCATCTCCCCTAAAGCCCTTTAACAGGGTATGCCATTTTCAGAGGGACAGGTAGAAGCTACAGCCTCCCCTCTGTCCAAGACTATGCCTACCCAATGCCTAGCCACAAAGGCTTTTTTTCCAAGGAACAGCATTGGAGAAGACCACTACAACTCTGTCATTATATGATTTCAGCACTCATTACACTAGTCCCTACTTTTATGACATCAGCAATCATTATGCCAGTCTCTACCTTTATGACATGAGCAATTACTACCACTAGTCCCTACTTTTGTTTGTAAGTCATAGAAATGCAGATTTCAAGTTCATGTCACTTTCACATGACATTCCACCCTAATCTGCTTTTTTTTTTTAAATCTGCATGAGAATTCATATTATATAAATGCTCGTTTTTTTAAAAAAAATGTAATTTTTTCTCACAAACTGCACATTTCCTAATTAGTTTCTCTCAAATTATGCATTTTCAAACGCATTTTTCTCGATGCATTTTAATAATTTTCTGGACCAAGAACTGCATCTCAAAATCCAGAGAAGTGTGAAATCTAATGGTTGATTGTAATTACATTCCAATCTCCACATTCGTCTGAGCATCACAGATCATAATTAGCCAAGAAAAATATCCTCCAGCATCCTTATCTGCATGTGGCTGCAGTGTGTTTAGTGCCAATAAATCAAAAGGTTGTCTAGCAATCAACTACTGCTATGCCACATTAAGGGAAATGAGAAAAGCTTCCATACTTAACAGGACTGGACACAATGGTTCAGAAGGGGTGAGCAGCAACGAGCAGATCTGTTGTCAGAATGTACAACTAAGTGAAAGTGTAGAATTTTATGCCATCCAACATTTCATAGATGGAGCACTTACTTCATGTGTCTCCGGCGTAAGGGATCTAAAACATGAAGAATGATAACACTAGTGCATTTTTAAGAGGGGAAAGTGAGGAGAGAAAAACATACACCAACATTAGGCTGAAAGAAACAAAAGAAAAAAGAAAATGAATGAATAATGAATGAAGATAAAAAAGAAAATGAACACATTCTTTAGGCTGAAAGAAACAAAAGAAAAAAGAAAAGGTTGAAGCCCCATTGGGGCCATATATGTATTCCTATCAGGATCTTTAGCCAATGGGAAGGTCTACATCAACAAAAAAATTTGAAAACTTTATAAAAATTATTTAAAAAGAAGAAGAAGGAGTGACAAGTGCCTACGGTAGAAGTAATATAAGGCAACAGACCAAATGAGTAATAAGTAGCACGCAAAGAGAGAGCATGATTTGGATTGTGCTCAAGTAACTGATACCCTAAAAATATGAAAATATCTTATTTCTGAGTTGATACTCAAGATTTCCCTGCATCATTATTCAGTTCTGAGCCTCATCTTCTTGGGATCCACATCTCTCTTCCAATGTGCCACTAGTCTCTCTTTAACAAACTTTTTTACCTGACGTTGGCGGAGTGATAACGACATCATCTTTTCCCCTCCCTTTCATCTTACCTGATTCCAGTGCCTGTTGTCAAGGTGACAGAGGCAGAAGCAGCAGTTACATCTTCCCTCTGTCCATGATGTGCTGCACAGATGACCCATGTGCTGAGCACTCTAATACAATAATGATTTCCCCAACCATCAGTCCACCTGGCACCCTGGGAAAATTAAATTTCCAAAGGTCTCCAAAAGCTGTTTTGCTGCTATAGCCATGATCTGCCATGCCAGTGCACTGCTGTGTGCACTGCTGCCACAGCAGCCACATAAGGGGAGGGGTGAAGTGCTAATCTGGTGGACAGGGATGAGGGGTGAGTGAATAAGTTGAGTTGGCAGGGACAGAAGAGTTCTTCTCCAGCTTGGATTTCTTCTCCAAGCTGGCAGCGATCTTGAGTCCTAAAGCCTTGGATTGGCAGTCAGCATGATAAGCTCTGGGTTTCATATTCTGAGCCAAGGAATTACAAACTTTGGCAACAGCACTAAACAGCACTGAGTACAACATAAGGAATAGGGAGTGGGGTAACAGCAGGCCAAAGTGGAAACAGGACCAACAGCAAAATGTGGAGCAAAGCCAGCTGAGAACAAGGGGAAAGAAGTTAAAGCAGGCACCCCCACACTCAGCTACAGTTCATCATTGTGGCTGTGTTTCCATACTTGCTGATGATAGGCAGAGAGATAGTCTACAGCTAAAATATATATCAGTTGTTGTCACATTCTAGTTCTTCTGGTAGCTGTCCACACCAGCCCACAAATCCTGGCTCCAACAGATGCTTTGCTTCAAGCCCAGCATTGGCACCCCCGAGTTGCCCGCAAGAAGCTATGCAAATGCTCTAATGTCTAAGTTTTACACAAAGAGAACAGTTTGATGAAATGGTCCATACACAAATGTGATTATCCAGTAAACATTCAGACATAGATGTTTCATTAAGCACAGGCATACAGGGGTAGAAAGTCATCTTCATAATGTTTTTAATTAGGATTTTCTACAAATGGCATTTAAACTACCAATCCATTTCCAACATGTGAGACATGAATAAGGTTCTGACCCTGTTGTACTGATTGGAAGGATTTTTAGAATAGCAGAAAATTTTAATTATTAAAAGGTTGTCTAGGTGGTTCCGCTCTGTTTGCCCATAACGGTCTCAATATGTTGTGATTGTTTCAGTACTCCAAAACCCAGCAGCAGCAAACTCTTGCCTCTAGCATGCTGAACCCAAGCGTTTTTGAGCAGCCAGCAAATTGGAAAGCTGTTATCAAGTTTAACGCATGTTTTGTAGCCCCGCATGAGCCAAGAATATGCCAACATCTCTCTCACTGCTTCTTTATTTGTGATATTTAAGCTACTACAGTCACAGGCATAAATCACTTCTGCCAGACAGGTACACTCCTGACACAGTCACCTATGCATCATGAACACAGTGTTCTCCCTGCCCCTTCAGAAACGCACCCTTTTAAAAACTGAAAATAACAATAGTTAAAAGAAAAGGGGGGAATGATGAATATTGTTGTGAACAACTGAGCTTAAATAAGGAAAGTCAGTCTGGGGTGTAGATTAATGAATGCAAGAGGGAGTAAAGATCCAGCATTGGCTCCTGTGATCGGTAGGCATGAAGCCTTAGTATTGGCAAGGCCCAGTGTGTCAACTTCTGCCTTTCCCTGGTCATCAGAGCAGGACATTTTGCTTGCTGCTTCTGGCTCTCAGCTACTGGGAGACACATACTCTTATTCTAGATTTTGGTATGGTTTTCTCTCTCTCTCTCTCTCTCTCTCTCTCTGGTATTATATATTATTATATGTTATTATAGATTTGGGAAGGGATGTGGGTAGCACTGTGGTCTAAACCACTGAGATTCTTGGGCTTGAAGATCAGAAGGTCAGATCCCTGCAATGGGGTGAGCTCCTGTTGCTCTGTCCCAGCTCCTGCCAACCTAGCAGTTCGAATGCACGCCAGTGCAAGTAGATAAATAGTACCACTGTGGTGGGAAGCGGCATTTCTGTGCACTCTGGTTTCCGTCGCGGTGTTCCATTGTACCAGAAGTGGTTTGGTCATGCTGACCACATGACCCAGAAAGCTGTCTGAGGACAAATGCCAGCTCCCTTGGCCTGAAAGCGAGATGAGCACCTCAACCCATTGACTGGACTTAACTGTCCTGGGGTCTTTTACATTTACCTTTCTACCTATGGTTTTGTAGAACCCTGTAATTCTTTTCATGTTGAACTCCAGTAAGAGATACTGGCAAGATGTAAGTCACCCAGTTGTATGGAGATAAGATAATCCTTCCTCTTGTGAAACAGACCTCTGAAAACATGGTGGTTTTGCCCTCAACCAGCCCCCACTTGCCTGCCTTCTTACTCCTAGCCAGCCCAGGGAGTGGCCTTGACTGTTAGCTTCCTCCACCCTTAGTCTCAGTGGTGCCTTTGCACAACTCAGCAGGGAGGAAGAAGGAGACAAAGCTAGAACTAGTTGACTGTTCCTGTGATTGCTGCTGGCTCCAACTTCTGTTAGTCTCCCTCTTTTCTACCTACCTGTCCCAATGGGCACTAGGCACCACTGAAAGGTATTAATTTACTACTTTTCTGGTTAATCACAAATGAGTCACAATCACAAACAAAAGTACAACCTGCGACTCGTACCATACAGGCTCGACATAAAAAGAATTTCCCCCAGTGAATTAGAGCTTTGTTAAACAGATCCAATAGAGACTACATCTAGTTAAAACAGATTCTTTCTGGTATTCTGCAGTAATTGGTATAGTTATTCATTGTTTGCATGGCACATTGCAACTTTGAGAATTTAATATGCAGTTTTATAAAGTTCTGGGTTTTATTGTCATTTGTATTATTGTGTGTGTGGACACTTGTTATGTATAGTTTTGCTTCTATAGCCCTGACCTCACCCTGACAATAGCAATAACAGGGCTTGTGGCTACAACCGCTTGTGCCTGCGAGGAACGTCTAGTGTTTCCACTCATTGACAGGATCAGAGTTTTTATTCTTTTTAAACACTTGCTGAATTCCTCTAATATTTATTTGGCTAGACTAGCTCCCCCCCCCCCTTCTTCTCAAGTTCAAAGATGTGTCCTTTTAAAATATCAGGGCCAATCATCTTTGAACTACTTACAGATTATCTCTGAGAGCAGCTTCCTCACCTTTGTTCCCACCCTTATCAAATTTAACTGACCTTGAAAGCTGAGTCATGTCGATCTGTTTAATCAAGAATTGGCAAATATTATAAACGATGTGGTCCCTGCACATTTTAAATCTATCCCATTGACATCTTCACCTTGCCATGCAGAAGAGAGGCCCTGGAGCTGGAAAACAACTCCCAAATGCTCTGCTCAAACAATGGAAAGCCATTGTCACTTCTGTTCAGGTTGCTATTTTGTATACAGAGCAGTATTATTGGCTTCGCTTCTGACATCAGCTCCGGGCAGCCTAGGGCAGCTGCTGGGGCCCCACCACCCAGTCTGGGTCCATTGGCTCTGATACAAGTCTTGGGCCCTGTGTGTCAAGTGACTGATCTCCAAGCCTCTCTTTAAATTTCCCAGATTGACACTATATCAGGCACTCTGGGACCTTGGAGTGCTGCTGCCAACACCACCAGGTAATCTGGGGGGGGGTCAATGTAGGAGAGCACTTTCCCCAGAGCCCCCTCAGATATGGTGCCGGTCCTAAGTTAGGGATGCCATATTTCCAAAAGTGAAAATTCAGACAGAGTTGTTTAGCTGAGCTGCCTGAAGGCTTACTGAGAATGTGAAAGAAGGCCACTTCCCACTCAGATCCCAACCCTAACCCTGCGGAAAGCCATCTAACTAGACTTTAATTTGATTTTGACCTGTTTTTAGGAGGTAATTTAATTATTGTTTGATTTTATACTAATTTTATATATTTGATGTTGGCCACCCTCAGCCCAACCTC
The DNA here is from genome assembly GCF_964188305.1 of Podarcis bocagei. Classification (NCBI taxonomy): domain Eukaryota; kingdom Metazoa; phylum Chordata; class Lepidosauria; order Squamata; family Lacertidae; genus Podarcis; species Podarcis bocagei. The sequence goes on along the minus strand of NC_138125.1, from coordinate 38,602,995 downwards.
GGCCAGGGAGGCCAGGATATAAATAAAAGTTTATTATCTTTTTATGTTTGAATGCATGGATCACTGAAGCTGCCTTTGAATCCCAAGGGGTCTCCAAGTCTCCTCCAGCCATCTTATCAGGTGATGGATGAGGGCTTCAGCTGCCATATGAGTTAATTCATCCTTTGCTGTGCCATTCTTGTCACTCACACCTTTGTTACCCACTCTCTACCCAACTTGGTCCAGTTATTAAGCAAGGAACATAAAAAAGGCCATTGCCAGATAAGTGGGATATGCAGTGAATCACTTGTGGACTATGAAATGCTCTTCTTAAGCATCCCTGAAACAGGTAAATATACAGGATGACTGAAGTGATGCTGAAACATTTTTTTTCAATGGCCTGCATACTCCAAATGATCACATGCCCATGGGTAGGGACCAAAAGGGTGATCTCTGAATGTACCTTGCTATATTTAGTAAGCCAGTGATGTGAAGCCAGTGACTTGTTACTTGTTCTTTCATTAAAACAACATTTCACTGTATCCTTTAAATGTACAGTTAGAACGTTGCCTTTTCACATCTCATTAGTCCTTCACTGAGGAGATGGTGCTTCTCCTGATGGCTTGTACTTTTTGGTCACAGCATAGTTCAAAAATAATGCAAAACTTTTTGCAACTGCATAGCAACCTTTCCCATCAAGATTCATTAATGTGGGGGGAGTGGGAATACAGTATGCTGGATTAATTGTTGGGCAGTTACTATGGGAAAGAACTGAGCTTTCTTTTGTTAGGCATTTTTGCTCTGGCAGAGCTAAAGCCTAAGCTATTCAAATATTCTCTATTGTTAAAAAATAAAGCTTGTCATAACGAGTGTCGTCTTTTTTAAGAAGATTAGTTCTATCAGACCATATTTTTATTCAAGTAATAAATGCTAATTCTAGCATAGTAAAGCCTGATTAATCAAAATAGATTAAAACAGATTAATCGGGATCTCTTTGTTTTCATTCCTCCCATACACATAACAGAAAAGAGCTACTGTTGCCTCTTTAGCTCTGTTTCCAAAGAGCATTTGTCCAGCATCTTTGGTCAGTGTAAACAGAAAAATTAATGCTTCTACAAAGCCACACGGACAAGTTTATACCTATGTTCTCACAATGCCGGAAATGTATTTCCAATACTTCGTCACACAGTGCAGAATTAAATTGTGGGATTCATTCCTACAAAATATAGTGATGGCAACAAACTTGGATGATGTTAAAATACGATTTGACAAATTCATAGTAGGTAAGGCTATCAAGGGCTACTAGGCACGAAGGATAGCTATGTTCTGCCTCCATTGCCAGAGGCAATGTGCCACTAGTTACTGGGAAGTGCAAATGACAGATTTGCCCATCTCTAGTGGCAAATGAAAAGGGGATTCCTAAGTGAACAAAAGAGGCCAGTGTGTGGCGAGGCATTGTCTTAATTGCCCTAGGATATGGGATATTTTAGCAAGCGTCCTTAGCCTAAACCAGAAAGGATTTGGATGCTCTCTTGTCCATGATGCCAACAAAGGTTGCTGACTGATCCTGCTTGTACACCCCATCCTTTACAGCCAGCTCTTGCCAGCTAGCTATCACATATAAGATGAAATCTGAAAAAGAAAAAGGAGGGTCTGGAGAAGAAATGGAGGCAAGCTGGTGTTCTTTGGCAACAGTCTCCCCCTTTGATGTCACTGTAATATCAACCTTCATGTAAGTAATCACAAAGCTTTTATCCATCCATCATGATTATCATTTCTACCTGTTTATAAACATGCACACCACAGGACCTGAATAGATTTGGTTAACTGAACCTATGATTGTTAGCAATATTATCTGTTATTTTCCCACTATGTCTCTCTGCCTCAGTAGGAGAACAGCAGACTGATGCAGTATTAATATTTCTAAACATCTGGCAATTCCTGTAAGACTTCATTTACTTTAGAAGCATGGAATAAAAAGCTGGGAATGTGTTTAAAATTGACTTCAGAGAAATAAACCTCCTTCTTACACTCTCTCATATTATATGCTTCAACAATATATTTTTTTATTAGGATCACTTTTGTTTTTAATGATGCTGAAGTTATACAGCCTCAGGAGTGAAAATGACCTTGAGGCCGACAATATAAATCATAGGCTCTGTACTATCCATTTTTTACTGCTAGAAATAACAAAATATTAGGTAGTAAAAGTTAAAAGCATCCACATGAAAAGATTGAAGAAACTTAAATCAATGTTAATTTTGAAAAGGAAAAGAGCATTCATTTGGAAGAAAAAAACCCCCAACAACTTGCAACACTGGAGGCTATTTTGCAGACAGCTCAGTGCTTAATATTTAACAAACGATGTGATTTGTCAACAGGTTTAAAACTGTCTGCATTTTTATTGCTTTCTCTGCCCCATTCGTGGTTGTCCATTGAACAGCAGTTGAAAAGAATTATAGAAAAGCTCCAGCACCAGAAAAGTTTTAGGAACAAAGGAAACTGACTTACTCTGAATCAGATCATTGGTCCATCTAGCTCACTATTGTTTACAATGACTGACAGTGCCTCTCTCATGTTTCAGGTGGAGATATCTCCCAGCCTTACCTGGAGATGCTGAGAATTGAAACTGGGACCTTCTGCATTCACAGCAGATGCTCTACCATTCTGCGACACTCCATTTTGTGTTTTACATTGCGTGTGTGTTTTCAAAAATAGTAAGTTAATGCCTCAGTTACTAAAGGCTAGCAAATGAGAACACATAGCCCTGTTCTTTGCTGATATTTTATTTGCCAAATAAGTTGTTGATGGTTTGCTGATCTCTTTTGTACAGAATTTGTACCAACTGAGCCATGTCATTCTGATGGGCTGGCAATGAAAGCACACAAGGAATCAGAAAGATGCTTAGATGCTGAAACTGTAATCATGATTTTAAAGCAAATCTTTCCGAAAGCAGAGGATATAATCTCTATTATAATTCTCCATTTTTACATAATCATATTCTGGATTTGCATTTGGTGCAAACATAGCTGTAATTACTCTTTATGCCCAATTGTTTATGTTCCCTCTCTTCTCCCTCCCCCCAAATTTATTGATGTTGTTTGTTTGCAAAGGGTGCTGTGTGTGCAAACATTATTTTGCAGCACATAAAAAGAAGACTCATTCGTAATTAGCTCTACAGCTGTACACACAGTAGTCTCCTTCGTAATGTGTCACAGAGCTTCCTTACCCAACTCGTTTTCTAAGGATAAAACCCTTGCCCACCCTACTTGAATGATACTCAATGTGTTGTGATTCAGAAATACAAGAAAACAACCTCATATCAGATTTCTTTTTATTCACCAATACAGTATATCTATCACCTAGTATGGGGAAGAAGAAGCAATAGAAAGGATGTAAATCTGTCCCTCCCTTTTTTAATCTTACCACATAAGGTCTCGTTTACATATGACAGGAAATCCCACACAGTCACCCCCAGGAGCAGTGATCAAATGACAAGGAAGGCCAGAGAACGCAAGGGTAACCCAAGATGTTTTGCTGCCTCAGGCCAAAGACAAGATGGCCCCATTCTACCTCCACATGTCTAATGGTCTAGTATTTGACTCTGACTCCATCACTGGTGATGGGACAACATCATCCACATCACCTGTGAGCAACAGGTTAGCTTATGGGAGCAGGGTACATGTATGATATGAATGTAGCCACTATTGGTCCTTCCTTAATGGACTTCTTTTTCTCACCGTTCTATGCCACACCCTTTTGCACAGGTCACATTCTGAGGTCCTTAGCAAGAGGCATTACACCTGCTGCTGCCTCTCTTTCAAAAGCAGAAAAACCATTATTAAGTAGAGCTGAGTTGTAATATCAGTAGGATCATGCAGTACAGGTCATGCTGGATTGTACTACTTGCAGGTGAGAATGCCCCATATCTATCATCTATCTATCTATCTAGTGCTTTTTCCCCTAAAAAGAATGTTTAGGGGTAATCTCATTTTCCTACTCATATTGAAATACTGCCCCTCAATGAGGCCAAACTTAGATTCACAAAAAAGCTATCTATCATCTATCTATCTAGCATCTATCTATCAATCATCTATCTATCTTCTATCTTTTTATATCTATTATCTATACCTTCAATGCATACAGAAAACAAATATGGCAATGGAGAAAGGTTGAACCATGATGAATGTGTTGGTTGCTCATCTTGATGGGAGGCTGATAAAATCAGCATCAAGAAATTGCTTTGAGATACAGAGACAATTTGAGATTGCTTTTTGAATTGCTGCTTTTCATGTAAGCTCCATCGGGTACCAGCAACAAAACTCAGCCTCTTACTCCTCTAGTACTGTCATTGAAACACCTTTGAAATCAGTGGCATTCCTTCAAATCCTCTGCAGTTTCAGGACTACAGCCTTGTATGCTAATCTTTAGTGTCTGTCCAGTCCAATTTTTTTTCAGTTTCCTCAGTAATCTTACATTTTTTGAGATGAACTCACTCTTGTAATGGGAGCCATTTCAGCTTAAGTAATTAACATGTCGTGGTCAGTCTTCATGGTGATTTATTTTGTTGGATTTACTTTGAAAAGACTTCTAGACCATTCTGGTTTGTCAATATATTGGCTAAATTAATTTGTTTTTCCCCCTGATGAAATATCAGTGCTTCTGGAAAAAAATTATTTATTAGCTCAATTTAATAAATTCATTTGAGGGGGGATGATATTTTCCTATTAAGATAGGTATAGTCATTCCATAGCTCTGATTCTAGAATGCCCCAGGGAGCACATATCCTTTAAATAGGCTTTTTAGAATTATTGAGACCTTTTCTATATGTCAGGAACGTGGCCCCCCAGAGTACTGGGGATGAGTTAGACTCAAAGACTGAACTAGGGACCGACTCTGCAGATGAAAACTGCCTGTCAGAATTGAGAAAGGGCAGTTTGACCACCCCCTTTTTTTGGGGGGGGAGAGGATTCTATTAGCTCTCAAGGAGGGGAAGAATTAAAAGGCAGCCAAGGTGTTGGTAGGCAATCAGCAGATAAGCAGTGGTCTGGGTTGAGTGAGAGTGAGGAGGGGGGAGGTCAGCCTCTCAGTCCCAAATCCAAGCATTTGAATAAAATCAAAAGGCAATGGAAAGGCAGGAGGGGAAAGGCTGGAGTCAGGCGCCCTTCCTGTTGTGGGAGGAGCGAAACTTCAGACTGACCACGAATCGTAATTGCGAGCAGGCGAGATGCCGGGCACTGGATGTGTCTTTTTGTAAATAAACTTGCATAAAAACTTCTGGAGAGTCAATTACTTCTTATCGGAGCTTGCTTTTCTGCTAGAGATCATTACACTATACATGTTATAATATTTATAAATAATTCTTATTGAAATCTTGTTTCTTGATAATAAAAATGCTAGTGGTAAAATATACAAATATGCCGTTCAGTATTTCCAACTTGATCATAAAAAGATATACACACAGTTTAAAACATTTTTTCATTTATTCATCACTGGTCAAAATATTAGTGTATTTTCCATTTCAGAGAATGTATGCCCTTCCTCCATGGCACAGCATCCTACTTTCTATGGTTCTTTTTTTTAATTTTTAGAATTTTGCTATTATCTCCCAGTTAAGCTACATTGTTGATTAGAATACATGTCCTATTAAGCTGGGTCTGGGCACATACATACATACATACATACATACATACATAATGGAGGGCATGTTTCTTGAAAAATATGCATACTGACTGGAGAAGGTGCATATTGCCTGGAGAATGTACAAAATGCAGTTGAGATATGTACATTCCCTAAAGCCTTTGGGAGATTATGAATAATAGCTGGAGAATGTACAAAATTTAGTCACTATAGGCAAATTCCTGAAGGCCTGGTGAAGATTATTCATAATGGTAGCAAAATGTACAAAATTCAGCTGGCATATTCCCCAAGGTGTGCTGGGGGGGGGTATGCATATTGGCTGGGAAATGTGCACAGTTCCCTCTTCCTGGAAGGATTATGCACACCTTCTTCAGAAGGACTGGTAAATGGACACAACAGCTAGTTACTATGCACATTAACTGTTTGACTTACATTCCCCTTAACAAATATATATGTGACATATCTATTAGTGGTTTGCTAGGTATCTTTTCAGCTTTCCCCTACTTCTTTAGAAATGATTCCAGTCTTGTAAAAAAGTTTGAAATGGCTATGCAGTTGTACTCGCAAGAGCCTGTGTGCATCTCTAGTTCCCCGGAAGCATCAATCTGCTCATTGTTGTTGCTTCTTACCCAATGCCCAAGTTGACAGTGTCATGCTCTTTGCCAGCTGTGTATTTAACAATAGTCTCCTGCTGCTGCTCCTCTGCAGTTCATTTAGAACCATCAGAAGCGTTAACATGGGGTTGGAAGGTAGGAAGGCTCAATCTGGACCAAGGTTAAGTACAGGCCTCCATTCAAATAAACAGACTTAAGGAGTGCCTGTCAAGACATTGTGAGACTGCATGACTTAAGGCTGAAGACTGGGATAAGTCTGTGCAAACAGAGCATCTGTCCTCAGCTGGCCAAGGCTGAAGGTTGGCTAGAAGTAAATGCATTCCTACTTGCTTGGGTCCTATTGCCAAACCCTTTGCAAGGTATATGCAGGCCGGTCTCAGGGCTGCCCATTCTGGGCTTTGTGGCATTTCTCTTGTCAGCCATTTTATTGGAGAGAAAGATCCCACTAATATTTAAACGCACCTTTCCCAACAAATTCAAAACAGTGCCTCATTCAAAGGATCTAATTTCCAAATAAAACGACATTGAGGACCCAGCCTTGGTTAATGGTTTCAGTGAAAAGCTGACAGTTTTGTGTTTAGGGGAGGAAAAAGGAAAAGGAAAAGGAAAAAAGGTAATTCAGCTAGTGCCTCAGCTAGTTAAAATGTTTATGTGAAATTACCTCCTCTACATCGTTAATAGACTTGATTTCACCAGAGGCTAGCATTTACAACTTAGCAGGGTTGGAAACCGTTATTACCCAGTGTAAAAGTCTAACTCCAAAAGACTCGCCTAAAAGGATCGATACACTTGAATTTTAGCAGATCGATGAGATTGGTTTCATCACATTAAAACGAGTGAGAAATTGCCTCACTTAAAAAAACAAACCCAGCCAAGATTATCTTCAGTTCTTCTGAAATAACCCTACTGCCTCAAAAAGTTTTTTTAAAAAAACTAATTATCAAAAGCACAGGCAAGTAAAAACAACCTGCATATCCCCAATCTTTAGGGGTGGGTCGTAGTTCAGTGGTACAGCATCTGTTTTGCATGTGGAATATTCCCTGTTCTATCTCCATCTCCAGGTATGGCTGAAAGAGGCTCACTGACTGAAATCCTGGAAAACATCTGCCTGCCACACCTGCTTGTCAGTGTAGGAAATACTGAACTAGTTAACCAATGGTCTGACTCAGTATAAGGCAGCTTCCTACATCCCCAACCTTGCAAAACATATTTATTTACGATATTAGTATGTTGCCCAAGAAGCATGTTCTCTGGGGATAGTGAAAGGTGTCTGAAATAAATTTTGCCCTAAGTACAGCATTCAACAGTTTTTCCCATACTAAAAAAAATTGAAAGCTGAATCAGAAAGGCTGGGTTTTATGAACAGCTTTGATATTAGTGCGATTTCACATGCACGCCCAGTGTGGTGATCCCTAAGGGGCCATAGGTTTCCTTTGCTGGTAGTGTTGCTCTCCAGAAGATTGATCAATCCTGAAATAAGTAGTAATGAGACACATGCTTTCTGTCTCTGGGTGACAGGTTCAGAAAGTCAGTGACTGTTGTATCCAGGGCACATGTGCAAAGGCTATAGAAACATGATGCAATATTACTTGCACACTTTATTCGACATCTACAACCCACTGGTGCTGAAAAAAGGTGTTGTCATTCTTGTAAACCAGGGATTTTGGGGTGTCCAAAGTCATCTGTTTTGCCTATTCTTGTGGTTTTTCACTTATTTTTTAGGTGACGTAGTACTGTTGAAATTAAGGACCTATCTGTTCTGAATTTCTATTTCTTGTAATATCAGAATTAGTCAAAAGTTTATTTACAGGTAAAAGTTAATTTATTAAGGCTTGAAGAAGCCATAGAAAATTGTGTCCTTTGTGCCTTTGGTGAGAAGCAATGGATATTTCATTTCCAAAATATCCTTTTTTATGGGTAGAGGCACAGCACTGGTGTTGGCTGTTTTGAACTGATTTTGTGCTGAACTGTTAATTACACATGATCCTCTGGTCTAAATTTAATTAAATTCCATTGACTTCCTGTAGAAAGAAAAACCTAAACAAGCTGTATTTCTGTAAGAGCAGTGACATTTTCAGACACCTAGAAAGTGTTATCTATGCTGACTTTATTGCAGGTCTCATTCTAACAAACTCAACAAGATTTTCATCACCCATGAAGGATATCGGGACTTAGATCCAAAGAACTATGCATGGTGTTGCACACTTGAACCCAGTGTCTTATTAGTAATTATTGATTCACCACGGTGAAAGGGTTGCCCCTTTTAGGAAGATGAATCTAGGCTTTTTGGCCTTCACCTCCAGCTTCCAATTTTTATTATGTTTATATATTCCATGGAAACTCAAGGCAGCATACTTGTGGTTCCTGGGCATTCCCATCCAGGTGCTGATCAGACACAGACCTGGTTTTCTTCAGCACAATTGCTACATCACACCCTTTCTTGCTATGCTTTTTGTTACACTAGCAGAGGAAAACTGACATTGTCTTCTAGTTTTTCCTTAAACTGATCAAAGTATGTACATCTGTGTGTGATCTGTGTGGTCCACAATTAGTAGTGCCATGCCTCTGCCCTTCTGGTGATGGCATTACTGCCCCCAGGGGTGAGACAGAGTGGCAACAAGGTTGGCGAGGCACAGGCATGCTAGCTCAGCCAATCTGGCACTCCTGCCATTACGCCCATGCAGTCCTGGCCTCACTGCCACCATGTCCTGCCCCAACACCAGCTGGTTGCTCCTGTGTGGGAGGCCAACACAGGCTGAATTGTCTTAAGCAAGTAACATGGGATCACAGCAGCTTAGTAGACAACAGAGGAATTTTAGCTTAGAGCAGAGATGGAGAACCTGCGGTCCTTCAGATGCTGTTTGACTCCAACTTCCATCAATCCCATCAAGCATAGCCTGGATGGACAGATGGAGCAGGTTAGACTAAGACAGCTTCCTATGTTTCCATTATGTCAATGCTCGTTATACAGATTGTTTCTACCCCCAAGATTTTCTTCAGAAAAAAACCCCCAATGACAATACTACATTTGCTTACATATGTGCCCTCAAGGTCTTTGAAAAGTGACCTTGTGTCAATTGAGTGTAATCGAGTGTCAGTTGACCACAATCCTTGAGCTTGCCTGAGCACTGAAATATCTAGGTAGCTGCATGATTTGCTCACTGTTACTCAACAGACCTTTTCAAAGAACAAGAGCTAAGCTTGAGGAAACAGCTATTTGAAAATGTTAGTGTTTTGTCATTTTAAATATGTTGGAAATGCGATATCTAAATTTAAAATAACACGATTTAGACCAGACTACTAGAAGAAGAGTCCTCTGAGGTCACTAAAGCTTTGATTTTCCAGTTAGCTTATTTTATAGCTAGTGCTTTAGAAGACATCAAGCCCATAATGAGACAGATCAATCAGTTTGTTTTTATTAGTCTACTGTGTACAATGTATTCGACAACGGTATTCATTGAATCTGATTGTTTGGGAATTTGCATTATACACCATGTTACTTTTAACCTTGAAACTTCAGCACTAGAAGCTGCTGTTTTTAAATTTATAGTTGAATTATATATCTGTATTAGAAATTGAAATTTTAAGTAGGAGTTTGAGTTTTTGCCCTTGGGTGCAGTACAGTTGCTAGGATTATTTTAAAGTGCCTGCTGATGTCCATGAATATTTCTGAAATCTTCATATTTTATTAAAAGACCTTGACACGTTAAGGCATAGGCTTAAATCTGAGCACATTGAAATAGCCTTTCTATTCTGGCTGGTGAACAGTATGAATGGCTTTTTATTTATTAGCTATACCACTCTCCTTGTGCTTGAAATAATAATGAGTCGTCCCCTCACAAGTTCTAAGGCTTGCCTTGGCACTGCTTCCAAATCTAAAACCTTATCCAGATAATTGGAGTAATTGGGAATACCATTGGTTTGGTCTTGTGAAACAGGCTATGAAAGGAAACATTTCTCATACAGAAAACTTAAGAAGAGCCCTGCTAAATCCTAGGTTCACCCACAACATACCTGGTTTCCCCCTGAACCTCTACAGCACAGTGCCGCCAGAACAAGTATGACATCAGAACTTTCTGCTGGGGAATTTCAACACCATGAATGTGATCTTACCTGTGAACCTCCCTCTCTGTGATCAGAGCATCATGTGCATCACCTTCTAAGGTCCCTCACCCAGCCTTGTGGGGACAATTGTATTGCAGTTTTCATATCCAACAGAGGGCCTTCTTCTTAGCTGAGAAGGGAATGCTGGTGCTCAGGAAAGAGAGCTTGCAACAAGAGCATTTTGTGTGTGTGCTGAACATAATAAAGAATATAGGCCTATGAGGCCATGAGGCCTTCCTGAGTGAGTAGTGGAGATGGCCAGCAACCCTCCACCCCAACACATGTACACAATGACAAGGAAAGTAAGATTTCCTCTCTCCAGCTTTACTTTTTCTCACTGTAGGGAATGACAAACTTTCCTCCATAGGAGTAAATACAGTTGCTCACTTTATGAGGGGAAGTAGTGTATTTAAGTGGAGTGAATCTGTGCCTTGTGAACCACAGTCTTAGTCTGTCCAGTGAACATTCTTCAGCAATTCCATACATCAACCCATTCCACAGCCAAACCAGCTGTACCTGTACAGCCTTCCCTTGAGGAGTCCATTAGCCAATACCTCTTGCTGATGCCAGGAAACAGGAAAGGAAGCAAGAGAAACACATTCAGAATAACAATGAAACACTTCCATCAATAAAATTTGTTGTGTGTGACGCATTCTTTGTGAGGAAGGGTGGGACATGAATCCAATTTTTTTTAAAAAAATTGACTGGAGTCTTATGCTATGGTAAAAGGTAAAAGGTTAAGGACCCCTGGACAGTTAAGTCCACTCAAAGGTGACTATGGGGTTGTGGCGCTCACCTCGCTTTCAGGCCAAGGGAACAGGTGTTTGTCCACAGACAGCTTTTTGGGTTATGTGGCCAGCATGACAACTGCTTCAGGCACGATGGAAACCAGAGCGCATGGAAACGCCGTTTATATACCCGCCGCAGTAGCACCTATTTATCTACTTGAACTGGCGTGCTTTTGAACTACTAGGCTGGCAACGGGACAGAGCAACAGGAGCTCACTCCGCCGTGGGGATTCGAACCACTGACCTTCTGATTGGTAAGCCCAAGAGGCTCAGTGGTTTAGACCACAGTGCCACCTGCATCCCTCTTATGCTATGGTACATGTGTCCCTCCAGATGTTGTTGGACTCCAATTCCCATTGGCTCCAGCCAGCATAGTCAGTGATCACAGAAGATTAGACTACATATACCGTACTTTTCCGTGTATAAAACTGTTTTTTTTTTCCTTTAAAAAATTTTCTTAATTTGGAGTCCCCAAAAATAGGGGGCGTCTTATACACGGGGCTTGTTATACAAGGAAAAATATGGTACATCTGGAGGGCCACAGCTTCCTCATCCCTCCTATAATATAATAAACATGGAAGGTGGTGTGGGCTGGATTGTGAGGTTATATTGTTGCTTGTAAAGTTCTTATTCCTTTAGCAAAATCATATGCAACAGGGCAGTTTCCAGACACCATGGAGGAATAAAGCAGAATCTCCACCCCATGTGGCAGTGTCTAGATAACATCACATTTAGGAGGCACAATAGAGAAACATTTTTAGAAGTGTTGTGTCTGGCACAGCTCTCCTTGACAGGCATAGGCATATAGCATGTAAAATCTAAAACCTGCTGGAGTAGAGCTAAAAGCTGTTATCCAAGCTGTCGTATCTGTATTACAGTGTGTAAAGATATTTCCTGACAAGAAAATTGCGAAAGCTTTCTGACTAGTAAAACAAAGCCTCTCTCTTTCCCAGTGGCCAATCAACAGATGCAGTTTTGGTCACAGATGGTACATTTATAGCCCATCTTCTCCTCTCACCTTTGGCACAGTGATTTCCTTATCTATACCAAAAGTAAAGAACAAAGACAAAATTAAAGGCTTGCTTCCCACACATATCTTAAAAAGCTAAGGCATGGTATAAATGCCTCAATTTCATTGCACGTCATCAATTCTTCTACATTATATCATTATACAATAGTAAATATTCATTATTGATATAGGGATAATTTTTCTTGTGGCACTTATTTTTTTTTAAAAAAAATAGTCTCAGCATAACCTTTTTTTCCTTCTTTTTCTTTTTGGACATCCACCAGTCTCTGGTGTGGCTCATTTCTCCTTTCATCTAAAGAATGATTTAAGGAGATCAGAAAACGAGACTTAACATAGCATAAAGTTTCAGCTCCTCTGATTAAAAAATAAAGAATTTCTTACACTTGCATCTAGGCAAGCTGAAGTGTGAAAACAATCACCCAGCCTCCCATGGTCAAGACCAGATGTTGCTGTCTGAAATAAGCACCGAAATATGCAAATGTTCATAGATTTCAGAGGTGTTTTGTTGATGTATAGATTCTCTAGAGTCAGCTTTTTTTCTTCCTTTATTTTTTCCTCTTTATTTATTTTTGGATCCAGGAAAGTTGTGTTGATGCATATATAGCCAGTAAATAAATCATTAGAATACAAAAAATTGAAATGGCTCATATCCCTAACAATAAGGAGGGTGTGCCTAGGGGATAAAAAGGGTGAGGAGGGAGGGAAGGAAGAGAGTTTCATTCTCATGCTGACTAATTTATGTATTATTATTATTTTTTAAAAAAGTAATCATCCAGCCTATCATAAATTGGTAATAACACCTAAGAAAACTGCTTTATTAACTGATAAAATGACCATTTATCATATGTCTAGGGATGAATGAATCTGACAATTTCATTTTCTCTCCATTTCTTATTTTTCAAGTGCTCAATTCACTTCTCTGCATTTCTGCAATGTGTAATTAAAAAAAAAAAATCTGAAGAAAATCCATCAGCATTTTCGTGTGAATTTCTAATACACACATTTTTATATGCAGTTTTGACTAATATACTGTATCCAGTTTTTCAAGGCAATTTCCTCTGATATAATGCATTTGTTTGTCACTTTCACAAATGAATGCCTTTCTATGAAAACTTGCCCCTAATATATGCATTTTGTACACATTGTTTGTTGGAGACTGGCATTGCAAAATTCCAGTAAGTGCAAATTTCAAAAAATAATTGCGTTTCAGCTTGCACATTGGTTTGAAAAGTGTTAATTATGTAGTTTCTCATTAAAATGCAAACAAAATAAAATTCCTGCCCCGTCCCTGTGTGTTACCCAATTACTGGTGTAAAATTTCTGGAAATTTTGAAGGTTTTTCCCCTGATGTATTTTTTATGGGGGGAAACTCAGAAATTTGGATGGGAATTAAGAAAAAATAATACTTTTTGGAACCATCTTTTATACATTGAAAATCACTTTGTTACTTTAGTAAAGTACCATGTATTTTCCATAAAATTATAACGTTTTGTATATCAAAAGTACAGTTAATTCAGGAAATAATTATAAACTGAATTTACTTATTTAATTCTTTGCTACATGTGGAGCTACAGCATGCTGTACTATAAGAGAGGATCTCTTTGTTTCTTCTGGTTTATTAGGGGGGAAACAATAAAAGCAGAAGTAAGCACCATCATCATAGCTCACTTAGCTAGAGCGTGATGCTGATCATGCCAAGGTTGCAGGTTCAATCCTCATGTGGGACAGCTGCATATTCCTGCACAGCAGGGGGTTGGACTAGATGATCCTCAGGGTCCCGTCCAGCTCCATGTATTTGGATAATTATTTTGTCTCCTCAAGTCCTCCTGTGTTAAGCAGACATAAAACATTCGTCTCCATAGAAAGAGCTGAGGAAAAGACAGGGGCAAGATTCAGTTAATACTACATGAAATGTAATCACTCTCCTTTTCTCAGCTATCACTATCAAGTTTTTTTGCTTTTTCATATCCGTCATCTAATTCATCATGGACTTCTGGTAACTGATGGTTTGCATGTTCTCTGCCCTGGTGTGGGGAACTATAAGAAGTCACTGAACTACAGTTCTCATCATTCTCTCTGTCCCTGTGCAACTGCCTAGTCTTTGTACAAGGTAACCTTACTTCAAGTTTATGTTGACTTCCTGTACTTTGTAAAACTAGCATATACTATGAAAAGTAACTGTATCACTCCATAACGCTTCATTCTCCCTTTTTGTCATCAGGATTGATGTGGCTGTTTTAGCCTGTTTATCCTATAGCACAGCCAGTGAATCCATTCCCATGAATGGTTTAATTATAGGAAAAAAAACATTTTTAATGTCAACATCTTGACAAAGGGCTGCTCCAAGGAACTTAGGAGATTACTCAAGAACTCTGACAGCTTCTTGATTGTTAATGTCAGGGAACTGCCATCAGAGCATCAGGTGGTGGAGGGACTCAGGCAGGATGAAAGAGACTCAACTGCTGAAGCAGGGACCAGCAGGGGGAGGAGTGGGTCTCTGAGGGAATGCGAGCAGGAGGGAGGGCTCAGGGAGGCTTCCAGCGAGAACAGTGGTGAGGTATCGGAGTCTCCCATAGGGAGACCCATACCTCGCAGGAAACTGTCACGCCGTGAGTCCAGGAGACGCGTTTCCGTTAAGGAACTTCTTTGCTGGAAACGCTTCCGCAGACAGCCACTGTCGGACCCTACTAGTGACTAGAGCAGACATGTCTGAGGAGCTCCGTCACACACGGAGGTTTGTGGGGGCGCACAAACTCTGAGGGAGCACGTTTTCACGCACAAGCAGCTAATCAAACCCTCACAGCAGTCCGACAGTCTTTGTACGCTGCCTGTGCAAGAGAAGGCATCATGAGCGAACCAACCGGAACCGGAGGAGCAGGGGCTGGAGCTGGTCCAAGCTTGGAAGATAGATACCGAGCGTTGGAGGTTCAACTGGCCCTGCAGACGGCGAGGCTGGAGGAGAGAAGGGCTCAGGATGCAGACAAGAAGGGGAGAGCCACTCAATTCCCCAGAAAGGTACCAGGATTGGTGCAGAAATTTGGGGGGGACCCCAAGGACTACCATGCTTTTAGGACAGAGATGCAATATGCCCTTAATGTGCAGTTCGATGAGTTCCCTGATGAGGAATCGCGAGTTGCTTTTGTAATTGGGCATCTTGAGAAAGGGGCTAGAGACTGGGTTCGACCCCTAATGGCAACGCACAATGACATACTAAAGGACACAATGAAGTTCTTTCGTGCAATGGATATCATGTTTTCCAGCGATATTGAGGAAGGGGTGGTGCGCAGACAGCTAATGGCTTGTAAGCAGGGGAGTCGATCTGTCCGTGAATATTGGACTGAGTTTACCATGCTGATTCACAGACTGAGTTGGGATTTATCGGCGGCACCCGTTCAAATGCTATTTGAAGAAGGTCTTTCTTCGGGGGTGAAAGACGAGCTGGCACGGAGCCCCAGGGCGGAGTCTATGGATCAGCTGACCAAATCTGCGCTGACCATAGGAGCGCGGCAGGAGGCAAGAGCCTTGGAGAGGCGGGAAGGGAGAGGGGAACGTTGGAAGGAGTTCCGCATTCCAGACATTCCTGAGCCAGCTTTCCCGCCGGCAGAGCCGATGGAAATCGGAACAGCGCGCGCGCGCGCATTTTCAAAAACCAGCGAGGGAGCTAAGAAGGAGGGAAAGGGCCCCCGGAAATGCTATCTCTGCCAACAGCCAGGCCACTTTGCCAGAGTCTGCCCCCAGAGGAAGGAATGGCAAGGGATGGTGGGAGCTGTTGAGGGGGGAGAAGAAGGGGGAGCGGAGCAGGTAAAAGCCAACGCCTGGTTGCCACAATTGGGGCACTGCAGCCAGGCCAAAGAGCAGTGAAAGTGCCCGTGCCAGAAGCTCCTCGACCTGCTCTAGTGATTGAAGTGTCGCTAGAGCTGCAGAATGGGCATCCCCTAAAAATAAAGGCGCTATTGGACTCAGGCAGCTCCTGCAATTTTATGAGCAAGGAGTTTGCTGCTGAACACCAGATACAGACCATCCCTTTAAGCAACCCCCTGCAGGTGACCACGATTGATGGCAGGGAGTTGTTGGGAGGAGGAGTCCGCTTGCAGACTGTCCCAATGATAATGAGGGTGGCAAGGCACACAGAACTGATAGCGTTTAATGTGGCCACCCTGGGAGGCGCTCCCATTATTTTGGGAATGAGCTGGCTAGCTCTACATGATCCGCTGGTTGGCTGGCATCAAAGAGTGGTGTCCTTTGGTTCAGCACATTGCCTAGAACACTGCAAAGGGGAGAAGGGTTCAGTAGGGGCCCAAGCCACCCTAGCAGGGACTGAAGTAATGGGGAAGGTGAAGGTACCACCACAGTATGCAGATCTCAGCGACGTGTTCAGCGAGAAGGAAGCTGACCAACTACCACCTCATAGACCCTTTGATTGTCAGATCAATTTACTCCCTGGAGCACAGCTTCCTGTGGGCAAGTTGTATGCCATGTCAGACAGGGAAATGCAGGAGTTGCGAGGGTTCATTGACAAGAACCTGAAGAGAGGCTTCATCAGAGAGTCCAAAGCAGCAGGGGGGAGCCCAGTGTTCTTTGTGGACAAAAAAAATGCGGACAAGCCGAGACTTGTATGTGATTTTAGGCGGCTGAATGCAGTGACTGAACCGGTGGCGTTCCCTATGCCCAGAATTGATGATATTTTGACCATGGTGAGGAAGGGAAAGATTTTCACAAAGCTGGATCTAAGGGGGGCGTACAACCTGATACGCATAAGGAAAGGGGATGAATGGAAAACCACCATGTTTACCCCTTTGGGGGCGTTTGAATACCTCGTTATGCCATTTGGATTACAAGCAGGCTCCGCGTGTTTTCAATCTTTTATGAACCACGTGCTGGGCCCTTTGCTCTACAAGAATTGCGTTGCCTTTCTAGATGATGTGTTGGTGTATTCTGAGAATGAGGAGCAACATGTGAGAGACGTCAGAGAAGTGTTGAGCAGACTGCAAGCCAACAGGCTGTGGGTCAAACTGGAGAAGTGTCGGTTCCATACCAAGGAGGTGGAATTCCTGGGGTACCGCCTGTCAGACAAGGGATTGGCCATGGATCCCGGCAAGGTACAGGCAGTGCTGGAATGGAAAACACCCAAAACCAAGAAGGATGTGCAGAGGTTCCTAGGGTTTGGAAACTTTTATCGTAAGTTCATCCGCAACTTCGCCCATCTGACGGCGCCCATCACTGACTGTCTCAGCAGTAAGAAGAAGTTTGTATGGACGGCGGAGGCGGAGCGAGCGTTTGAGGAACTGAAAAGGGCCTTCGCCTCTGAAGAACAACTTCTGCATGTGGATTTACGAAAGAAGCTAAGGGTTGAAACAGACGCATCTGACAGAGCCATAGGGGCGGTGCTTCTTCTGCAGCCGGGGAAGGAGGAGTCGGAGTGGCGTCCGTGTGCCTTCTTCTCGCGGAAGCTGAACAAATCCGAGAGGAACTACACGGTGTACGACCGAGAACTGCTTGCTATTCATGAGGCGTTCCGGAGATGGAGGCATCTGCTAGTTGGTGCACAACATAAAGTGCAAGTGTGCACGGACCATAAAAATCTAGAGTACTGGAGAACGGCGCGAGTGCTCAACCAAAGGCAGTTGAGATGGGCCCAAGAGTTCTCCAAATTTAACTTTGAGATTTGTTATGTGCCAGGCCCAGAGAATGTTAGGGCGGACGCTCTCTCACGCAAACCTGAATATTTGGAGGGGGAGGGAGCACCCGAAGAAACCCATATCATTCCAGAGGACCGCTGGGTGTGTGGGGCGACTTTGGTGGGGCAAAGGGAATTGGTAGAGGGTACGGTGCAGGATGCATACGCCCAGGGGAAACTCAGGGATCTCAGAGGGGAGGAAGACAAACCCGGTGGTTTTGAGGAGAGAAATGGGGCATTGTATTATAAGGGAGCGTTATATATACCTGAAGGGGAATTGAGGGAGAAAGTACTCAAGCAGCTGCACGATAGCCCCACAGCAGGGCACTTTGGGCAACACAAAACCATGTGGCTGGTTACCAGGGAATTTTGGTGGCCCAAGGTCAGGGAAGATGTGCGGGAGTATGTGAGAGGGTGTGAACAATGCCAAAGAGCCAAGGGGGAGAGGCAGGCGCCGGCTGGTTTATTAGAACCACTGCCCACACCTGAGAGACCGTGGGAAGCAGTGGCAATAGATTTCATGACTGATCTGCCAAGGTCTAGAGGGAAAACAGCCATCATGGTTGTAGTAGACCTGTTAACTAAAATGGCCCACTTCATAGCCTGCTCACATGCGGTTACAGCAGAAGAAACCGCCAAATTGTTTGTAGAGAATGTGTTTAGGTTGCATGGCGCCCCCTTGAGGGTGGTTTCAGACCGAGGGAAACAATTTACTTCCAGGTTCTGGAGGAAGCTCATGAGCTTACTGCATGTAGAGGTTAATTTCTCGACGGCCCGTCATCCTGAAACCAACGGGCAGGCGGAAAGAGCAAATGGGGTTCTCCAACAATATTTGAGGTGTTATGTTAATGACAGAGAGAATGATTGGGTGGAGAAGCTGGCGTTGGCAGAATTTGCCTACAACAATGCAGAGAACGTGTCCACGGGGATGAGCCCCTTTTTGGCTAATCACGGGTGCCATCCCAGAGCCTTCCCAGGGGGGGAGGGGGAGAACTGGAGCGTTCCAGCTGCGGAACAGTTCGTGGAAGAAATGGAAGCGATCCATCGCCAGCTCCAACTCAACTTAAACAGGGCTAAGGAGGAATATAAGAGGCAAGCAGACAAAAACAGAAGGGAAGGTGAATGCATCAGGGTGGGGGACCAGGTGTGGCTGTCAACCCAAGGGTTGCCATTCAAAGGAGGTTGTAAGAAATTAAGACCCAAAAGGCTGGGTCCGTTTGAAGTCATACAGCAGGTCAATCCAGTGGCTTTCAGGCTCCGGTTACCGAACCACATGAAGCTGCACCCAGTTTTTCACAGGTCGTTGCTGTCACCGTATAGAGGAGACAGTGAGGGGAGGGTCACTAGGGGACCAGCAATGGAGGAGAAGGAACACAGCTACCATGTAGCGGAGATCCTCGATTCCAGGTGGAAGGGAGATCAAGTAGAGTATTTGGTAATGTGGGAAGGGGAACCGGAGTCGGAAAACACCTGGGTTAGGGCAGAGGATGTCAATGACGAGGTTTTAATAGAGACTTTTCATCAGAGGTTCCCACGTAAACCTCAGCCTGTAGCGAGGTTCCGAAGGGAATACTTTGCCACCACCGACGAGGAAGAGGAGTTGGAGGGGTTCCCAGATTCTGAAGAGGAGGAGGATTCAGCTGGCCAGGACGACGATCGATGGAGAGAATTGTTCGAGACGTCAGAAGATGAGGAAGATTCGTTTCGGGGTTTTAGCCCTTCACCTCCCAGGGGGGAGGAATTGGGAGGGGGTGAGGGGGGCCCTGGAGGGGAGGTGGATGTCAGGGAACTGCCATCAGAGCATCAGGTGGTGGAGGGACTCAGGCAGGATGAAAGAGACTCAACTGCTGAAGCAGGGACCAGCAGGGGGAGGAGTGGGTCTCTGAGGGAATGCGAGCAGGAGGGAGGGCTCAGGGAGGCTTCCAGCGAGAACAGTGGTGAGGTATCGGAGTCTCCCATAGGGAGACCCATACCTCGCAGGAAACTGTCACGCCGTGAGTCCAGGAGACGCGTTTCCGTTAAGGAACTTCTTTGCTGGAAACGCTTCCGCAGACAGCCACTGTCGGACCCTACTAGTGACTAGAGCAGACATGTCTGAGGAGCTCCGTCACACACGGAGGTTTGTGGGGGCGCACAAACTCTGAGGGAGCACGTTTTCACGCACAAGCAGCTAATCAAACCCTCACAGTTAAGGATCACTTCATTTATGACAGACACATGTTTAAACCCCAAATGAATGAGTTTGACTACAAAATATGTCAGCTCGCAGATCAAAGGTTATAAATAAGAGAAGTTAGAAGGAAGTTGGAACTTTGCTAACTTAAACACATTAAACACATTTCTGTTCTTTCATAGGTTGCAATACTTAAACATGTAGAATCAGGGTATGCAAGAACAAGGCATTAAGAAAAGTGTACAGAAAGCTGCTCCCAGAATATAATCAACAAATCATTGACACACTCAAGCAATTTTCTTTTTACATCATAAACTACCAGATACTAAAATAGTACCAACATTTTCTTTAGCTTTATATCCTTATTCAAATGAAGTGTGTAAACACCACTGTAAATGGAAAAATATTGTGTTATTCAATCTGTTCATGCACCTATGCAGGAGAGGCATGCATTTTTATTTTTATTTTAAAGGCTCTCATGGTGGCTTATACTGCCAATAGACAAAGTGGTACTTGCAGTGAGCCCTTTGAAGGTGGGTTGTCAATGACAATCACCTGATTGGTTGATACTGAAAGTGTACCCCAGTAGAGCTCCTTGATAGTGCAAGCAAGCCCCTTAGACTAGTAGGGAGCTTTGTATGAGAAATGCCCTAGTGAAGTCAATCCGAGTGTGATCCACTGTCAATGATGATCAGCGTTTCCTTGTTGCAAAGAAACAATCAGGAGCTCTACACCTGTTCTCACCTATGATGCCAAGGGAAGGTGGGCATGGTTTGAGGGAAATGACCATGCAGGCCAATTTTGGACTAATTAGACCTAATTAGGTCCGTGGTCTGGAGCTTCCCCACCTCTGGGTTACAGTGATCAATAATAAGATGGTCCCTCTTGTCCTCAGGCTCACAATTTTTTAAAAGCCTGTCAATGCTTCCTACCATGCTGGCTGGGTGATGATGTGATATGACTGCAAACTGACAGTAAACAGCATGTGTGAAAGGCAAGTACCGGTAAAGTTTTATTCTGCAGCTTCTCCGTTCATCTAAGAAAAGGGGTCTCCCTGGCATCACCTTGAAAACATGGATGAGAATGTGACAAAGCCCTGAGCAGGGTCTTCTTCTTCTTCTTTGGCGATCACTTGTAGCCGGTAAGATTGTCTTCCATAGACACAGTTTTAACAATGAGTCCGTAAGTGACTGTGGAGGCCAATTCTGGATCCACACGTCCTTCCACAGTGGGGACATAGGTTCCCAGGTGGGAGTTGATCACAGTGTGGATTTGCCAAGCGTGCCTTCCTCTTAGCAAGTTTCCTGAGTTTGAGTGTCTTCAAAGCCTATGACACTTTTGGTAAAGGCTGTTTTCCAATTGGAGCGCTCCCGGGCAAGTGTTTCCCAATTGTTGGTGTTTATACTACATTTTTTCAGATTTGCCTTGAGACAATCTTTATTTTTATTTTTTTAAATAATTTTTATTTTATTTTATTTAAAATAATTTTTATCTTTTTTAAAAATAATTTTTATCTTTTTTAAAAATAATTTTTATCTTTTTTTAAAATAATTTTTATTTTTTAAAAAAATAATTTTTATTCCTTGAGACCATCTTTAACCTCTTTTGTTGACCACCAGCACTACATTTTCCATTTTTAAGTTCGGAATAGAGTAGTTGCTTTGGAAGACCATCATCAGGCATCAGCACAACATGACCAGTCCAACAAAGTTGATGTTGAAGTATCATTGCTTCAACACTTCAACACTTTGCTTCTTCCAGTATTAGTTCGCAGCGTATTATTGAGCTAAAGGCCTAGAAACACACACACACACACAATGTTCCAAAGAATCTGAGGCTACTGATCTTCCTACCACTGTGTCAATTTGAACCTTTTAACTAAATATTCTATCTGCATTAAGGAGAAGTTTTGTTAGACACCAACAAACTTGGTTGTACATTTTATTTTCATTATAGCAATGGCTTTTGCTGACATTGAGTTTCATGACAAATATTATGCTCCAATGGAAGATGTGCATAAATGCATGATGGGGACAGAAGATGTCTTCACAAGCAGAGCATCATAGAATTGTAAAGTTGGAAGGCACCCTGAGGGTCATCTGGTCCAACCCTTACCATTAAAAAAACAGACACTATGTACTGACTGAACAAAATGCAGTGCTCTTAGATCAGTCAAACTCTTAATGCAAAGAGGTGAAGTCAATACATCATATCTATACTAGCCAATAACACTTTAGGGCGCTGCTTCCAACAAGTATGAGAATGAATTGCATAGCAAGAGCCTTGCACATGTTTTCCATGAAACAGTACATGGCAAAATTGGCTGGTAAATGAGTTCCATATCCTGGGATTCAAACATTCCTTTTCTCATCAAACATCTTTCTTCACACTTTGAAACTTCACTCCTGTCTGTTTAACCACAGAGACCCTTACAGCACAATCTTCGCCACCATTTCTTATGCCAGGTTTCTTTTTATAGTTCCTAAACCTTGCAGAGCTCCATATGTCTCATTAGCCTAATTGTAGACTTTGGGAAAAAATATAGCTGCTTCCAAGTCTACTCATTTCACTACAGAGCCCTACTGTTTTTAGATTACATTAGTTGACCTCAAGAGCCTTTCCCCCTGGTTTATGTACAGTGCTATAGCTACTGTCATCAATCACCAAACAGCATAAAAATCCAGCATTCACTGGAGAGGGAATACATGATTTCTTCAACCCGGTAGGAGCAAACTTTAGAATCGATTTCATGATAATTGAGTTTTAAAAGCACGATGTAATTTAACTGGATATTTTTTTTTAAGCTGCCTTTACTGGAATACTTTATTCTTCAGGTCTAGGGTTAGAAAGTTGACTAATAGACACTGATGATGATAAATCAGTGTAGCACAGTTAATTTTCACAGAGTTGCATTGGATTTAGCTTCTCAGCTCTCAGCCAATGTTGTTGTAAGAACGAAATCCCTCTGCAACCCAGAGAATTTAGGACTAAGAATTTTAAGAGGAGATTTTTGTTTGTTTTTTTAAAGGGTGTCAAAATAAAAAGTATTAAATCTTAACTTGGACTCAACAGGAGTTTCTCCAGAATGTTACTGCCACTTTTGGAAGGGGATGAATCACTTCTCCATTCTTAGCATCAGCACTCCAGGAAAATTCTTAGTAGCACTGTCAGTATCTACAGTATATTGCCAAAACAACATGGGAGCAAACTCATGCATACTCCCTGATTTTGGATCATGAACGCTAGGCCCACTGCAACCAACAGACCCACCTTATGCATCAGGTGCAAGAGATGGCTCAGGTTGGTGCCCAGAAACAGCACATGCTGAGACAGCTTGCCCTCAGTGGTGGCAACACTGAAGCCCACTCTTGTCCCAAAGCCTACAAAACACTGGAGCAGACACCTCTTCATAGAAGGTCTGGGGCCACAACAGTCAGTAAGCTAGATAAGAGTCTTATTATTTCTCTCCAACAAGGATAGTACAGCTACAGAAAATACGCCTGACTCCCACACAGACATAACTTAAGTCCCAGTGCCAGCTAGTGATTAAACTATACAGTGGTACCTTGGGTTAAGAACTTAATTTGTTCTGGAGGTCCGTTCTTAACCTGAAAGGTACCACTTTAGCTAACGGGGCTTCCTGCTGCCGCTGTGCTGCCACGTGATTTCTGTTCTCATCCTGAAGCAAAGTTCTTAACCCGAGGTACTATTTCTGGGTTAGCAGAGTTTGTAACCTGAAGCGTCTGTAACACAAGGTACCACTGTACAATGACACTATCCACACAGACCTGTGACTTTAAAATCATTACCACACACATTAACTAGTTTTTTTTAAAGTTACTTTACATTTTATTACTGTAACTGGTTAACAAAACCAGCCAAAGTAAGATCTTGGTCATAGCATCTAGTTTTAAGACTATTGTGTTCCTGTGCAGATTCTGTGGTCAGCGTCGCCCCTTTCAATTTTAACACTTCTCATCTGCCCACCAGGAAAATACTAAGTGAAGTCTTTGGTATAATTTGCACTGCTCTTGCTTAATCCCTAGGCTTGGAACAGTTTTCCCTTCCTTTTGACAGGTAGGTGGCATAGTTGACTGCTTTTCCTCCCCCACTTTTACAGTGCCTCCAGTCATAATTTAATTACCTTTCTTTCTCTTCTTTTTCTGGTTCCTAATCTAAAACATCAGCTTTGGCAATCAGTGATCAGTGCATTAAAATAAGACATCATCCTCCATTAGGGAAAATTCTTACAAGTCCACTAGGGTTAACTTTCTCTCCAGCACTAATTTGCAGGGGGGAATCTCAACCGATACAAGAAATGAATATGCCTTTAGCATCCCATTAAGTAACATAAAGCCCAAAGTATCATATTTCACCTAGTTGTCTGTTTTAACTTGAAGAAGCAGAAGGAGTTGGCTGATACATCACCAGAACATCACATTTGTGCACATTCAGAATCATTCTTCTTGCAGACAAATATTAATAATAAACACACATGCTGTTAGAGCTGTCATGTCATCTGTCCAGATCGGTTTCAGAATTCAACAACCTTTGCCAGGTTACATTTGTGCATCAGGAGAATTTAAATCCATGCACATCAGACAAGTACTTTACACATCGTTTACAAATGATCGTTCCCTCAAAGTACACTGTTGAGGTTGCACTGCTTTGAAGGGCAAAATGTATCTCTCTTTGAAGATGAAATATATTTGCTTGAGTGGATTGTTTCTTCTACATCTCTTTCCATGGCAAAGTCTTATTTTATATGGGAGTAGATTACTTTGAATTCAAAACAAGGCAATCTTTTTCTTCTTTTTTATAGCCCTATAGTCTGGTCCTAAGATATAGGGAACTTCCTATGCTCCTGGCCCATGCCTTCACTCACAATTAGAAGTGGAGAATTTGAACGGCCTTCAGACAAAAGGGTTCAGAGTTACAGAGTTACATAGTATGGTACTGCCGCATGGACTGCCCAACTCATGGTTTGTCTGTGCTTCGTCCCATAGAGGAAAGGAAGAAATCAAAGCAAATGGCGCAGGGACACTGCAGCTTCTCATCCCTGTGTTCTAGAGGCCGCTGAAACCTACAGCTATAGCTTTAATTGACCTAAATCTTTTTCCTGAAAGCCAGGGATGCATATAAGGCTCTAACATATCCAAGATGCCTCCATTCTAGTGGCAAACTTGCCAGAACTAATCTGGAGTGGCCATTTTTGCCTATTTCAAGTTTGTAGCTTGTAACCCCTTTAGAACATGGAAGCCAGTGCCTCCATTCCATTCATATACAGTAATGACTTTTGATCTGGCAGGTGCCTCTGCTAATGTAAGGGGAGGGGATTTTCACCCACACCCCCTGCAAATCTATTCCAGGGGGTTCCACACTCCAGAACAGTGTGGGAAATGGTGGTGGGCTACAGTAAGAATCAAATAAAACTGCCTTAGAATTATAGAATCATAGAGTTGGAAGGGACCACAAGGGTCATCTAGTCCAACCCCCTGCAATGCAAGAATCTTTCGCCCAACATAGGGCTCAAATCCATGGCCCTGAGATTAAGAGTCTCATGCTCTACCAACTGAGCTATGGCATCTCCTCACACTAATGGAGGTGTCTGCTGGAACAAAAGCAGTTCCACAAACAATGTGGCACTGTTAAATAGACCAAGCAGAATGGGAATAATTTTGTTTTAGAGATCCCTTTTGAGAAAATGACATTTTAAAAACACACTTGTGCTGCTGTTTTTGTGGGGGGGGGGGTTTCTCCATGCTTAGAGCACTGCTATTTTCATACCTGTCTGAGCCCACCTCCCTCTATTGCTGAAGGCTCTTTGCCACCTGCTATAAAATGTACTGTATTAGTTTACTCTGCAATAGTATTATGCTCCATAGATTTATGAGCCAGGAGGGTGATTATTCCTTTGGTTGAAGATTGTAAAGAAACATGATTGCACTACAATATGTGATCAACAGCTCAGAATATTCTTTAGCGGCTACAATGAGTGAAAAGGCAGGCTGGGTCTGATGGGCCTGCCTCTACTTGCCTGGTGCACTAGCGGCAAGATGCTCCTGCCTCCTGGCAAAAGGGGCTGAACTCTACCAACTCACTCGAATAAAAATGTAATGGGACATTCTCAAAAGGTAAATGCAGAGATGGGGTTGGAACAGTCATTTGCCATCAACAGGGGGAAACAGAAATATGAGTTGTCCCTAGTATGTAGACCTTTCAACCACAGCTCTAGAATTATCAACTTTAAATATCCCAGTCTAGTAAGTAACTGCATTCTGATTTTCCACTTTGATATTTTCAAAGAGGAACAAATATCATGGCTGAAACCAGGTTCGAAACCTTGGCAAAGCGAGACACTCTTAAATCAGCAGGACTCTGCCTTTATGTGTAGGCCCAGATCTGGTGACAGGAGCAATCATGGGCCGAAGCAACACTCTGATCTGTGCTAGTCTGCTGAAGGGTACCTTTTTTATTTCCCAAAATCTCTCTGTAGAAGTGCTGTCTTTGGGTAATTGTGGGAATTAAAATGGCAGCTCACAAATCAAACTGCTCAATGTACTACAAAAAATGTAATGGGAAGCCCAGAGAGACACTGATGTTGAGTCCTTTTGGGGCCTTTGCATGCCATCACAGGACCAGATAAGAATTGTTGCCTTTGGTGACATTATTTATGCTTTATTTGTTAAAAACTAGCACAACTTGATTGGGACTGTTTTTTGTTGCACCCACAAATACAGAAAGAACTCCTGTATTATTTCTGGCAACAAAAAGCAGCCGATGCAGTGGGCAATTTATATAATTATCAGGCAGCCAAGTAAATCTAACTCTACTTTGCTTTTCAGTTTTTTAAGTCAGCAAAGCCTTGTTTTCCCAGACTGTATTGAGAGCCTATATTTTAAAAAATGTTTATTGAATTTAACGACCCCTTTACAAATTGGCATACTTGCCTAGGAAAAGCAAATGCAGTTACCTCAGCATTTATAGCATTACTTCTTCTTTGTGCCCACTTTACAGTTTTGAAGAACCATGATAAATATTCATCTGACCTGGTTACATTACTGTAAACCTAGTAAACATAATTTGCTGAAGGAATACAATACCTTCCAGATTATAATAGCCTGATTCACACAGTCCTGTTAAAGTAGAGTCCTGGCATTTAAGGAAGTTGGAAACCTGGTCCTATGCCTAGTTATCTGGAAATAAGCCTCCCAATATTACTTGCAGGATAGAGTGTTTTGGAGCTGCAATCCGTAAGCTGCAATCCTGGAAGTAAGCCCCATAGAATTCAACAAGTCAGGGTTGTTACTAAGACCCCATCCATGCCTATAGCATATGTTATGTGGAGGGCACAGCAGGACTGCACCTCTCAGGACTGCCACCGCTGTCCACATGCTTAGTGGGATGTCAGCAAGGGGAAGTCCATGCATGTACAACTCTGCATGTGTAGATTCTCTATGCCAGGGGAAGTTCCTGAGGGTGCAGAAAGCCTATATGCATAAATTGTTGCCAACCTTCCTTTCAATGTGGGGACACGTACAGATGTCAGGGATGTGGCTGGCTGGCTATATGCATAGAGGAGGCTCTTATCAACAGCCCTAATGAGATTACATTGCTTAATTCAAGAACATTGATTTGTGGATCATGCTTGTAATAGCCCAGTAGAAAACATGGGATGGATTACTTTTATATTTTTTGCTTTAAAGTTGACAAAATGATGTTATAGAATGCTGAAAAATGCATCAATTCAAACTTAATATTTTATAGCAGCAACAATTAGTTTCATGATGAGGGAGGGAGAGATTGCACATGTAACTTTTGGAGGAAATAAAAGCATCAGAGCCTCTCAGAAGGTTGAGGACTCCCTGATCCACCTCGACCTGCCTTGTTTATGGTGCAAACTGACTCCAGAATGTGAGATAACCCTGATCACCCCAATTCCCCTCATTATTTAGGGTGCACATACACCCAGTGCACATCCCTACTAAATACTATAGCTACTATTCAGCTTTTGCTGAATCACATGTAAAGAATTCCATAAAACAGCACAGAGGTTTTAAAAGCTTTACAAAACTTCTTATTTATCATAATTGTCAGGAACATGCCCCCCCCCCGAGTGCAGGGGAAGAGGGAGTCAGAAATTGAACTAAGTGAACGAGGGACCGACTCTGCAGATTAGATCTGGCTGATGGAGTCAAGAAAGGGCAGTTTGACCTCCCCCCCCCCTTCCCGGGGAAGACTCTATTAGCCTCAAGAAGAGGAAGAGTTGGAAGGCAGCCAGAGTATTGCTAGGCAATCAGCAGATAAGCAAGGGTCTGAGTCTGTGTCAAGTGAAAGTGGGGAGGTCAGCCTCTCAGTCCCCATTCTAGGCGACTGGATAAAATCAGAGGGCAATGGAAGGGCAAGCGGGGAAAGGCAGGAGTTTGGTGTCCTTCCTGCTGTGGGAGGGGCAAAGATTCAGACTGACCAACTATCGTAAATGCGAGCAGGCAAAAAGCCATGCTCTGGATGTGTCTTTTTGTAAATAAACATACATAAAACTGCCAGAGAGTCATTACTTCTTATCGGGGCTTGCTTGCCTGCCAGAGATCATTACAGTAGTATTGATGTCACGCCATCAGTTGACATGGTGCCTTACAGTTTAAAAATAGAAGATTGCAAATATAAAATGGATACCAGGAAAAATAGCAGAGAGGGGTGCATGTGGGAAAATGCACTTGAACATTCCAGCTGAGAGGGAAAATTAATGGGATAAGGCCACACAGAAACATTGGGATTTAAGGTGGGATGGAAGGGAGAGAAGTAGCACTTTCCTAACCTCACCTTTTCCTATTCTTCCTCTTCTGGTACCTTCCTATTCTCTAGTCATTCAGAGCACAATTTATGCAGGTGTGAGAGCCAGTGTGGTGTAGTGGTTAAGAGCGGTAGTCTCGTAATCTGGGGAACCGGGTTCGCTTCCCTGCTCCTCCACATGCAGCTGCTGGGTGACCTTGGGCCAGTCACACTTCTCTGAAGTCTCTCAGCCTCACTTACCTCACAGAGTGTTTGTTGTGGTGGAGGAAGGGAAAGGAGAATGTTAGCTGCTTTGAGACTCCTTCGGGTAGTGATAAAGCAGGATATCAAATCCAAACTCCTCCTCCTCCTCCTGCAGGGTTACTGGGTAGAAAGTACTCTGTTTTCTCCAGTAATATTAGTTCCATGCAGATTTGCCACAAAAGAAGCAAGAACATAGTAGACTCTCAGAAAAAGCGCAGTGCAAACAATCCATGCTAGGTGGTTTGTTTGTTTGTTTGCCTGCCTGCCTGCCTGTCATCTGTGCCCCATGGTTCCTCAAAGAAACTTAATGCATTTTATCATTCTATGTGAATTATATTGGTTGTCAGTTGGGTACTTGTAGCATGGAATTGCAATTAGTGGGGTGGGGTGGGGTGGTGGCACTCACCTAATTTCCTGTCTCTGGTGTCACTGTGGTTTATGGGCAGCAGCGAGACTGGCATTGTGTAGATGCACCAGCAGGAGCACTGGAATGGCTCTGCTGGTGTGTTTGCACAGCGCCAACCTCTCCACAGCATGGCCCCTTCCTCTCTCCCTCGTGGTAAGCAATAGCGAAGCTGCTGGCAGGAGGTCAGGTCCATGCCACTGCCCCACTCCACCAGCCTTGACTGTGAAATAGCAGCTTCAGTTGCATGATAGCTTCCACTACATGAATTCCGGTTAAAAAAAGAAACCTGAGGCTTTGGTCCACCACACTACTGTACTACTATTAGCCATCCAGCTCCAAGGTAGTGGTGAAACTAGAACTAACCACGAGACTGAATATCATACCATATGAATGCCTCCTAAGTACTTTGCCTATTAAGGCTATGGCCTTTCTCAGCCTTTTGGATCTTGAGTGAACACTGAAAACCCTCAGTAGAGCATATTCAGCCAATAGGTTTTTTTGTTAATTGAATATTTTATAATCAGTGGACTTAAGGGCTTTCACTTTAAGGCAGTGATTTCTTTGCAATAGTCTTATGATTTGACAGTGCAATTGCCATTGTTTTCTTAATTTTGATGTGCCAAGACAAGCAAGCACTGAGCTTTCTTAACACTTCACAGAAGTAATCCACAATGTCATTTGCACTATCATCTGCAAAGTCTGGTAAATTAGTGCTAGTGCTTACTAAATCTATACTGCAGGACCCAGAGGTCACCTGACAGTGAGTGCTGAGCATTGAGTTGTATTGTTGTTTCTCAAATTGCCCACAATCAGTAGCAACTGGCATGCGATAGCTATACGGCTACTGACAGCTGGCATTTTTCCAGTCAGCCCTTATTAATTTCCTGAAGACACTTTTTAATGATCAACCAGACTCTTTGGCAAGCTTTAGCTAACAATAGCAAGCAGGACAATTGTCATTACAGGCTATTACTATACAGCTGTATGGTGCTCTTGGATCCATAAACTGTCTGAAGTATACCTTCCAAGAATACCTTCCACTGATGGAGAAGACTGAAGTGCTTCTATCATATGTGAACCTGTTAACAGGGAACGAGGGATGGGGATGTCTGCAATCTGAACTGACAGGTCCAAATATATTTTTCACTGTACAAGTCAACCTCAGGTTGCTGACAGAGTAGCTGTAGACTCTGTTACCCTGCACTTTTTGTGAATGTAGGAAGAGTGTGGTGCAAGTATGCAATTGTCTCTCCTTATATGACACAAACTGATATGTTGCAAACATACTAGGAATGGTGATCAGCACTGGGAATGATGTTTGCGTGGCCAGGCGCAGATCCCCGCCCCTCCAAGAGACAGTCTGAGAGTAATGAATTACACACAACAATATATTTTGGAGATTAAAATGGCCGCAACTTTATTAATAGTTTCAGATGTAGGAAATCTTGGCTTAGGCATTGGGCGTGTATCCCTCTCAGTCCCCCAGCCGGGGCACTGAGGCACAGCAGGGTTAATTGGATCAGAGGGGAGGGGATACTGCAAAACGCATGTCTACACATCTCAGTCCCCCCTTCTCCGCATAGCTTAGAGTAGTTCACCGACTACCTTTCAGCATTTAGCTGGTGACCCACTTCGCACAACCCCCTTCAACAGGGAACCATGAAAATTCTGCTGCAAGGGGGGTGAGTCACCACTTCATGCCCCCTTTATTTGAATGATAGACAAAAGGATTCCACCCAAGGGCTAAAACCGCCAAAGTTGTGACAATTGCTAGGGGGAAGGGGAAACCTGCCGAGCAGGAAAAATTCCTTCCCAGCTCTGTAACAGCAATCATCATAAAACTGTAGCAACACCTGTGGACCAGGAAAGGGGAACAGTAACCTACAATAAACACCTAATATCAAAGGGAGGGTAAGGTGGTTGAAGCTCCGGAGCCGAATGCGTGCATGAAGCTGGCTCTGCCCCCCTCTTAAGACCCCAAAGCAGACCAGAGGGCTCACTCTCGCCCCGCTCCTCTGGCCCCACCCCCAATGACGCCATAGATAGACGCACTTTAAGCAGGGCTTTGGCAGGAACCCCAAAGCTCCGTGGTGCCAGGAGGGCAGGGCCAGCTCCAATGACCTGGTGTGTCTTGCTGAGGGCCAGGGGGTGCCACGTGCCGGCCTGCAAATTGTGCCCACCGCCTGATGGGTGAGCGGGTATTCTGTGTTCCTGTTGTTTTGGGTGAATCAGGAACGGTTGTTTTTAGAGTTGTCTTATTGATATTTCTTGGCTACACATTGATATGTGAAAGTTCTGTACACACACACATCCTGTGTCACATGCCTTTTACATTTTTATCCCACCTTTCCTCCAAGATGGCATACATAGTTTTCTTTCTTCACATTTTATCCTACCCTGTGAGGCAGTTTAGGGTGAGAGATAATGATTGGCCCTAGGTCCCCCAGTGAGCTGTACGGCTGAATGGGGATTTGAACCCTGATCTCCTAGGTCTTAGTTCAATGCTCAAACCACTACACAAGCTCCCAGAGAAGCTTAGTACTCACTGGCCTATCCCTTCTTGGAGTATGAAGAAGCAACTTACAGGAAAATTAATAAGGGATGACTAGAAGAAAGTCAGTTGACAGTAGCTGTATAGCTGTCCGTTCACTACTCCCACCTAAGCAAGTCATATAGCATGTCCTTGAAGAAAGTGTGGAGGAGGAATCAGAAATCGGCTGTAAAAATAAAATCATATTAGTCAGTTGACTGAGAGGTGAAATCGTGTGAAAAAGTAAGGAAGCTTTTTCTAATAGCTTGAAAACAAAACACGCATGCCATGAAAACAATCATTCCAGAAGATATTACACCGCAGCCTTTTCATCATATAGACTTGGGCATACTAATTTTTTTCATGCAACACATATTAATTAAAATGTATTCATTCCCATTTTTCACACACACACACATCACTGTTAGAATTGGAATGTTTTCAAAGCAATTCAATCTGAAGGCTCTGCAGAGTTAAAAAAAATACTGAAATCCATGGCCCTCATTTCAACATGTATGTTATTCACATAAGTTTTCAAACCTTTGCACCTTTTAAAAAATGTGTCAGCTATACAAGTAACTCTTGGACTTTGTTGGTTTTACGTGACTCCCGCTAATTGATTTGCGAACCTCAATTAGCGATTTATGGCCGCCCGGCACACTTCCCCTGCGTAGCTCTCAGTCACGTCTCAGCAGAGTTTCACACAGCGGTGTAAACTGTCACGTATGTAGTTTCTCCACAAGATGTTAAGAGTAACAGTAGCCATGAGTACAAAACCCACATGGGAACACTGGTACCGCAGCCTATAACAGAATAGCCCCATCCATGCAATAATCTTTGCAGTGAAAGGGGCAGCTGGGCCACATCATTGACTCCACCCTTGAGGTTGTGTAGCATCTGAACCATGGAAGCCAGTGAGTACTGAGGCCTGCATACATAGGCTTCCCCACCTCAAATAATGGACATAGAGAATGGAGAGCCACACAATGTGGGAGTGGGACCAGCTAGGCAACCCTACTCCTCCTTTCAGTAGGCAAACTCCTTTCACACAAATAACACATGAAGTGAAGGCTCCATGTCCATGTAGCTCAGCCTAGGCTACAAGCTTTTCAATAGCTCCAGACATTCCAAGGTTGACTTCCTGGCCCTCCAAACATTCTCAGACGTATTTGTATGGGTGCTGCTGGTGATATGGACTGAGCAAACA
This sequence comes from Podarcis bocagei, assembly GCF_964188305.1. Lineage (NCBI taxonomy): Eukaryota > Metazoa > Chordata > Lepidosauria > Squamata > Lacertidae > Podarcis > Podarcis bocagei. Next base: position 38,569,811 of record NC_138125.1, on the reverse strand, counting down.
ATGCAGTAGCAACTGCTCAGGGACTTCGAATTCTGATAAGCAACACGGGGAGCTGCCTTATACTAGGTCAGACCTAGCCTCCTCTGGACACATTCACACCCTACTTTTAAAGCACTTTTAAAGCACTGTGATATGTCTTTAAACAGCCATAGCTTTCCCCCAAAGAATTCTGGGAACTCTAGTTTGTAAAGGGTGCTGAGAATTACTAGGATACCCCTATTTCTCTATTTCTCAGAGCGGTTTAACTATCAGTCCCGCTCCATAGGGAACCCTGGAAATTGTAGCTCTGGGAGAAGAATAGGGGTTTCCTAAACTCTCAGCACCTATAACCAACTGCAGCTTCCGGAATTATCTGGGGAAAACCATGACAGTTTGAAGTGGTGTCATGACACCTTAAATCTATGGTGTAAATGTTACTTCTGGCTGGTAACAGCTCTCCAGGACTTTCAAAAAGAGGCCTTTCACATTGCTTGAGTGCTAACTGGGTTTTCTTTCCAACTGGAGCTGCCAGGGATTGAACATGGGACCATTTGCGTATATGTTTCCCCACTAAACAACACTTGCTCCAACAACTGTTAATGCTTGGTTTCTGTGGGTGGGTTGGTGTTTTTATTTTACCATTTTTTCCCTCAGAAACAGTGCTATAGAACTGAAAAAGAGTTATTAAGAATGTTATGCATCGATATAACAAACTCCCAGCCTGGTGCCCTCCATATTATTTTGACTACATAGCTCGGTTGGTTAGAGTGTGGTGCTGATAACGCCAAGGTTGCAGGTTCGATCAGTGTATGGGACAACTGCATATTCCAGCATTGCAGGAGTTTGGACTAGATGACCCTCAGGATCCTTTCCAACTCTACAATTCTATGAGTCCATGATTCATCCCTCAACATTAGCCATGCCGGCTGGGGCTGATGAGAGTTTATTTTATTTTATTCTTTATTTCCATGTTTTTCACCATACATGACCTATGGTCACTAAGTAGTTCATGCAACAATCAATATAACAACCCATCAGTCAAAATAATAGTTTTAGTTCAAAACATGTTGTGGGCTCCAGCTTGAGGAAGACTGAATTAATATAGTTCTGTACTGGTTGCCAACTTCAGGACTGGTAATACTAGTGAAACAAACTGAATGCATATGTCAACTCAAAACAGGAACTTCAATCCATCAGCCATTCCTAACAAAGGGAATAAAATATTCTTTCTCTGATTCTTCACTATGTTCACTAGGATTAGCAGTTTTAAGCAGGGACTGACTTTCATTTTGCATCCTTCCTCACACAATGAAGCTCTTTCTCTCAGCCATGGCCTCTAGACATTGCCTTAAAGGACCATCAACAATGCTGATTGCTGCAACATGTATGTCTCCAGTATCATATGTAATTGAGGGGGGAGGGGATATGTTCCTTGGGCCTTGTGACATTTCATTCTAAAAACCACATGAGGCGACTTTTTCTTAAAAGTCAAACATGAGCCAAAGCCATTCACTTTCCCCCCTCACTATGAGCCAGTTGGAAAGAAGACACAATCTGTATGCTTTATGCCATAAATTGGTATGCCTTCTGGTTCTGAATGAGTGTGAATGTGCCATTCAGTTATCTACGTGTTCTTAAATTAAACTGGACTTGTAGCAATGCCATTTTCCTGATATTTCCATTTCCATCCATTCAGAGACAAGAGCTCCAGCCAAATCGCCCATCTGGTCTCCTCTTCCATCCTTATTTTAAAGAACTATATAAACAAAAGTGTACTTCAAACTCCCAAATTATTAGTTTTGCTTTTGATGTAAGACTTGGGCATCGATGGTAATTTTTTTTCAGTGTGGCATTCATCATAAAAGGCCCTCTTAACTTTATCTAATATCTGCCTCCGCACATTCAGCTAAAACCCACTGACTGACTGCTAGTGTTAATGGTGAGGGAGGAGAGAGAGAAAATCATAAGCAAAGGTTTTCAAAGCCGCACAGGAGATTTAACCACATGGCTTCCATTAAAATGAATGGACCTATTGTGAGGGAGGGAGAAAAGAGATACAGAGACAGACAAAATGCTCCCTTCAAATTTTTCCTTTTGCGCTCTGCCTGCTATAAAAGATAATGACTGCGGAATATGTTTGACAGAATGGTGAACATCTCTGTGAGCACAGCCAAATCTAGCTTGAAGGGACTCACTTTACCTCATGACTAGAGAATACATTTACATTATGACATGTGAAATTACCAAGCAGCTGCTGGAAGGGGGGAAATGAAATGAGCACCATCTTGCAGAGGACTTGCTGGAGATGAGTCATCCGCTACATGGGGGCAAGCTGGGAGAGTGTTATGCAAAGGTGATACGCAATGCAGTAAAGGTCCCTTGTGCTTACCTTCAGCCCTATTCACAGGTGTGTGTGTGTTGACCAAAAGGACAAATCCAACTTGAAAGCACATCATGTAGATTGCCTAAGACAATGCTACTCTGTTCTTAATGAGAAGTGAGATAAACTTCAGCAGCAGCTTCTTATCACCATATTTCATTCTAGCATAGGCCCAGAGAAGCCTATGGACATATGCAGCACTTTTCAGATGTGTTGCCAATACTCACTTCCAGTAGCAGCCTTTGCACTTCATAGGCTGTTGTTCCTTAGCCCTCCGCACCCACCAGTTTCAGTGTGTGTGTGTGTGTGTGTGTGTGTGTGTGCACGCGCACAGGGGAACCAGATGCTGCTTCTAGAAGAGGGTCATGAACCTTCTACACTGAACTCTTCTACACTGCCCTGGTCATCCCAGGGCAGTGTAGTGCTCAGAGAGTGTTGCACAGGTACCAATGCAAGACCCATGTTCAAATCCCTGCTTAGGCATGAAGCTCATGGGTGACCTTGCAAATGGCCAGTCACTGTCTTGCCACTCAAACCTGCCTTATTGGATTGTTGTGAGGACAAAAAGGGGAGGAGGAGAACAGTGTCTGCTGCTTCTTCGAAGATGAGTGGAATAATAAGCGAGCAGCCAGGATACCACAATGTGCAGTGCTTTGGCTACCAGCTATAATTGCCATGACCTGTACAAAGTTGACGGAAGGTTTCGATCCTCTGTGGGACATAGGTTGGATGAGTTCAAATAGCCTTAGGGTAGGAAAGTGATTTGCAACACAGGAAATATTAACTTGTCAACTTCCACGCAACTGGTATAAGTTCTTAACAATGGCATCTTCTTCCTAAAGTATAATGTTTAAGCAAGTGAAACGACTAGGTGGTATTTGTTCAGGTAAAGTTCTTCTTAGGCTCTGGATTGAAATTGAGATGATATTCCAGCAACCCAGAGATGTTTCAAGTTCTCCTTTCTCTCCCCCCCCCAAACTTTTTAATGTAAGGACTGTAAGTAAACATCTTGAGATGTTTCTGCCCTAGAAAGGTCCCAGCCTAGTTCTTAGATGCAGAAGGCTTTGTGTCAAACGAGATGTGTGAAGTCGATAGGTCATGAGACCCTGGTCCAATAATGAAACATCTCCATCCTTGCTCACCTTCTTGAGTGTTAAGATTTGCAGGGGGGTTCTTGGTCATTCCACCACCCTCAGAGGTGATGGGAATGGCAGCGCAGGAGAGGACATTCTCTGCTGCAGCCCCTAAATTGTGGAGCTTCCTCCGTGCAGAAATGCATCAAACATCTTCATACTCTGAAGTTATACCACTTTGCCCTGGCCTTTGACAGTTAAGGTTTTTTTGTTTTGGGGACCCACCTCTTTTGTTGAATTTATATTGTTCTGCTCAATTTGCAGTGTGTTTACATGTTTTATAATGGCAATGCTCTTTTATTAGTTTTTATAAATGTATATATTCTATTGGTGTAGTCCACCCTGGGACCTTAGGGCAAAACGTAGGTAAGAAATCTTATAAGTAAATAAATAATGAAAGCTAGGAAAATGCTATTGTGCCTGCCAAACTAAGAGAAGTCCAATGAGTGATAAGACAACAGAAAATATTGGAGGGATTCATCACTTCATTGTTTTCATGCATTTTGTGGCTTATTTGGAAAAACTGCATCTGTCATTCATGTAAAGTCAATTTGTTTGGGAATACACATTTGTTTTATCGCAACCATTTCATCTAAACTAATTTTTGCATTTTTGTCTTTGCAGCTGCCTGTGGTTGTTTTCAGCACCCACCATTTTATGTTGTCAGATCAGACCATCGTGTTGGTCTGAATCTGGAGCATTTAGAATGGGGCAGAGGAAGCAGGGGAGGAATCAGCCACCAGTTTCTCCCAAAGTTCCTCCAACACAACACAATATCTGGGTTATTTTGGGAAATAAAATGACAACTGCCAGGAAATAAACTCGACTTCCACTTCTATCACTGGAGTAAGGTAAGTGATGAATGGGTATGAATGAGTAACAAATGAGCATGACGGGGAGGGGTAATGAAAACAAACCCCATTTGTGCACAGTTGTCACTCAAAGCATCCATTTAGGAATGAATTGGAATGGAACCCAAACAGGCACAATCCAATCCAGTATTCCATTCATTCCAAAATGAATGGACCTTTCTGAAATACAAGGGTCCATAGCTTAGCGGTAGAGCACACACGGTGCATGCAAAAAGTCCCGGGTTCAATATCCAGCATCTTGAGCTTGCAAGGCAGTAGAAGACCCATGCCTGACTGCTGCCAATCAGTGTACACAATACTGGGCTTGATGGTCTAACTCAGTAAAAGACAGCTTCATATGTTCATAGAAATCAGCAATGTCTACATGTGCAAAACAGAGTATGCTTTCAATCAATGACTGCACTGCAGCAGTGGTGTTTTCATCCTCTGTTGTAACAACAGATAGCAGACACATCCTTTATCTTGATAAAAAATGGAACTGAAAATAATGGAGAGGCCTTTAATGTAATCAGCAGTGCTTTTTTGTCAGTAATGTTTTACTCTTGCACACCTGTATCTGATATGGAATGTTTCCAGTCTGGTTTAAACTTGAGTTGCAACGATAAACAGTTCTTAACTGTATGCCTAGCATACAAATTAATTGGGTCATAGATAGCTGGTGTCCCCGTATTGCAAATAGACAGCACCTGATCACCAATGGTTCGGGGGAAGGCATGCAACACAAATTCTGAATAGGTTTCAGAAGGCTAATTCAAAAAGAGAAAGGCACACTCATGAGCTTCTCACACAAAAGTGAGCTTCCTACGCACAAAGATCCCATCTACCTACTACCATTTTCTTCAATATGAACCAAAATCAGCAGCCATGAGCAGTACAAGGGAACCCCTTTAAGGTCCTTAGAATGTGTTAAGTCTAGTCCATGCCCAGAATTGGACAAGATGTATTCCTTAGAGGATGACTCCATTACCAATACCAGAAAATACTAGTAATAAATGGGAGTGACATTGCCTAATGGACACTCCAAAGTGGTTACAATAGAAGACTTCCCACTGGAGAATCAGAAGGTCTGATACCACCTGACTAATCACATGCCCCAGCTCCAGGTTTTCCACCATTACCCTAGGAGGAGAGACAATATAAGTCCAAGTACAAAAGCAGGCCAGAAGATGCAATACATTTCTAGCATCACAAAGCCTTCTGCGTCTGAGCCCTTCTCAGAAGGAAGAAGAAGGTACCTAAACCAGTGTTTCCCAACCGGTGTTCCCCGGCACACGAGTGTGCCGTGAGACACCGGCTGGTGTGCCGCGAGATGCCTGGAGGGAGGCGGGCGAGTCGGGCGGCGAGAGGCGGGGCGGGGGCGGCGAGGAGAGGCCGCGCCTCCTGCTGCTGCCTGGCGCTCCTCCTCGCAGCCGGCAGCGCTGCCTGGGCGCCTCCGCGCGACTCTGTCTCGCTGGGTTTGGTCTCCCAGCAGAGACGGGTCACACGCGCCCCTCCCTCCCTCCCTCAGCCTGCGCGGAGGCGGATTGAGCGCAGCTGAGAGGAGCTGCCGAGGGAAAAAACGTTCACTTTTGTGCGTCCCTCCCGGCGTGACGCTGCGCGCTGACGTCACGGGGCGGGGCTTTAATGGTGGTGTGCCGCGAGATTTTTTTTTAGTACACAGGTGTGCCGTTGCCCAAAAACGTTTGGGAAACACTGACCTAAACAAACTGCAGATCAGAATGCTCTGAGAAAGGAAATGGCATCAGGGCCCCTGATCACTTTCTGCTCAACTCCTTGTGTTCCAATTGTGACTTCTTGGCTGGACAGCTCTGCTCACCTGTTCCTTCTTCAAAGCTTGTCATTGACTTGCTCCCTGTTCTGTTGGACAGCTCCCCAGCCATGCCTGTTTGATGGTGCATCCAGGTAATCCAACTCAGAGGTGGCAGGAATGGGAGAAGACAAACTATGTGTAAAAGGTCATTCTGACTTGAAAGGGCTTTTTTTGGTGGGGTAGGGGCTGTAAGGAAGAAGGGAAAGGACAGATTGTACAAGCTTGTCATCCAGTCATGCAATGTTGGATTCAAGTTGTTGTTGATGATGGTGGTGGTGGTGATTTTGTAGTAACATTTCTATCCCTAAGGAGCTCAGTGTAGCATGTTTGGGGTGTGTTCCATTTGTTATTAACTTTTTGTCAGTGTTATCAGTTATTCTACTTGCCCCCAATTAAATTATCTTCAGTCCTATGCCACAGAACACATGGAATGATTTGGGAATGGGAAAGGATGATAAGGAAATTCTTAAGCCAAACAAATACAATGTACACACATTGTGATGCTTTATTGATGCAAACTTTAATGGAAATTCAATAAAACAAATGGCTCTAGGTGCATTTAGAAAATTCCTACAATCAGATTACAGTGGTACCTCGCAAGACGAATGCCTCGCAAGACGAAAAACGCGCAAGACAAAAGAGTTTTCCGTTTTTTGAGTCGTTCTGCAAGACGAATTTCCCTATGGGCTTGCTTCACAAGACGAAACGTCTTGCGAGTTCTTGCAAGTTTGTTTCCTTTTCCTTAAAGCCGCTAAGCCGTTAATAGCCGCTAAGCCGCTAAGCCATTAATAGCCGCTAAGCCGCTAAGCCATTAATAGCCGCTAAGCCGCCAGTAGCTGCTAAGCCGCTAAGCCGCTAATAGCCGTGCTTCGCAAGACGAAAAAACCGCAAGACGAAGAGACTCGCGGAACGAATTAATTTTGTCTTGCGAGGCACCACTGTATGTGATGAATAGGTGCATCTAAGGCTATATTACTCTAACAATGATAAATCTCAGAAACACAACTATGCAAGAAAAGAAGTCCTTTTTCAAGTGGCTGGCCATTGGTGTATCTGGGATCACCAATGAAAGCACCTACACATTTCTGAAAGTAACAAAGTAACATCAGTTCATTGTGTTCAGCCCTTGTAATAGGAAAGTGGGGACATCATACCTTCTGAAGTGTGAGTCCTACAACTCCTCATGCTATCCCAGAATGGCAACTGCACAGCTGCAGAAACCTTCCAGCTACAAATGCTAGGGCTGCTGGACAGACTCTTGTGCTGGGGTGTTGTTTGGCGGAGGGGAGTGTTGTTGATTTTTTGTATATTTATTTTAGATCTTGTGATTTATGTGGCAATTGTTCAGTATGGTTGTGTATTTTTTTAATATTTTATTTATTGTATATGACTACTTTTGTGCGTTGCACTTAGGTATTATTTTCATGTTGTAAGCCACCTTGAGCGTGGTTTGAACCATGGAAAGGCATCATACAGATAAATATATCTGTGTATGTATAGGCCTAGCCTGTTCCCAGGCCTGTTCTCAGAAGGACATGATCATCTGTCAATCCCAGAACTGAGTATAGAGCTTTATTAACCTTTCTTCTCATTAAGGCTGTAGTCTTGTATGTGGCTGAAGACTCCCTTGAACAAAATTTCAACCTCCACAAGAAGCAGCATGAGTAAAATGACATTCTCAGGACGATTTTCCGGGTCAAGAAACAAAGTCTCCCCCTTGAATGCCACATCAGTGTTTGAACTTGCACTAATGCCGCCTCTCAGGCAAAAGTAGTTAGTGGCTCAACCTTGAGGCATGTATCGTAAGGAGTCATTTCATTCTGTGTAAGGACAGTGACCCAAGGTCCATCTTGCCAGTACTTTCAGAAGCCTCTGTGGCATGTGAGAGTGTTGACCAGAAATGGTGGGCGTAGGGATAAGATGCCTCAGAAGATACAGTCAGCAATTAAGATAATGCAAGCTGAGCAACAGGGACAGCAAAAACAGAAGTAAGAAAACATCACTGGGAAGAGGCAGCAGCTTGCAGTGCAGGCAGCACTGAACACAACATTAGAACTAATACAGTATTTTTAGTTACTCTTAGAAAATATGCAATTTCTGAAGTGAATATCAAAATTAAGGATACAGTGTATTCTAAAATGTCAGTATAACTAAATGCCACATATTACCCTCATTACAGGTGATATATTTGGTCCAAGACAAGCAGCCCCCCTCATCAAGCAATGGGCTGGTGACCATGCACTATGCAGAGGTGTGTATGAAGTGTATATTGTGACAGAGTGGTAACGTGAACACCAACCGGGCTTCCAGCGGAAGCAATGTTCACTTTGACATGAGTACATGATGGCCAAATAAACATTTCGCCGTCTGATATTTCTGCCATATGGCAAGGCCCTGACAACTTGTGAGCAGGCAAGTTGCCATTCCAACAGACGGGGATGCATACAGCAAGCCAAATATATTTTGTCTACATGGGCAGCAGATGTGTGTATTTATTGACACCATCATTCCCAACCTGTGAAAGCTGGAACAGCTGTCTGACTTGACCCGTCTATGCCTGGGCTGAGGGGGATGCTATGCTACTATGGACAAACTAGATTGTCCAAATTTTTATTTTTGGGTTTTTTAACTGTTGTTTCCCAAATTCATCTGCTGTGCTACAGTGTTGCTGTTGTTTAGTCGTTTAGTCGTGTCTGACTCTTCGTGACCCCATGGACCAAAGCACACCAGGCACTCCTATCTCACAGCTTGGTCAAACTCATGTTCGTAGCTTCAAGAACACTGTCCAACCATCTCGTCCTCTGTCATCCCCTTCTCCTTGTGCCCTCCATCTTTCCCAACATCAGGGTCTTTTCCAGGGAGTCTTCTCTTCTCATGAGGTGGCCAAAGTATTGGCGCCTCAGCTTTAGGATCTGTCCTTCCAGTGAGCACTCAGGGCTGATTTCCTTCAGAATGGATAGGTTTGATCTTCTTGCAGTCCATGGGTACTGTGCTACAGTACTGTACTTTAATGATGTCTGGCTGGTATGCCTAAACCCAGAATTAATTCTTGAGCAGGACTAAAATTGGTTACACTCAGGGCTGGCCCCTGACATTTTGCTGCCTGAGGGAAGAAATTCAATTCAGTTCATATTCAAAGATTAATTTACCTAATTCACACTTTCCAAGGAAATACAAAAAGTGAAACATAGCATCCTCCAAGATTCATGCTTCCCCAAATTTTGCAAAGCTTTTCTCAATGTGTACCCCAAAAAATTGCATATACTAGGGTAAAAGGTGCATAAAACATATATATTAGTGAAAATAACATAAAAATGCATTATATTTTGGAGCAGGAAGGAGATAAACTGAAATTGCAGAGTTTTGAGAAACTAAAAGATAAAGTGTGAGACTGGCTTCACTATTACCAAATAAGAGAGGCCTACAATTTAGACAAAAAAATTGGCTTCCATGTGGAAAAATCAAAGTTGGAAACAGAACTGTTAGATCCTAAAACAAAGATACTTTCAAGAATGTATAACTTGCTGTTAAAATGGAACACTCAGGACGAGACGGTTAAATCTGCTATGATTAAATGGGCACAGGATGTTGGACATAACATCATGCTTGCTGACTGGGAGCAGTTGTGGACCACAGGTATAAAATTTACGGCATGTAATGCCCTAAGAGAGAATATTATGAAAATGATTTATAGGTGGTACATGACACCAGTCAAGCTTGTAAAAATCTATCACTTGCCCGATAATAAATGTTGGAAATGTAAAGAAACTGAAGGTACATTCTTTCACCTTTGGTGGACGTGCCCAAGGATTAAGGCTTTCTGGGAAATGATCTATAATGAAATGAAAAAGGTATTTAAATATACTTTCCTGAAGAAACCAGAGGCCTTTCTTCTGGGCATTGTCGGCCAATTGGTGCCAAAGAAGGATAGAACTTATTTTATGTATGCTACAACAGCAGCAAGAATACTTATTGCAAAGTATTGGAAGACACAAGATTTACCCACTCTGGAAGAATGGCAGATGAAGATGATGGACTATATGGAATTGGCAGAAATGACTGGCAGAATCCGAGACCAGGGAGAAGAAACGGTGGAAGAAGACTGGAAGAAATTTAAAGACTATCTGCAGAAATACTGTAAAATTAATGAATGTTAAAATGATGTTGGACTGAAAATAAGTGGTTTTGGTATTAAGGCTAATAAGAATATGTAAATATAGATAGTTATATGGATGAAAATATATAGTTATAATAGGTTAAGAATACAGAGTAAAGATAAAAGAAAGAGGGTAAGGATTTGCTGAAAGGACTTTGTAAACGGGAATACAAAAAGGGGAGGTGTGAGGAGGTCAAGGAAATAAGCAAATGAACTTAAAGATATTGAAAAATGGATTATTTCTTTTTTAAGATTTTTTTTTCTTTCCTTTTTCTATTTTTTCAACTACCTGTTGTTGTTGTTTTGTATTTTGTATCATACTGTTTTTCTTTTTCTTCTTTTTTCTTTCTTTTTTCTTTCTAGGTCTCTTTTTTGGTAACTTCCTTGTTAGCTTTCGGTTTTGTTTTGTTTTCTTCTTCTTTGTATGTGTAATTGTTGGTTTAATTATTTTTAATTTTTAAAACCTATGTTTAGTGTAAAATCTCAATAAATATTTAAAAAAATGTATTATATTGGGGAGCATTGCATTGCAAAGATGTATATATTAAACAAATTTGCATACAGATATGTATATTAATATAAATTTCCATTAAAATGCTAATGAATTTTCATGAAGCCTTTTTAAAAAATCAAAAACTGATATGAAAATGGGGCGAACTGAACTTAAAATTTGAATGAGAAACAGAGAGGAACCAAAATTGAAAGGTTCATCCAACCCTAGCTTCAGGTCAGATCCTACAAGCTGCTGCTAATATTCTGCAAATACTGGTCAAGACAGAACTCCAAGGTTTGCATTTCTTGAATTAGTGCTGTGCTGCAAATCATCTCTCCTGTGTTTCAGTTATCATTCCCCATCGAGTTAGTATGAAAACAAATTGTATTTGAAAATTATCAAAGGGGAGAAAAAAGTTAGGTGAAATTATATTGGGTAGGGTGCAGGGTGTGTGTCTCCTTTCTTTCAATCTACAAATAATCAACAGTGGTCTTCACTCTGCAGCCTACCTGGGTGTTCCTGATTCAATTAAAGCCCAGGGGAAGACATCATGAGATAATTCCACTGATGGTTTTTTTTCAGATCAGACAGTATGGGCAGCCAGGGAGGCTGCAGAGTGCTGGAAAAATATTTATTGGAAAGAAAAACATATACACCACCCTTGGCCATATCAGAATGATAAGGGAAGCTCAAAACCGTGCAGTGACTAAAATTCTTAAAAATGGGGGGAAACCTCAAGCACCCTGAGAATAAGACAGAAAAAAAGGAAGCCTCTTACACAGTGGAAGAAAGTGGCTGACAGATTTCAACACAGCACTTTTTGGAATCATTCAGCAGGTATCAGACTCACCAGAAATTAGGAACACGTTTCTGCAAAGTGTAACAGCCACACTCAAACGTCTTGTTATCTCAAGCTCCTAAGGTGCATGAATTTGACATGGGTATGACATGCGCATCCCTATGCCAGTGTAACCTTAGGTAATATTTCTCCCATTTCAGTGAACAGTTAGCTGAATGTTTTGGATGTCCTTGTGCCAATTTGCTAAATGACGTTGTGCAGTGATTTGTCTTGTGGTAATGATGGGAAAGAAAATACTGTATAAATAAGAAACAATAATGAAGAAGCATTTAGGGTAGTATGATAGGATGAGATTGCTTGTGAGAGTGACAGGGTGACATCCTGAAAGAGGGAAATCAAAGCAAATATATGGAGATTCTGCTTCTGAGATGGAGCTGATTTATGACATTATCTCTGGAGGGAAGTGATAGAATTGCCTTTCTGTGGTACATTTCCAGCCGCACCGTAGGGGACATGGAAAAGCAGCCCTTTTCTCTCTCTCTCTCTCTGAATTTCTATGTGAGCCATTTGGCTGCTTTCCATTGTTTAACTTTAACTCTGTCCAGCTCTTAAATCTTTGCACTCAGAATGTGCAACTCTTACTCACACAGGAGTGCCTCCTAGCTATTCACACTAATTAGCCAAGGTCATTTAAATACATTTTGCATGAAGCACCTTAAGCTCAGTGTGCCATTTGGTATATTTATCAAATGACTGATCAATATGCTAGACCACAGTTTCTGGAGAGCCTTGAGCTACAAGTCGAATGCAACATGAATTCCAATCCATGCAAGCTGCCTCTTGCATGAAATGAAATTAAAGTGTGTGCAGTAATCATTTTTCATCATATAAAAGCAATGAAAAAGAGGGCCTTAATGCTGTATGTACAACAATTTCTATTTTAAGTAAATCTTAACTATGTGTTCTCCCTCCCACCCACCCCCTGCCTTTAACAAACAGGTATTAAGCTCGCTTCGATTTCACTTTCTTCCTTCCAACATATTACCTCCACTCTATTGGTAAAGTAATTTATTCCATCCTCTGTAGAGATCCTGGATCTCATTTGCCAGCATATTTATCTTTCCTGCCACTGCACTGTCATTCATCTGCAATCTCCACAGAATACTGGACCTGTGCAGAATTTCAATTAGGATTGATTCAACTAAATCCAGGCCAAAGAATTGACACTGACAGGGTGACCCCAAGAGAATTTAATATGCTGAGGTTTTTTTAAAAAAATGAAACAACAACAACAGCTAAAGTGCAACACCCTCATTCATTAAGTCTTCTATATACTGGTTTTAATCTGGTTCACAATAAGCCTTTTGCAGAGACTGTGTTGTGTGCATAACCAGATTTCAAGCTGTTTTGATAACCTACAGAAAAGGTATTACCATAAAAATCTCCCCTCTCTTTCCTTTGAGGTCTAATCAACTTAAACTCAGACAGTTTGTAATGAACAGAAGAATGATTTCCACTGAGGCTGAGCAGCCTTAAGCTTTCCTTTCTGTATCTGTATACATTTTAAAATCAATACGGTGTAGGGTAATAGAGATAAAATTGCTGTAGTCCTGGCCTCTTGATTTGACAGACTTTCAGCAATTTTCGTCATAATCATTGACAGACTTCATCTGCTCGTCAGTTAAATGGCCTAATAGAATTTCCTAAGTAAGCCCCAGTTTATTAGGGCGGCTTAGTGTTTTAAAGGGCAGAAGCTTCAGCCACAGACAGTAACACAGATATTGCTCTTTTTCTACCCATTTATTTATTTATTTATTTTTAAGTGAAGCTCAGAGCTGCTTGAAAGCAGTATTTGAGGTGAGAAAGTTTCCTTTTAATTTTGGGTGTCTAGGGATGGATTGTAGCAAGGATGGCCCATATAACCCATACAGATGACTGCATGACTCCAACAAATAACTCCTTTTCAGGTTCCCTTGGTCACCAGCCACTCTGCCAAGTAGGAAAGAGATCTTTATCATTCATCAATGGAAGGTGGTTGGCAAAAGAAAGAAAAAAGTGCTTATAAATACCTGTACCTTACTTCTGAAATGCAATGGGTTGCAAATGGAAAGACACACTTCATGGGCATTCATATGTTACATTCAATAAGTGCGTGATCTGTGTACAAATGCACACAAATAGTTAAAATGTACACTCATACACTGACTCGCATGTAACTTTTAACTAGTGTGCAGGAAGAGATAAGGAGGCAAAAGGCTAACAAATTAGCTACAAGAAGAGTGGTCAAGAAGCCAAAACGGGAGATTTTGCTTGCAAAGACCTGTGTCGAGTTGACCAGAGGCAGGGCAGATCTTTTCAAATAGAGTACACCTGGACACACCCCCTGCTCATGCAAGTTATCACCCCAGTTCATTGACCATGCCTGCTATGCCTGATGAGAGCTGGAATCCAACAACAACTGGGGGTGGGCAGATTAAGTACCCCTGTTCTAAACCATTGTACATGATTATCTTTCTTCTGCCTCATCTGGCACTGATTGATTTTGTTGTGTTTCCTGTTACATGTGATTTATTGATTTGTTCTTTAAAATGGTGGTGTTTGTTAGCCACCCTGAAAGCTGCCATTAGAAGCTGCCTCATAGTTAGTTCATGGTCCATCTAGCACCATGTTGTCTACACAGATGGAGAGCAGATGGTGAAGATGGTGAGGAATCTGAGAAATTCTACCTGCAAAGTATTTGCACTATTCCCCCAAACCATGGGTCTTCCCTCCATGCCAAAGGTATAGGAGAGGATAAATTTTTAAATAAATAAATAAATATTCTATGCCTATTTAGGGCTCTGTTTTGTTTTATATATTTCAGGACTGAGGTATGGCATTAATAACAATTCCCGAGGCTGAGCCCTGGTGAGAACTGGAACACCATACTATATTACATGATATTAGAAACCAATAATTGCCCACTTTATGATAAAAGCTGTACATAATGAATAAGAAACATGGCATAATTAAGAAAGAGAATGGGAAAGAATATTAAAAATTCCATATCCAATCACATTTTTCTTCCACTCGTTATTAAAGTCACAGTATTTTTCCTGGAGATAGAATCTTGATTAGTCAGGAGGGATCAAGTTACAGAAAATAATAACCTGACTCAGTGTAACTGCAGAAGCAAAAGCAAAGAAAATTTACTCAACAGAAAACCAAACATTTTAAAATAGGAGAGGGAGACATGGTCTTAATGGCTCACCTCTTCAAAAGATGAGAGTCTACCAGATTGTTTTAAAATGTCTGCCCTACCTGTGGTCAACTTGGCACAGGTCTTTTTCTTTGCTTGCATGTTGACCGCTGGGAGGAGCACGGAGAGAAAAAAATGCCATGGTGCATCTGCACAAGGAAAACAGGATGCCTTAATCTGCCCCAACTGCATTGGTCTCTACAGCCACAGCAGGCAATGTAACTCTCCAGTGGTTTGACTTTACTTCCGATGATGCACTCTTCCATTGTCTCTCAAAACAGACAGAGGCACACAACAACTTTAGTGTTGGACTAAAGGTAAAGAACATGACCTGCAGAGTTCAATGACAAAGGATGCAGCCATTCCATTCCATTAATTCTCTAGATCTCTATTAGATATTAGGAGTGTATTAGTAAGTGATGTGCTGTAAAAAAAAGAAAGAAAGAAAAAAGAGATGTTTTAATACTAAAGGACAGGGTCTGAAATTGGAGCACTCATGTATGGTATGGAATGGAATGGATGGAATGAATGGTGCATCCATCACATGCTTGCTTGCATCAGTTCCCACCACTGAAGAGACTTGCGTATGGTCAGTAGTGGGAACTGATGCAAGCAAGTGATGTTCCACAAGCTTGTTCTTCAGTAATGGAAACGGCTATAGCAAAAACAAGCAAAGATCTCGTTCAATGTATGAGCCTTTCCTATGTGTGCAGGTGCATGTTTGCTTATCAGCTTATTAGCTTCTGGATCTCTCTGTGGCTTTTAATTCCATTGACCAGGATACCTTCCCAGAACGACTCTGTGGAATGAGAATTGTGGGCCCTGTGCTATGGTGGTGCCACTCCTGCCTATGGGACTGAGTCCAGAGAGTAGCATTGTATGATTGTCTTTTGGCCCCCTGGCAATTGTGTTGCAGGGTTCCTCAGGGCACTATTCCATCCCCAGTGCTATTTAATACCTAATGAAGCTGCTGAGAGCAGTCATCAGGAGTTGGGGGGGCGAGCTGCCATGAGATCTCTGGTAGCACTCAACTCTGTCTCTCCATTGCATCTGAATTAGGAGAGGTTGTTTGGACCCTGGACTGAGTGGTGGAATGGGTGAGAGGAAAGTAGCTGAGCTTGATTCCTGGCAAGACAGGGGTACTGTGGATGGATAGTTCCTGTGGATGTCAGGGACTGGGCAGAGGAGAAATGGTGGAGACCACCTCCCCATCCTGACCCTTCCAGGGAGGAGGAAGAGGAAGACAGTATAGATTTACAACAGGGGTTGGAGGTAGGTAGCACCTCAAAAGCAGATGAGGAGAAAAGTTGGGAAATCATGGGAGAGCTGGGACAACATCCAGCCGACACATTGTCATTAGAAAGCATTCCAGAACCCTCCATCTCCCAGAACCCAGGGAGCCTTAAAAGTAGGAGAGAAAAGAGCTCAAAGACAGAGGGCACATAGTGGCATCCATAGTGGAGACGATGAGAATGAGGAATGAGGAAGTGGGACAAGGGATGGAGATTCACTCGGGACAACGCCATTATCCAAGAGGCTGGGTTCTACAGCCTCTCTGTGTAAAGACTGAAATAAAAAAGAACAGTAAGAAAAATTTCCTTGTCTTTATACTTTCCTTGACTTTCCTTGTCTTTATACTTTCCTGAGCTGCTGACAACTCCCTGACAGTGTCCAGGAAATTTGTCAATTGCCTGGATGGGTCAGTTGGTCCATCGTACTCCCTCTGAAGGAGTAGGTACGCAGTCTTGTGTATTTTGGAAGCTAGCTTTGCCACTGGATGCCTGGGAGGCCTCAGTGGCTAGAAGCACCTTTGACCAGCTGTAACTGGTACAACAACTATGGACTAGGAAGGCTTGACCAGACTAGTTCAGCCATCTTGCAATGATCCAGCACTTACTTTATGACAGCCAAGCTCCAGAAACAGTTTTGGACATAAATGTGGTATAGTCCCTTTCCAGATGTCTTAAATCCTACAGTGAAACCAAATAAAAGTGCAATTGAGGAAGAAATGAGGAACTGGAAATGTGATGGGAATGTCAGTGGGGAAGCTACGAAGGTGAAGCCAAGGTGGTTCCAGAGAGATTTCAGTAGAGAAATGGGTCATCATAAAATATTTTTAGGTTGCCCAAAAGCACTGGTATCATTTTAAAGCTAAATATAAGATTGCTTGGAAATATCATATCAGCAGGGGACACATATTACATACGGCTTTGTGCAATTGTAAATTTCCCCCTTTGCAATATGATTGTCAGCAAGTAGGTGAGCTGTAACCCACAATTAGAGGATTATTACACAGCACTTGCATGCAGAACCTAGAGAAAGATAAGTTTCTTTCTGGACCAAACTCACAGGAGCTGTTGGCACTGTTGCTCCATAGTACCGAGACGGCATAGTACCGAGATTTAACAGTGTTGTGCTTTACAACTGCAGAGTCACCCAGCTTGAGTTTTTAGAAGCAGGGTTTTTCTATAATCTGCTGTTTATGCAGTTGCATGGTCTGTGGTTCTGTGCTAACCTGAATGGACAATGATATCAGGGGGAAAGGTGGTGGAGTGCACAAGGTCAGACCACCACCTTGCAACTATCACAGCTAGGCATGGATTGAACCGAAAGTCGATTGCCTGTTCATCCACTGCATTGTAACACAGCAATTTTTGCTATGGGATGATTCCCGCACCATACATAAAGGTCCATGTATGAGAATCATATGGGAAGAGAGAGCATCTGGTTTTCTCCCACATCTAATATCTAGCACAGTAAGTGTAGTTTTGTTTTGTATGAGTTTATCACTTCCTTATATACCAATGTATGTTGGTATATGTGACTCTTTACAAAGTATGTGGCACTGTACTATGAATGGCACTTTAGATCACCGTTCCCTACCATGAGAGGTGTACAGTTTAAACCACAACACAGAGATGAGAGAACATGAGGCAGAGCTAAGGAGCAGAGGGATATGCATTCATTTCAGTGACACACAAGCTTAGTTATGATAGAATATGGGGACTACAGGATGGATGTTATACTTTAAAGTACACATGGGACGCGGGTGGCACTGTGGTCTAAACCACAGAGCCTAGGGCTTGCCGATCAGAAGGTCGGCGGTTCAAATCCCCACAACGGGGTGAGCTCCCGTTGCTCAGTCCCTGCTCCTGCCAACCTAGCAGTTTGAAAGCACGTCAAAGTGCAAGTAGATAAATAGGTACTGCTCCAGCGGGAAGGTAAACAGTGTCTCCGTGCACTGCTCTGGTTCGCCAGAAGCGGCTTAGTCATGCTGGCCACATGACCCAGAAGCTGCACACCGGCTCCCTCAGCCAATAAAGCTAGATGAGCGCCACAACCCCAGAGTCGTCCATGACTGGACCTAACAATCAAGGGTTCCTTCACCTTTTTACACATGCTTAAGATTAGGAGATGTGAAATACAAGCAATTGTCTGAGCTAGGAGTGGGTGGCACTGCTCTGCCATGGTTCCAATCCTACTGGTCATTTTCAGAGGGCAGTGCTTGGGGAGTATTGTTTGACTCCATGTAGCCTTCCATGTGGGGTTCCATGCTGTTTGACAGCTACCTGAAACCACTGAGTGAGGTCATCCAGAATTTTGGAGTGCACTAGCAACAATATGTTGGTGACACAGAACTCTACATCTCCTTTACATCTGCAGATGTGGCAATGGGTCTGTTGGACCAATGCCTTGCCTTGGTAATGGACTGGATGAGAGCAAATAAAATGAAGCTCAATCCAAACAAAACTGAGCACTGTTAGTGGGTGGTTCCATAGACCAGGTGAATGGGATGTGCCCTGCTCTGCATGGGTTACACTCCCTCTGAAGGTGCATAACTTGTAAGTACTTCTGGATCCATCCCTGTTGCTTGAGGCTCAAAGGGGAGGAATGCCTAGCATTATGCCTGGCTACTTTTAGGCACCAGTCAAAAACGTCTGTTTTCAACCAGGCTTTTAATGTGTAAAGTTTAAGATCCTTAGGGGGTGGGATGTGTTTGACTGCCTTTTATGAATGTGGACATTTTAAGCTTTTATTCTGTTTAAGTTTTACATTGATTTTGATTTTTTTTGCAAGTTGCTTTGAATTTACTTTCTGTAAAAAATAAAAGTGGCTAGCAAGTGTAATTATTATTAATAATATACATGCAAATCCAAAGTTGAGATCTGGCCTGAACTTATGTATTTTACTAAGAAAATCTGGTTTCTTTTTTCTTTTTCTCTGTGTGTACAGAGCTCTCCATACCATCCATTCTACCTTACCTCTCTAGCAGGGGTTAATATGCCTTACATCTATATATATATAATTTTTGCATGGTGACCTGATTAAAGTAAGAAATGAAAAGATGCAGCCCAAGGCAACTAATGCAGTCTTATCATCAGTAGCTAACTAAAAAAAGCTTCGCTCTATATTCAGTATCCAAAGCACTGGGAACTGGTATCAAGGGCAAGTGCTAAAATCACACTTGATGTAAGTAGGCAACAATCACATTTCTTCAGTGGCACTGAATCCACTTCCTGTAAGTTTCACTTTTTACCTAAAGCACTGTGTGATTTTGTGTTACTACCACCACTACCAAAAGCCCAGTCTTACTGGAGATATGGAAAAGAAAATGTTGTGACGTGTAGGTCCAGAGGAGTCAAACGTAACAAAAAATATATTGTGCAGGGCTTAAAGTTTGACAGAAAATGTGTTTTCTTCCTTTGATTGATTGGATAGCTTCCACATGGATGAAATACATGCTAAATTATTTAAAGATAATTACACCGCAGCGCTGTTGCTAAAATATTAAGACACGGTTATCCCATAGGAGGAGTTGTGACAGGCATTGGCGCACATCAAGTAATGAATAGCTATGGGGTAATGGAGAAAAGAGCTACCAGAAAATTAAGAAACAGAATGTTTCTAAGGAATTCACATTCAAGGTGGGGTGCATAAAATGGTCACTATATATCCATAGAATATTTTCCCCAGAACTGGGTTCAAAGCCCCTCTGACCTTGGTAAATGAGAATTTGAGCTAAACATTATTTTAAAAGATTAAACTGAAACAATGCCACAATTAGAACAGAATATAAAGTTTGTCAAGGTCTACTTCAAGTATAGTTAAACAGCAAAGAAGGCTAATTGCATAATAACAGACCTTCCCTGATAGCAGTCATAGTTCCATTATCAGTATTCATAGTTCTCTGCATACATATCAGTATAATTTCTACCACTAATCAACATGAAGAAATGTATTAACCTGTTTGAGGACATGCTCAACTGTATTTACATTTTAATTGTTTTTCTTTCCTTTGGCGTGTAAACTACCTTGGGAATATGTTTGAAGTGTGACATAAAAATTCTTTAAATGAATACAAAACTTTGCTTCTCCATCTGATCGAAGCTAGCAACCATCGCGTAGATCTTCACAGCCATGGCTAAATTACTATAACTTGTTCTAGGTGATGACTGCCAGTTCAAGAAGCTTCAGCAGATATGAAATGTGGACTCCCACCTTCTGATCCAAATGAGTTCTTTGGGGCATATTATTGCAATACTCCAACCTATGCTGTAGTTCCCTGTTTATCTTCTGGGCCCAAGACAGCAATGAAGAAGATGACTAAGGGCAGGACAGAAGTCACAGAGTTCAGTACAGCTAGGGCAGGTGAGAATTGCTTTAGTGGTCAAGTGGAGCTGTGTGGTGATGACCACGAACTTGAATGGCTCTCTTAAAAGTATGCAAATTCATGAAGGATAAGACTGCCAGTGGAACCACAAAATTAACGGTCTTCCTCCACTGTCAGAGACAGCATCCCTATAACAAGTGTGGAGAGGGCTGTTGCACTCAGTTCCTGTAAGAGCATAGGAGCCAACTCCTAGGGACCATGTTGTGATCAATTATTCTGGGCGAGGCTTACCTGGGCCCCCACAATATTTTATTCAAGATGGCACCCCTGTGTAAGAGGCAGACCTGCAGGGAGCAGTTCCAGCTTGGATATACACCTTGTGCTTTACACATTCACACAAAATCTCTGGTCCAATCCTTGATATCCCTTGGTAAGGATGGGAAGGACTTCTGAGGGTTCTTGCCAGCCAGAGCAGAAAATCCTGAGCTCAGTGGAGCAATGGTCTCATTTGGGTTAAGATAGCTTCCTAGTTTGTCTCATGTTACCATTTGTCTTTTGTCCAAAGCAGAAACATTTTGCCCTGAACTAGCTCTCTCATTTGTTACTCATCCTGGGAAACAAAGAAGATAGTTTATTTTTCTGCTGTTGGCCAACTTTTTCTGCACAATGTCCACACCACATTTGCATCACAATCACATTGGGAATGGGAGAGGCATAGGAATAAGGTGAGAAAATGCTATTTGGGCCAAATAGTCAGCTTTCATTCCCTTGCCATGTCAAGCATTGCATCGCTGCAATTTTTTCTCCCAACCTATTGCGTTGAACTTAATTATCTGATATTTGCTCTTGTCTCCTGGTAAAATGTGAGATGGCCTGATGAAATGTGACATTCTTGTCGGTTTTTGTTAGAAGTGAGTAGGAACAGACAAATATCCATGTAAGTCTGGATGTATTATACATTATTGATGCCTCAAAGTATTCAGAGTAATGACCTATCCCTAAATGAAGCAACAGCAGTTGAAGACCAGGAGTTATCTCATCACCAAGGGGGCGGGGGAATATCCTGGTTTAGGAACAATGCTCTTGCGAAGGTCTTTGTAAATCTTTTATTGTCTCCTGCTTCCCTCTTGGGGGATGGGGAACAATGTCTCACTAAGCTGAAAACACTACTCTACTTTACAGTGGCTTTCCCAACCCTACCTGGAGATGACAGGGATTGAACATGGAACCTTCTGTTGCAAGGAAGGCAGACACTCTACCACTGAGTTATGGCCTTTCCCCATTTTGGCTTCTTTGATGTGGGATTCTCCAAGAGGCAGTAAGATTGTTGGTGCATGCCTTCTCTTTCAGATGCATGCTTGTCCTATTAATTTACTCAAGCCTTTCCTCAATGATATTTTTACTTATTCTTCATTTATCATATATCATATATATCATATATCATATATATATCATATATATCATATATCATAGCCATATATCACAAGAGTCATATTGCCTAGTTAGACCTGATAATATGACAGTCATATTGGCAATCTTCACGTGACAATCTACTCAGCCTTGTTAAAATCGAAAAAAGGGGGGTGTTTTTTTAAGACAAGCAGAAATCCAGAGGCATCTCAGGGGCTGAATCTCAAACTGTCCTAAACTGACAACCAATTCTGCCTGTTGGGACTCATCTACATTGATGGTTTTACTACGCTTTGAGAGCATTTGGGAATGGTTTCGACATGTAGAGGGCAAATGACGTTCAGCTATAATGCTAGCAATGAGTTATAACCTTTTATTTTATATTGCTTTGTTTTGTAGCATTTTATCATTTTTTTGCACTCAGACGCTGACCACCGTCCAATGGTACTTGAGGGACAGTGTTAAGTTTCTCCTCCCACCTTTTGCTTCCTCCATCCTAGCCTTTAGTTCCCACTTCCGGTTTCTCTTTTAGAGTTGTGTCTCATGTTTTCTGCCTTTTTATTTCAAGGAGCTGGGATCCTGTGCAACTGTCAGGGCGCCTAAGCATCCCATAGATTGCTTTGCAGCTCTAGCCATCTCTTGCACAATCAAAATGCCTTCCCATTGTGTGGCATAAGGCATTTAGGTAAGGGGGTGAGGCTCAGGTGAGAGAGACAAAACTGCCCCTTGGAAGACATAGGTGGGGGGGTCCCACTTCGGTGGCATTATAAAGTAGGTGGTTAGAGGAGCAGGCTCATCTAAACAGGAGCAAAATATACACTCCCAAATACCAAAATACACACATACACACTGGAGTGTTTGGAAGTAACACCTCAAGAAGTCACAGCCTTAAGGAATCCAGTCAGCAAAGCCAGGTCTCTAAGCATCCTCCTTGTGAACAAGTGGAAATGAAAAATGGTTTGTGAGACCTATATTGGGATATGACAGGTTATAACAAACATTTCCCATTTGTAATGTATATCAAAGTGCACCTATTGTTGAAGTAGTACTTATGAAAAACAAGTTTTTCTGTTATACAATTAACTAAACTCAATAAAACAACTTTTATTTGCTTCTAAACTTTGATTCCTTCTTTTTTTATACTTTAACATTCACAGTACATAAAGCTATAACCGTTTTTATAACCAGTGCTTTTACTTAGAAGTAAATCCCAACAGCTCAATGGGTTTTTTTTTACTAAGTAACACATTCATGGATTGGGGACGTTAAGGTGAGTATAATATTTTGGACAAGAAGCTACAGTTAGAACTGGATATGGAACAACTGATTGGTTCAAAATTGGGAAAGGAGTACGGCAAGGCTGTATATTTCTCCCTGCTTATTTAACTTATATGCAGAATTCATCATGTGAAAGGCGGGGCTGGATGAATCCCTAGCCAGAATTAAGATTGCCGGAAGAAATATCAACAACCTCAGATTTGCAGATGACACAACCTTGATGGCAGAAAGTGAGGAGGAATTAAAGAACCTTTTAATGAGGGTGAAAGAGGAGAGCGCAAAATATGGTCTGAAGCTCAACATCTAAAAAACGAAGATCAAGGCCACTGAGCCCATCACCTCCTGGCAAATAGAAGGGGAAGAAATGGAGGCAGTGAGAGATTTTACTTTCTTGGGTTCCATGATCACTGCAGATGGTGACAGTAGTCACGAAATTAAAAGACGCCTGCTTCTTGGGAGAAAAGCAATGACAAACCTAGACAGCATCTTAAAAAGCAGAGACATCACCTTGCCGACAAAGGTCCATATAGTTAAAGCTATGGTTTTCCCAGTAGTGATGTATGGAAGTGAGAGCTGGACCATAAAGAAGGCTGATCACTGAAGAATTGACGCTTTTGAATTATGGTGCTGGCAGAGACTCTTGAGAGTCCCATGGGCTGCAAGAAGATCAAACCTATCCATTCTTAAGGAAATCAGCCCTGAGTGCTCACTGGAAGGACATATCCTGAAGTTGAGGCTCCAGTACTTTGGCCACCTCATGAGAAGAGAAGACTCCCTGGAAAAGACCCTGATGTTGGGAAAGATTGAGGGCACAAGGAGAAGGGGATGACAGAGGACAAGATGGTTGGACAGTGTTCTCGAAGCTACCAGCATAAGTTTGACCAAACTGTGGGAGGCAGTAAAAGACAGGAGTGCCTGGTGTGCTCTGGTCCATGGGGTCACAAAGAGTCAGACATGACTAAATGACTAAACAACAACGTTTTGGAATTCAAAGTGTAATTTTAAAAAGTATATAGGAATCAAAATAAGCTATTTGGGCACCATTGGGGGGGTATTTCCAATTCTGATATGATGGCTTTCTTATACTTTGAATTAAATCCCAATAGTTGAAAGGGATTCTTGGATTGGGGACTTCAGTCTTATGTGCCTTTCTTCAGGGTTCTGTCTTAAATGTTGAGATGAGAACTTAATTTCATTTGAAGAACAACTAGACTTGAATAATATGCCTCCAAAAAATATAAAGGAAGATATCTTACAAATGGACCCCAATTAAATTTTCTGCTCATCATCACATCACTCTGGATGCTTTTCTGTCTGGTTTGGGCGGGTGGAAGCTTAAATAGGTTACTTATTTTATTTTTGTATCTTAAAATGTTATTCTGTTTTAAATAGCCAAAAAAATAATAAAAGAGCAAACTCTCCTCTGTCAATTTCATTGCAACAAATGTAGAAAATTTGTAAAATGTACCTTCAGTTAACAAGTATGTAGTCAACAAAGGATTTGTTAAAATATGCAAGGCAAGGGCATAATCAGAATTCATTTCAAGTGGATACCAGAATTCTAGGCTGAGATTTTCTTGTTAGTGTCAGAGATAAAAAGGATTAATTAATGAAGCCTGTGCTAAAAAGATAAAGGACAGTTGGATTTTTGATAATTTTCTTGGAATCGAGAGCAAGAGAAGCACAGCATAACCTGGATTTCCGTGTTACCATGTCCCTATTTGAAAATGTATGGGACTGCAAATAAAAGAAGCACAAAATGAGCTGCTTTGGAGACATTTTCTTTTTTATATATAAATGGGTTAACAACTAAGATCGTTAAAACTGAAAATAAACATTGTGATCCCAAGCATACTTAATCTGAAGCAAGTCCTAATTAAAAATGTGGGAGATTGAATTTAATGTTTCAAGGATTTGGCTATCTTTTTTCTGTATTCATTGCACCATTCATGCACTACCTGAATAAAAGATCACTTTGAAGCTGAATGTTTAAAGTACACTGTGCACCAAGCCCACTAATAAGCCACATGCACAGATAAAATTACATCAGGCCTCCACAAGCTGAGAGCCACCAAACTGAATGCAGCCCACACGTCATACATGGTAGTTCATTAGGTTCATGTTATGTCTCTTTTGTACTTAGACACAGCTTTGAACCATGGAGATGAGCAAGCTTCTGCCTACACCGGTCAGATTGCCCACTCCAAGCAAAAACAGGTCTGCTTGTTTTCTGAGCTAATTTGACCTTTGTAAGTCATGCATCCCTCACCAGCCTACCACCTGGATCCTCAAACTCTAGCCCCATTTCCCCAGGGCCATCAAAACTTTTCATCCTGGTGTTTGCAATAAAGAAGCCAGAGTGGGGGAGGATGAGGGAGAAATCATATCTCCCTCTTACATATGTGCAGCATCACAACCACTACTACCCAGACAAGCAAGATTGTGCTGAAAGGGAATGGAGGGGCTGGATGAATAAACCCAGAATTCTTCTCTGGCTCAGATTTTAATTTGAGCCAAAGAAGAATTTGGACACTTGCAATAATAGCCTCTTCTTTTAGACAGGCCTTAAAGGCCTTACAAGTGCACAAAGCCTATTTATGGGCCTAATCCCAGAGAATGAGAATTGGCATCTCTGACAATAGGATCCTTTACCATAGGGCTAGAAAACCGGGGTGTCTATTTGGATGCATAGAACTGAGTGAAAGGAAAGAAGATTATGTTATAAACTAGAACTCCAGAAAACTTCAGCGGCTCCATAATATATCTCTCCTTCGTCTGCATCTGCAACCGTGTGATCAGGCTGTTCTTTTATCAAGTGCCCTTTCCTCATCCTCATGTGAGATTAAGAGTAGGTTTTCAGGGATGGATGCAATATATTCACCAATTGTGTCTTAAATCCATAGCGCTTATGTTCCATTGCTCTATTATTTCTCACAGAACTCTAGTCAGGTCATTCTGCTATCTTCCGGGTTTGTTTTTGTGGTGCTGATTCTTCCTTATTCAGCTAGTTCCATTCCAAAATGCTTGTCCTCATCACACACATACCAATACCAACAAGTTATGTGCAGTGTCAGCAGCACTATTTGTTTGGAAGCTTCGAAGACACAGTGGAACTGAAGACCTGCACCTTAGGACAGGGGGAAAGCATTCCTTTTTCTGTTTTCATGCTTTGAGCGTTGTGTACACAGAAGCCAGCAGTAACCAATGGCATGATTGGCTAACTGTGATCTATCTCTTCCATGCACAGACTGTCACCACAAGATGCTTGAGCCCCAGCTATTTCTCAGGAACATAGTCAGGTCAGACCATTGGTCCATCTAGTTCAGTGAGATTTGCCAGGGGTGGGGAACCTCAAGCCAGCCCTCTAGGCTTCTCTGTATGGTCCTTGGGATATATGACCCATTGATTCAAATATCAGTTTGAGCAGTATGAACTAGCTTGTTCCTGTTGGGATACTGCCGAGGAGACGGGGGCATCAGGCAGGCCCCCAGCTGGCTCCGGATGATCACCGGTCTCCCATGGAACAGCATCAGTCAGTTAGCAACACGAGCCTCAGATACGCTTAGAGACC
Source organism: Podarcis bocagei (assembly GCF_964188305.1). NCBI lineage: Eukaryota > Metazoa > Chordata > Lepidosauria > Squamata > Lacertidae > Podarcis > Podarcis bocagei. The sequence goes on along the minus strand of NC_138125.1, from coordinate 38,543,081 downwards.
CATGCACGCTCTGTCAGCAGAGTGTGTGAATCTCCACACAGCAGATGAGGCGGACAGAGGCAGATGTAAGCATTATATACAACATTTATTCAGCATAGTCCAGTAACGAAGGAAAACATGTCTGCATCCCTTCGTCTCCGGAAAAACAGCAGTAACACAAAAGCAATGTACAATGGAAGTTCCCAGCAGACTGTGCTGGGAGTAAAACAGGCATGTGATACACAAAGGTCATGCCTGTACCCTTTTAAGGTGGAATGGAACTATATCCTAACATCTCATCATAAAAATGCAAGCAGAATCTAACTTCTCCCGCATCTCCCTGACCACAATCCTACACACACTTCCCTGGAAGTTAATCCCATTGGGCTAAGAGAGGAGTAACATCTGAGTACTGAAATGTTTCAAGGACAGATCCCAGGTGGGATGGGTGGTTTCCTGTTCAGCACAGATGGTATCAGGCTGATCTGGAGGCCACAAATCAGGGGTATGGGGTGGATTGGAGGGTCTGCACTCAAATTATCCCCAAATTGATTCTAAAAATTGAGAAACTGTTCATGATTTTCTTTTAAAAAATAAAATAAATGATGAGTAAATCACAGCTGCCTAACTTCTAAAACATCAAGTTGAGAAATACAGATTAATTGGAATAAAAGACCAAGCTGATACGGAACAGTGAATCCTCATTATTCATTTTTTAAATAAACTTATTTGGGCTTCATGAAATGAAAGTAGTTTGAATTCCTCATTCAAATAAAATACTAATTCCTCAAACAGCTATAATCAATAGGGGACAGACTTGCTTCAAGTAGTTGATGAGTGAGTCTGACAAATCATATTAGTCTTAACTAGATAGTGTTCTGTGAGTTTCTATTCCGCCACAGCTAATGCTCTTGATAAATTTATATACTTATCCACAGCTTTCAGGGCTAAAGTGTGTTTTAATGAATGCCTACTGAAACCAATAAATCTATTTCACCTAATTGTGCCATGGATTTCATTTATAAGCTAATTGTATTTATTCATCCTGATTCTGCCTGCACAAACACCTTGGCTCTTCTGTTTCCTCTTATCTATCAGTTGACCTCTTCCTTCCTATTTCTTGGAAGATCAGAAGAGTTCTGGGTCAATGCTTTCCACAAAGAGTGCAGCTGAGAGACAGAAATATATTTAGTGAGTCATTCTGTCCATTAATAACTCAATGCTCCATGAGTTTTGTCTTCAACCGGTATGCTGAAATGCTAACAGGTTTAAGTCAGTACCTAGTGGATGATAAACAGAGCAAGCAGGGGTTAGGCAATGTAGCTCAGATACCTATATGGAAGGTGTGCATACAGGCCAGAGCACACTTAGTTAGCGGCAATGATATTGCTCAGTGGTCAAGCATCCATATTGTATGCAGAAGGTCCCAGGTCCAATTTTCAGCAACTCCAAGTAGGGCCGAGAGCGACCCCTGCCTGAAACCCTGGTTAGCCTCTGCCACTGTAGGCAATGTTGAGCTAGGTGGACCATTGGTCTGATTCAGTATAAAGCAACTTCCCATGTTCCTAAGCTGCATCAATCAAGAGGATGCTCTCAATTAATTTTAAAGTTCATTATGGCGAGCAAGAAAGCAGCCTCTAAAGCCCATTCTGCAAGAAGAAGAATAACATCATAGTGTTGGGAGGAACCCATAGGTCATCGTCCACCTCCCTGTAAATACAGAAAATCTGCTGCTACATCATCCAATAGCTGGCCATGTAGCCTTTGCTTAAAGCCTCTCATAAAGGTGTGACCATCACTTTCCAAGGCAATCTGTTCCACTGCCAAGCAGCTCATGCAATCAGGAAGTTCTTCCAAAGCTTAGGCACTGATCCCACTTTGTAATTTCAACTTGCTAGTTTAGGTCCTATTGTAGTATCCCACTGGTTTGAAAAGAGTACTCACTGTGCAAGGAAACATTGCAACGGGTCTGCAGGAAGCTGCAGGGACTTATTACATAGGTAAGGGTGGAATTCAGTGTTACATTAATACACTTGTTCTGTCACTGCAAGCATTTTTGTTCGCTGGATAAAACTATCTCTCCTCTTCTCCCCCCATGTACTTTTCTGGGGGTTCTCAAACTCCCCCAGAGCAAACTGGGGGTCATTTAGGGGGACGAGAAGAGGGGAAGCCTCATTTCACTAGTGGGACTTGTTGCACTGGCTTCTGGAAGCTTCCCTCCCTAAGCTTCCAACAAGTTCCCACAGAGCTATGGAGGAACCACACTCAGAGAACAAAGGGGAGTTTTTATTACATAATAAGCATGTCTATTAAAGAGTTGGGCCATGCTTGCTACACCTACCTTCTGGAGCAACAGAAACAAATTTGCTCCACTGTCTAGGTGGCAGCCTTTCAAATGTGTGAAAATGCATGTGAAGGGATTGAGGGAAACTGCAGGAAAGAAGGCTTATAACAAACTCCTCAAACTCCACATAGAACTTTTCTCAGTAAGTTGTTCTTGAGTAACTTGAAGTTTACACAAAGTGTGAGATGCCTGCCCAAAGAATGTTGATCAATAGGTTCCAAACAGATAGTAACTTAAGTCTGACAGCCATATATATTATTAGATTGAACCTTGCAGCAGAAATCCATATATCCAGCAGGTTCATTGAGGGTAAATGATGGAATGATTATAGGTGTATACAAAAGAGAGGGAGGGAGGGAAGACTAGGGCTACCCGCCAGGATGACATACATTATACTAGATAGATAAGGTGCGAAACCATGGAGGAATAATTGATTTGTCTGATGGCATGCAGTGACTTACTTGTAGCCTCTTTATTGTAGTGCCAAATAAATAATGAGTTTTTGTGGCCTAGGATATGGGTCCTTTCCAGTCACTTCTCCATTTTTAATTTAAGGACAGATCCTAAACTAGAGTAAATCAGTAGAGGCTTCGGTAAAGTGATTGAGTTATGTTGATTTACCCCTCCAGGGAAGATCTGGCTCTTAGACTACAGCAAGTGAAGCAATTAGTGTAAGTTGAGTAATCAATATGGGAACAAAGCAACTCTGGCATTAGCTTCGCCTTAATGTTGTGTCAGCACTTTGAGTGTAAAACTTAACTCTCTTTCCTGCAGGGCTTACAACTTGTCTTTAAAATCTGTTCTCAGATTTTTCAGTCTTCATCCACGTTCTCAATATAGCTTTCTGAATGATGAAATCTGGAATGATGAAGCAACCCAAGTCTCCTGCATAAGGTGGCATGAGGAGTAAGGGTGGGGCCTGGTGGACAGGAGGTTACTAAAGCAGATGCTACAGCAGCCTCCCTTGACTGCTACCAGAAAATAATGCGTTCCTTAGCCCTTTCCCCTAGTAGCTACCTAAACTATGTAATTTCCTCTAATTGCTGGTGGTTAGTAATTTGGTTAGTAATATTAGTAATTGAAAGAAGGCTGATCACCGAAGAATTTATGTCTTTGAATTATGGTGCTGGAGGAGACTCTTGAGAGTCCCATGGACCTCAAAAAGATCAAACCTATCCATTCTGAAGGAAATCAGCCCTGAGTGCTCACTGGAAGGCCAGATCGTGAAGCTGAGGCTCCAATACTTTGGCCACCTCATGAGAAGAGAAGACTCCCTGGAAAAGACCCTGATGTTGGGAAAGATGGAGGGCACAAGGAGAAGGGGACGACAGAGGATGAGATGGTTGGACAGTGTTCTTGAACTACGAACATGAGTTTGACCAAACTGTGGGAGGCAGTGGAAAACAGGAGTGCCTGGCATCATGCTCTGGTCCATGGGGTCATGAAGAGTCGGACACGACTAAACTGTTAGGATATTTCCGTTCCACCTTAAAAGGGAGCAGGCTTTCTGAGTCTGTGTATTTCCTGTTCATAGGATGTTTAGGTTTTCTGTAGCTTTCGTTTCTCTCTTGGTGCCTGAAACACTGAAGCAGGCAGTCATGTTTTTCTCTGTTCTGACTAACGCAGAATAAACTCTTAAATAATGCTCTCCTGTGTGCATCTTTCGCTGTGCATTATCTGCTGATAAGAGCGTGCATCAGCCCTGGAATGTGGCAAGCTATTTCTGGAGCTCGTGTCGCTAATTGCTGATACTGCGTGTCTACGGGAGATCGATGAACGTCCGGAGGCAACGTGGGGCCATGATGGACTTTGTCTCCCTGGCAGTATCCCAACATAAACAACAACAACTGTAATTTGAGGTAGGTAGGGGTGTGTGTGTGTGTGTGTGTGTATACACACACACGTAAATAAGAATGTGTTTTCCCCATTTAAAGGAAGATTCCATTCCCAGAGAGCTGATACCTCTGACTATTGTTGTCAGAGCTGCTTCCAGATCCTAGCTCACAGAGGATCACGCTGGCCAGCGTTCACTTTATAAAAGTCTTTATTGAGTTACAGTTTCCATTCTCAAGCTGCCGCGTGCAGCTCTACGTCTTATGGGTTAGACCGGCGAAGCTCCGTCTGAGTCTCCGCCCCCTGTACACCAGCTTAATACCCTAGCCTTACTCCACCTTTTCCGCCTGACCGTTCTTCTCTGGGTCCCTCTGCCCCCCTCGGTCTCTTCCTTCCTGGACTCTTCTGACGCGGACCCCCCGGACCCTTCTGTCTCCTTGTGTCAGGCTTTAGGACCTGGCTCCCTTTCCGGGCTGCTTACTGCGCCACCTTCCTGTGTATTTGAACTTGGCGCGCGCGCCCAACCTTCCACTTTCTGCTTAACCGTTTCTTCGTTCCCCGATGGAGGTGTGGTCACTCCTGACTCATGCCCCCCTCCCTGCTGCGAGCTGCCAGAGCTCGATACCTGGCGCCCTTCCTCTCCACTGCGCTCTGTTGGTGACGCTGGCCCCGGTTTCCAACTGCTGCCCTCTGAGCCCCCTCTGGACCCTTCTTCCTGGGGTGTCCCCCTAGGCTCCCCCCTAGCTCTGGCCACTGGCGCCCCTTTCTGTGAATCTTCTGATTCACTGGAAAGACTCGGAGATCTCGGGTCGTCGTCATCACTCATCTTTTCTTCAGCCCAAGGTCTTCCCCGAACACGTCCATGTTTGTCTCTTCATCGGTCCCTCCTGGGGGCGTTGCTCACCCGGGACCCTCCAGCCACTTCCTGCGCCACTGTTCCTCTGGTCTATCGTCCCACCAATACGAGGGCTCTGAGGCAGATCCCGAGGGTGACCCCTCCGGGGAACGTGTGTCCCTTGTCGGTTCCTCGTCCGAGTCGAACCCCTGGAACGTGCTGGCTGAAAGCGTCGGTGTGAAAAGCCAATCGTCGAAAAAGTCTGCTGGCATGGGCCTGTGTGGGAAGAGGGCATGAAACTCGTCTTTGAGCAGGGGTTCCTCCAAAGCGTAGCCCGGCACCCAACTGTTGGCACTGGCCGGGGTGCCCTCTCTGGCGAGAAGGTATTCTACTCCCTCTTCTCCCCATCTCGAGTCCAAAATCTCTGTGACCTCGTTGATGGGCTCCTCCTGTGGCGCTCCCCCTTGCTCGGTTCCCTCTCGGAGCGGACTCGGCGCCGTTCCTGGTTCCTGAAATCTGTGAGGTGTCTTGTAGGGAGTGAGCACCGATCTGTGGAACACCGGATGCATCCTGGAACCCTCCGGCAGCGTCAGCCTGAAGGCTACCGGGTTGACCTGCTCTTCGACTTGGTAGGGTCCCAGTTGTTTATGCCCTAGTTTCTTCTTCGCTAACGACCTGGCCGGTACTGCGTGGGCTGCCAACCAGACCCAGTCTCCCACATGGATCTCTTCGCCAACCCTCCTGTGTTTGTCTGCTTGTACCTTGTATGCGTGCTTGGCCAGCTCCAGGTGCCGCCGAAGCTGATCGTGGACCTCCTGCAACTCCGACGCGAACGCGTCTGCTGTCTGTGGCTCCCCCTCCCCCATTCTTTCCAGTCCCGGGAAGGTTCTGGGGTGCCTTCCGTTGTTGGCGAAGAACGGCGTCACCCCCGTGGACACGTGCTTCGTGTTGTTGTAGGCGAACTCGGCGAGAGGCAGGTAATCCACCCACGTCGCGGGCTGTTGATTCGCATAACATCTCAGGTACTGCTGCATGATGGCATTGACCCGCTCCGCTTGTCCGTTGGTCTGCGGGTGTCTAGCCGAAGCATGATGGCATTGACCCGCTCCGCTTGTCCGTTGGTCTGCGGGTGTCTAGCCGAAGCCAGGTTGATCTTGACGTTCAGGAAGCCCATCAGCCTCTGCCAGAAGTTCGAGATGAACTGCCGCCCCCGGTCGGACAGTATAGACCGCGGCAGACTGTGAACCTTGAACACGTGATCAATGAACAGTTTGGCGGTCTGTTCCGCCGTGGCCACCTTCGCACACGGAATGAAATGTGCCATCTTGGAGAACAAGTCCACCACTACTAGCACTGCCGTCTTGCCTCTCGAGCTGGGCAGATCCGTGACAAAGTCCAGGGCCACTCTCTCCCATGGTTCGAACGGGGTTTGCAGCGGTTCCAGCAGTCCCGCCGGCGGTCTATGTACTGGTTTGGCCCTCTGGCAGGTGTCGCACCTCGCCACGTAGTCCGCGACTTCCCCTCTCATTCTGGGCCACCAGAAGTCTCTGGCTACTAATTCTATCGTCTTCTCTGTGCAAAGTGCCCAGCGGTGGGCGCGTCGTGCAACTGCTGCAGTACCTTGGCGCGAAGATCGTCCCCCGGCACGTAGATGGCCCCTTTACGGAGGAGTAATCCGTCTCGAACCTGGAACTCGCTGGTCGCCGTCGTGCCCCTGCGTGCCTCTGCCATCTTGGCTCGCGCGAAGGAGTCGTCCTGCAACACACGTCGAACCGCCTCCAGGTCAACCGTCGCGGAAGCGCACGCCCACACTGTCGGTGCAAAGATGTGCATGGCCGCCGCTGGTGTCGCCTCCTCGAGGTATTGCGGTTTACGGGAGAGGGCGTCCGCCATGATGTTGGTGTCCCCCGGGACATACTCTATGCGGAAGTCGAAGTCCGCAAAGAACTCTGCCCAACGTATCTGCCTCTGGTTCAGGAACCGCGCCGTGCGCCAGTGCTCCAGGTTCTTGTGGTCCGTGTGGACCTGCACCGTGTGCTTGACTCCGATCAGGAAGTGCCTCCACGCCTTAAAGGCTGCATGAATGGCTAACAACTCCCTGTCCCAGATGGTGTAGTTCTGTTCCGACTTGGTGAGCTTCCTGGAGTAGAACGCTCCCGGTCTCCACGCCCCTTGCGGGTCTTGCTGCAACAGCACTGCTCCCACGGCTCTGTCCGAGGCGTCCGTCTCCACCCTCATCGGTCTGCTGGGGTCGACGTGTAGGAGCTGCTCTTCCGACACGAAGAGACGCTTGAGTGCCCGAAAGGACTGCTCCGCCTGCTCCGTCCAGATGAACTTCTTCTTCTTGGAGCTGAGCGTGTCTGTGATGGCCGCCGTCTGCATCGCAAACCCCTTGATAAACTTGCGATAGAAGTTCGCAAAGCCGACAAACCGCTGGACCTCCTTCCTGTTGCGCGGACTTTTCCAATCCAAAACCGCGCGAACCTTGGCGCTGTCCATGGCGAGCCCCTTATCGGACAACCTGTAGCCCAGGAAGTCCACCTCCGACACGTCGAACTGGCATTTTTCCAGCTTGGCGTAGAGCCTATGCTGCTGCAGTCTGCTCAGCACTTCCTTGACGTCTCTGTCGTGATCCTGCTGCGAGTCAGAAAAGATGAGTATGTCATCCAGGAAACAGACACACTTCTTGTAGAGGAGCCCCGCCAGCACGTGATGCATGAAAGCTTGAAAACAGTGGGAGCCATTTTGCAATCCAAAAGGCATAACTCTGTATTCGTAGGTGCCCAGGGGCGTGAACATGGCTGTCTTCCACTCATCGCCTTCCTGCATGCGAATGAGGTTGTATGCCCCTCGCAGGTCCAACTTGGTGAAGACGCGTCCCTTGCGCACCGTCGCGAGGAGGTCGTCTATCCTGGGCATGGGGAAGTCCGATGGCTTGGTCATGCTGTTTAAGGTCCGATAGTCCACTACGAGTCTTTTTGGGGGCGTGTCTTTCTTCTTGACAAAGAATACAGGACTGCCCCCCACTGCCTTGGACTCTCGGATGAAACCGCGCTCCAAATTGTGATCTATGAACTCTTTGAGTTCCTGTAATTCGTCCTCAGACATGGAATACAGCTTCCCTTTTGGCAACACCGCCCCTGGTAGGAGGTCAATCTTGCAGTCGTACGGTCTGTGGGGGGGTAGCTTGTCCGCCTCCTTCTCGCAGAAAACCTCCAAAAATTCTGCGTACTTGTGGGGAACCGCTTGCAGCGTCCCTAGCTGCAGCTGTGACTCCTCTTCCTCTCCTTCCTGCCGGGGCAGGATGCAGTGTTCAGCACAATAGGAAGAGCCGAAGGTCAGCTGCCTCTGGTACCACGCCAGCGTCGGGCTGTGCTTGTCCAGCCAACTCATGCCCAATACAATAGGCGTGTCCGATAGTTGAGTGACATTGAAGCTGATGACTTCCTTGTGATTCCCAATTCGCATCACCATTGGTGGCGTTTGCTTCACCACTTGCCCCCCGAGCAGCTCCCTGCCATCCACCGTGACGACCTGCAGGGGCAGTGTGGCAGGCAGTAACTGTATAGCGTGCCGGTCGACAAAGTCTTGCCCTATAAAGTCTGCATTGCTTCCTGAGTCAATGGTGATCGGCACGTCCATGGTGAGGCCATTGGGTAGCTGGAGTGATGCGGTGAGCCGCACTACTGGTTTGTGCGGGAGGGGGTCTGTGGGCTGCAAAATCTCTGGGGACTGCTTCACTGACACGTCTGGCTGGGCCCCAGTGCCTCTGTCTCCAGCCAGACTCCGTCGTTTCCCTGCTGTGGTTCTCCTTGCTGCGTTGCTGCAGTTACCATTGCTGAGGCTGCAGTGTGCTTGTGGAGCCTCTGGGGACACTCTTTCGCCATATGCTGGGGATTGTCGCAGATGTAACACTTCCTGTTCCCTCTAGGAGGCTTCGCTTTCACTGCTCCCGGTGCTAGGGCTCTGGTTGCTGACTGAGCCCTTGCAGCTCCAACCTCCATAGGTTCCGCTCCTCCTCCTGGCGGAGGCGTGGATTGCGCACGCGCTGCTTCTCTGGGAAGGAAGGAGTAGCCCCTGGCTGGTTCGCGCCCTCCACGCCCTTCGTCCCTGCTCCATGGACGTTCTTCCAGACGCACCCCCACCGCCAGCACCCTCTGAACGATCTCCTGCGTGCTCCGGGGTCTCTCCCCCCTTGCAATTTCGTCTTTAACTGTTCAATCCTTCCCAAAACAGGTCTCTGACTGGAGCCGAATCTCTGTCCCATTCCAGGGCACTGACCAATGCAAAAAAGCGGGCATGATACTGCCTTACACTGGCCCTCCCCTGCTTCAGTCCATGTACCTCCTTCCGGGCAAGATCCACGTCTGTGCTTGACAAAAAGCACCCATCCATCGCTTTAATAAAGGCATCCGCATTTTGGAGCGCCGGATCCTTATCTCTCCACAAATTGCGCGGCTATGCTTTAGCATCTCCATGCAAATGGGACATGATAAATCCCACCTTCTCTTGCTCATCTCTAAAGTCTTTGTCCAGCAGTTGCAGTGCACACATTACATCTGCTCTAAAGTTGGGGTACTGTTGTAAATTCCCATCGAAGTGAGAGACTAGACCGCCTGTTTGTCTCCCCAACCCAATCCCCTCCGGTCTGGGTGTCAGTTGCCCTTGCTTCGTAAGCATTTCCAACCTGACCTGGAGATCTCTGTAGGCGGCACCTGCGTCCTCCTCCCTCTTCCTGGATGCAAGTATCTCGGCATTCAGTCGCGTCACTGCTTCTCTGAGTTCCGCTATCTGCTGTTCGGCTGTCATATTGTCTGCCGTTCGTGAGCTCGCTAGTAGGCACCCGCCTTCTCTCCTCTCCGCGAGGCTGCAGATGCCCACAACTGAGACGGAGCTTACTGTCAGAGCTGCTTCCAGATCCTAGCTCACAGAGGATCACGCTGGCCAGCGTTCACTTTATAAAAGTCTTTATTGAGTTACAGTTTCCATTCTCAAGCTGCCGCGTGCAGCTCTACGTCTTATGGGTTAGACCGGCGAAGCTCCGTCTGAGTCTCCGCCCCCTGTACACCAGCTTAATACCCTAGCCTTACTCCACCTTTTCCGCCTGACTGTTCTTCTCTGGGTCCCTCTGCCCCCCTCGGTCTCTTCCTTCCTGGACTCTTCTGACGCGGACCCCCCGGACCCTTCTGTCTCCTTGCGTCGGGCTTTAGGACCTGGCTCCCTTTCCGGGCTGCTTACTGCGCCACCTTCCTGTGTATTTGAACTTGGCGCGCGCGCCCAACCTTCCACTTTCCGCTTAACCGTTTCTTCGTTCCCCGATGGAGGTGTGGTCACTCCTGACTCATGCCCCCCTCCCTGCTGCGAGCTGCCAGAGCTCGATACCTGGCGCCCTTCCTCTCCACTGCGCTCTGTTGGTGACGCTGGCCCCGGTTTCCAACTGCTGCCCTCTGAGCCCCCTCTGGACCCTTCTTCCTGGGGTGTCCCCCTAGGCTCCCCCCTAGCTCTGGCCACTGGCGCCCCTTTCTGTGAATCTTCTGATTCACTGGAAAGACTCGGAGATCTTGGGTCGTCGTCATCACTCATCTTTTCTTCGGCCTCCTCCCCCTCGCTCTCTGTTTCCTCCCTTGCCGTCGCCTCTGCTCCTGAACCCCTGACAATTGTGATAATTGGAATCATTTTCAGTTTCAAGGCTCTCTTTCACCACATAAGCACATATCCACAAGAAAAACAACTATTTGTTGACTACAAGATTTCTTGAGGATTAAATGAAAGAAATGCATGATGTATGTGTCTTGGCTGGCATAAGGCCAAGGAACTCATAAAGCCTTTTCAAATGTGCATTGGTTTTCATCCAAGGAGAATGATGGTATCTCATAGCATTTTGTGCTGTAGATTTACAGGCAAATATCCAATATTACTGACTGCTTGGGGCAAAATTACCGGTAAGTAGCTTTTTATGCAAGCAGAGGGCAGCTGGCAGAATTTTTTTAACAAATAGCCACTGGTTGGTGCCTCTGTTATTTGTGGCAACTGTACACATAACGTGAAAGTAACAGGATGTCAGATGCACACCCTAAGTTACCACTCACTTATCTGTTAGGTTATTGTCTCTACCCTTATATAGTGTTCACCTCTCACTTGTCAAGGGATGTGACTTGTTGACATATAGGAGATGAAGTCTTTCCATACAATTTTGGTACAGAGAGCCTTTCTGGCTGACTCCAGAGTTGAAAATTTCAGGCACAACAGTGTAGCTCCAGTTTTAGTGTTACTTTCATAACATTGAAGGAAGTGCCATGAATGGCCCATATTCCTTCCGGTCCTTGCTTCATCCTATTGCTTCCTTCATCCACCAATAGAAGCCAGGAATAGAGTTTCATTCAATGTTGAGTGAGTAAACAGTTTTTTTTCTCTTTTTTGTATGTTATAACCCACTCTTAGACCTCTAGTGAAGGGCATGAATAATAACAAAACAAAAAAATTCTCAGAATATATTTTTCAGGGTAAACCTGTTGGAGAATTTTACCTCTCTCCCCTGAATATAACTAATGAAGTGTCCTCTTATATCACCACTTGCAAATAATGTGTAGAGTGTTAGTAGAGTTGGGTGAAAATAGCCTCCTATCTACCTGTATGTTTATTTTTTTTATAAATATTTTTTATTACATTTTTCAGGTACAGAAAACAGAAAAAAAGAAAGAAAAAAAGAAATCCAACATTCCAAGCCATTTTTCCATAACCAACCGGACTGTTGGGAATACTGCCAGGGAGATATAGTCCATCATGGCCCCAAGCCGGCTGCCGGACGTCCATCGATCTCCCATAGACAGGCAGATCCAGCAGTTAGCGACACGAAGCCTCAGAAATAGATTGCCACATTCTAGGCTTGTGCACACTGTTTATCAGCAGAAAACACAGCCAGAAAAGCTGCACCGCAGAAGAGCATATCTACAGACTTTATTTAGCGTTGAACAGAACAAAGGAAAACATGACCGTTCTGAGTCAGCGTCTCTGACCGACTGCCAAAATCGAAAGGAATAGCAAACACTTAAACATCCTGTGAACAGGACATGCGCAGACTCTGTGACTCACAAAGCCTGCTCCCTTTTAAGGTGGAACGGAAATATCCTAACATCCTCCCCCTTTCCGTGTAACCTGTAGTACCTGTGGTTCAACCCAATTGCAACCTTTGTACATAAACTTTAAGTTGTTCTCTGTTAACAACCTTAGACAACAGATCAGCAGGAATTTCATTTCCTGGCATGTAGGACACCTGAATGAGTCCTTTCTGAATACACTCCCTTGCACGATGTAGCTTAATCTGCAAGTACTTGCAAAGCCAAACACGATCTATTGTCTTGATACACTTGTACAGGACATTTCACAGACACCCTGATGTCCTTAAACAGTTGCATCAACCATTCACAATCCATGAGTGAAAATGACAGAGCATTGAGTTCTGCTTCACAGGAACTTAGGCTCACTGTTGTTTGCTTCCTGCACAACCAGTCAAAGAGGCAGTGGTTGTACATGTAGCACACACCAGAAGTGCTTGTACCATCCGTGGTGTCACTTCCAAAACTTGCATCTGCAAAGATTTCAAGACCTCCAGTCTTTTGAGTGGTGAACCTCAGCCTGTAGTGCATAGTCCCTTTCAAATAGCGGGCTATGCGCTTCAGAGCTTTCCAATCCTGAATCGTAGGATTGTTGGCATGTCTGCTAAGCAGATTACAGCTTACAGCTATGTCAGGTCTTATAATAATAATAATAATAATAATTTTTTATTTATACCCCGCCCTCCCCAGCCAAGGCCGGGCTCAGAGCGGCTTACAAGCAATAATAAAAACAAGATGAGTGATTACAACTTAAAAACAAAAATAAAATACAACATTAAAATAATGGAACATTAAAATATTAAAATGGAGCCTCATTGCAGGAGAAGGAAAAGAAAAAAGAAAAAGGGGGCGGAGGGAATCAAATTGGCTCCAATCCAAAGGCCAGGCGGAACAACTCTGTCTTACAGGCCCTGCGGAAAGAGATCAGATCCTGCAGGGCCCTGGTCTCATGAGACAGAGCGTTCCACCAAGTTGGGGCCAGTGCTGAAAAGGCCCTGGCTCTGGTTGAAGCCAATCTAACTTCCTTAGGGCCTGGGACCACTAGGGTGTTGTTATTTATGGACCTTGAGGCTCTCCGTGGGGCATACCAGGCGAGGCGGTCCCGTAGGTACGAGGGTCCTAGGCCGTGAAGGGCTTTAAAGGTCAAAAGCAGCACCTTAAATCTGACCCTGTACTCCACCGGGAGCCAGTGCAGCTTGAAAAGCACTGGATGAATATGCTCCCATGGCAGAGACCCTGTGAGGAGCCTCGCTGCAGCATTCTGTACCCGCTGGAGTTTCTGGGACAGCTTCAAGGGCAGCCCCGCGTAGAGCGAGTTACAGTAGTCAAGCCTGGAGATGACTGTCGCATGGATCACTGTGGCCAGGTCGGGGCGGGAAAGGTAAGGGACCAACTGCTTGATGCGGCGAAGGTGGAAAAATGTCGCCTTGGCTGTTGCTGTGACTTGCGCCTCCATGGAAAGGGAGGCGTCAAGGATTACACCCAAACTCTTAACGGAAGGTAATGGCACTAATTGGGCCACCGCAAGAGAAGGGAGTTGGTCCCTCATCCCCATGCTATCCCGACCTAGCCATAGGACCTCTGTCTTTGAAGGATTTAGTTTCAATCGGCTCCCACGAAACCATCCAGCCACAGCTTCCAAGCATCTGGTCAGTGTGTAAGGGGCCGAGTTGGTGTGGCCATCCATCAGTAGATAGAGCTGAGTGTCATCAGCATATTGATGACAGCCCAGCCCAAAGCTCCGGATAATCTGAGCAAGGGGGCGCATAAAGATGTTAAAAAGCATTGGGGAGAGAATTGGGGAGGTCTTGAACATCTGGCAATGAAATTCAGCTTGCCTAGAATGCATCTGTATAGCGTTGTGTCAGAAAACGCTTCAGCAGTACTGTCTACCTGGTAACCTGTCACCATCGGTGTGTCTGCTGGGTTTGCATCAACCAAATTCAACCTGGTTAATACATCAGCAATTTTCTGTGTTTGATGTACCAGAAAATTACCTGCTTGGTCCCTCTCCACCTGCAGAGAAAGATAGTTGGATACCTCACCAAGATCCTTCATGTCAAAGTGCTCCTTCAGCTGAGCTAGGGTGCTTTGGTAGAAAGCCTGATTCTTCCAAAACATCAGAAGATCATCAACAAAACATAAACAATACAGTTTGTTTTGCCCCTCCTCCTTGACAAACACACATGGATCAGCTTTGCCCTGGTGAAAACCTAGAGAAAGCAATGTCTCAGTGAGTTTTGTGTTCCAACACCTGGCACTCTGCTTGAGACCATATAAGGATTTCCGCAGTTTACAGACCATTCCCTTCTGTATCTCCATCCCATCAGGTGGAAGCATAAACAGCTCCTCGTTCAAAATCCCGTACAAAAAAGCTGTATTAATGTCATGATGGGAAACATGCAGTTTCTCCTCCGCAGCGACCTTGAGCATCAGCCGAATGCTCTCATATTTGACTGTGGGTGAGTAGGTCTCATGGTAATCCTGTCCTGGTACCTGTGAAAAACCTCTGGCAACCAATCTGGCTTTGTGTCTGACTACCTTGCCATTCTGGTCTGTCTTGGCCTTGAAGACCCATTTGCTGCCAACCAGTCTCATTCCTGGGACTACCGGTACCAGTTCCCAAGTTTGGTTCCTATTCAAGGAATCAACTTCAGCCTTCATGGCATTTAGCCAAGGCTCAGCATCTTTAGAGGTTAACTCCTGAACCTCTTTGAAGCTTGAAGGTTCCCACACCTTCTCTGAGTTACTAAGAACAGCAGTTGCTGTCTTAGCAAACTCATCAGCATACCTCTTTGGAGGTTTGCCCTTCGTGGCTCTCTCAGATCTGCGTACTAGACGCAAGTCTTCTTGACTCATCTCCTCTTTCTTAGGAGAAAAGCGACCAATGGTGAACAGTGGTTCTTCCAGTTCATTGTCAGATGCATCAGATGGTCTGACTGAGGCCTTTGCGCTCTTGTAGTCTGCTGTGTCATCACTGTCACTGACACCAGCAGCAGCGCCGCCCACTGAACTGGAATCCGAACTCTGATCATCATCATCCTCATCCTCATCAACATCATTAGCAGCAGCAGCTTGCTTGACATCACCTTCATCCTCCTCTGGGTAACTCTGGAAAATTCCCACATTTCCCCCCCACTTAGGATTGTACTCAACACTCCTTGTGAACTTAATGGACTTAGAGTTAGTCATCCATACCCTGTATGCACCTTTTTCGTACCCCATGAACAAACCATGTGCCCCACGCTTCCCAAGCTTGTTGGTTTGTGGGGAGTGTACCCACATGTCAGAACCAAAGATTTTCATGTGTTTGATGTTGGGTTTCTTGCCAAACATCTTCTCATAGGGGGTACAACCAATGGGTGATGACAATCTGCGATTAAAGGTGTAAACCAAATTCCCCAAAGCTTCCCCCCCAAAACTTATCAGGGAGATTGGCATCATGCAACAAGGTTTTCATTCCTTGCAGCAATGTTTGATTTGCTCGCTCCGCAAGCCCATTCATCCATGGCGATCTGGGCGTTGACATGTCATGCTGGATTCCCTTCTCAGTCAGGAAAGCTTAAAACTGCTGAGAAGTGAACTCCCCGCCTCGATCGGTAAACAGACAGGCAATACGTTTACCGTGCACATTCTCCAACCAAGCACAGAATGCCTTAAACTTCGGAAATGCTTGCGATTTCTGTTCGAGCAAAAACACATGAATGTACCTGGAAAAGGAATCAATTAGAACCATGAAGTACCTTGCTCCTCCTAAAGAGGGCACAAGTGGCCCAACCAGGTCTGCATGCACTAGCTGGTAGGGTTTGGAAGCCTGCCTGCTAGACTCCCTGCCTTTTGGAGCAACCTTCACCTTGTTCTCTGCACAAGATACACATTTCATGTGAAATTTACAGGGTTTGATGTTCAAACCCTCAACCACCTCTGGCATCTTGGCCAGTGCCTTCCAAGAGAGGTGACAAAACCTTCGATGCGCATCGTGAATGCAACCTGCATGAAGAACTTTGTTAGTTTGTGCAACATAACAAGAATCAGCATTAGACACAACAGCAGTGTCGTCATAAGTTATATGGAACAAACCATCCATAAACTTTGCATGCAAATAGTCCTCTTTGCCTTTACTGATGACACAGACACTCCTCTTGAAGGAAATCTGAAAACCACGCCCAGTAAGCTGTGGGACACTGAGCAAGTTGCTTGCAGCTCCCGGAACAAAAAGTACATTACTGATGGTAGTGTGCAGACTTGCAAGTTTCACAGTCCCTTCTCCTGCAATTTGCAACGTCCTTCCATCAGCCAGGTGGATCTCACCTTCTTGAGGCTTGAAGGATATAAACAGGTGGCGATCCTTCGTGACGTGGCGGCTCGCACCTGAATCAACAACAAATCTGCCTTTGGCTGTTGGAGCAGTCTTTACAGCAAGCAAACCCTTGTTTTCCACCGGTGTGGGCTTTTGCAGCTTGCCCCCCTGCTCCTGGCCAGCAGACGTGCCTTTAGCCTTTGGTGAAGCTGTGCCAGCAAACATAGCTTTGTTTTTCCCTGGCGCAGGCTCTTCACCCTCCCTCTGCTTCTGGCCATCTGTAGGCGTCTGCCTCTGTTTACCTTTGCCTTTCCGGCCTCTGCAAAGGCGATGACCTTGGTTCTCACGAGAAACAGAGCACTCAGCTGCCGACTCCTTGGCTCCCCCTGGAGGCTGGAATGCTGCCTGGGATGACGTGACGGTCAGCTCCCCCTGCAGCTTGCAACCGGTGCCCTCAGCATCCCTGCATTCACTCGCATTCTGGGAAACAGCTAGGACCTCTGATGCAGTCAAACTCTGGGCTGGGATGACTGGCTGATGAGCAGCTTTCAAAGCATTCCACATCCCATGTGCAGTGGTGTTGCCAGCAAGCGTCTTAATTTCCTCAAGAGAGACGGATAAGACTATTACGTCAATGGCCTTCGAATTTTGGGCTTTCCATTTCTCTGTCAGAGGAACCGGAGGTGGCTCAGACACGGTATGCCAGACCCCAAACTGACGCAGCAAACTTTCACACCATTTTGCCCAGGTTTCATAATTCTGCCCATGTAACTTAGGGCAGTCAGCATTTGCCTCAGAAGCTCGGAAAAACTCAATTTCCAGCTTTTTGCTTTAGCCGTGAGTCTTTATGCCTTCAAAGACTCCTTATCTTGGCAGCTCATTAATCACGAACTCTCTGGCTCGGCTCCCAGAGCCATTAATCTGCCGGAGTTCCAAAGGCTCCTTGCCGAGGTAAAACAGAAAAGCCTCCCTTTCTTTCGCTTTCCCCACATACCTCTCAGTCTGTTGCAGCTTTACTCTCCTGTAGGTGCTGTGAATCTGGGCCCGAAACCTTGTTGTTGAGAATACTGCCAGGGAGATATAGTCCATCATGGCCCCAAGCCGGCTGCCGGACGTCCATCGATCTCCCATAGACAGGCAGATCCAGCAGTTAGCGACACGAAGCCTCAGAAATAGATTGCCACATTCTAGGCTTGTGCACACTGTTTATCAGCAGAAAACACAGCCAGAAAAGCTGCACCGCAGAAGAGCATATCTACAGACTTTATTTAGCGTTGAACAGAACAAAGGAAAACATGACCGTTCTGAGTCAGCGTCTCTGACTGACTGCCAAAATCGAAAGGAATAGCAAACACTTAAACATCCTGTGAACAGGACATGCGCAGACTCTGTGACTCACAAAGCCTGCTCCCTTTTAAGGTGGAACGGAAATATCCTAACACGGACTTCCCCACATCTCCCTCACCCTGCCTTCTTTACAATAAAGATATCAGCAAATTATCACCTTGTTTCATGCATTCTTTTGTACTTTTCAAATATTATATTTTGGGTTTTAAATACTTATTATCATTTACTTATACCTTAAATTGAATATAATATTACTTTAACCTTTAACCCTTTCATACTTATAACTTAGGTTCCTATATCTCTAAATCCTGATTGCTGAAGCTAGATTTTCTATGATTTTCTATGATTTTTTTCAGTGTTATTTAACCTTCTTCCCTTTTTCTTTATCCCCAGTAGTATGGGAAGCTTTGCGAGTATTAGGGCTTTTCAATCTGGGTTCAGGCCTGGCTGCAGGACTTTTCTATATAGTAGAAAAAGAAAGAGTACAACCTCCTGCTTATTGGTCTCTCATTAGCTTTGGATGCCACTGATCATGGTATCCTCCTGGACCAAAAGGTCCTACCTTTTGGACCAAGTTCAGAGAATAGCATTGGGAGACTGCCTTTCAGCCCCTTGGCTGCTATGTTATGGGTTATTTAATACCTATATGAAGCTGCCTGCAGCAGTCATTAGGAGTTGGTGGGCTGGGTGCTATCAGTATGTGTCAGGGGCTGGATTGAGGAGGAATGGTGGGAGCCGCCCCACCCCCCTTCTCCTGAACCTTCCCGAGAACAAGAAGACAGTACAGATTTAGAACAGTTTGCAGAGGGGCATAGTTCAGAGGCTGCAGAGGGCAGAAGCTGGGAAATACTGGAAGAGGAACAGCAGGGGAAAAGGAGAAACACCAGGGGAGAGATAGCTGACAGACTCAGTGTTTTGGAGAGCATTCCTGAGCCCCCCTCCCCCAGGACTAGGCATGCTGTGAGAGTAGCCAAACAGAAAGCTCAGAGACAGAAAGCCCAGGCCACCCAGTGCAGGGATGACATATTGTAGGATGAGAGAGACGAAGTGGGGTGGGACTTTACTTGGAGCAATGTCATTTCTAGAGAGACAGATGCATTCCTTTGTCTCTCGCTGTGATTACTGAATAAACTAATTGATAAGAACTCTTCTCTTTTTTCCTGCTTCTTTGCTGCCACCGGGGGAGGGTTCTAATTCCTCGAAGCCTGACAGTATGCTTATGACACTCAGCTCTATTTCTCCATAACTTCTGAATTAGGAAAGGCCACGCAGTCCCTGGGCCAGTGCTTGGATGCAGTGGTGAGATGGATGAGGAAAAAACAAGCAGAGCTTGCACCCTGGCAAGACAAAGGCTGTATCAGTGAATAGTTCCCATGTCTGAGAAATTGGTCAGTTGCCTACCTTAGATGGGGTTCTACTTCCCCTAAAGGAGCAGATTCACAGTCTGGGGGTGCTTCTGAATCCAGCTCTGTCACTGGAGGCTGACAGTCTCAGTGGCTGGAGTTGCCGCAGTTGGTACAACATTTGCTATAACTCCTAGACTGGGCCATGTTCAGGGTGTTACTATTAGTATTAAGCCCTTAACAACTTGTGATTGGTTTACTAGTGAGATCACCTTTCCCCATATATGCCAACTTTAATCTGCAAACTGGTCCTGTTACAGGTGCCACATAATATCAGATCCACATTTGTAAGAAATCTATCTTTTAGGGTAGCAACCACTTTGGAACTCCTGGTCTACTGATATCAAGCGGGTGTTTTCACTGTACTCTTTTTGGTGCCTGCTAAAAACATTTTTGTTTAGATAAGCCTACCCTGATATGAAGAATGTTGATGTGTGTTTTAATCCATTTTTAATGACAGTTTTTTTAAAAAAAATAATAATGATTCAACTACAGTCATACCTTGGTTGTTGAACACCTTGGTTCTCCCGAACGCCGCAAACCCAGAAGTGAGTGCTACAGTTTGCGAACATTCTTTGGAACCCGAATGTCCAACACTGCTTCCACAGCTTCCAATTCAGTGCAGGAAGCTCCTGCAGCCAATCAGAAGTCACGCCTTGGTTTTCGAATGTTTCCGGAAGTCGAACAGACTTCCAGAACGGATTCCATTCGAAAACCAAGGTACATCTGTAGTTGTTTTAAAGTGTTTTTAACAATATCTTTACCTGTTCATAAACCACTTTAAGGTTTACAAAAGCTATGAATTAGTTTTATGACATAAACAAAGAAGCAATGCCTGCCATTTTGTTGACAGTTCTCTTATAATACATTGGCAGTGCTGCATAGGTTCTTAGATCTGCAACTGGAATGCCACAATATTTGAGAATACTTGGCTGTTTGTGATACATCTTGGCTGAACCAAGTATCATTGTCCTGGGAGTTAGGATGGATCTCATCATGGCTTTAATTAAGTGCATTCAAGGCCTGGATCTAATACCTTCTATAACAAATTTGAACAATTGCCAGTAAGTTGGCCTGAACTGAAATAATCTGTAAAACTTCTCAAGGGACAATAAGTAAGGAGACAAATCATCTGCATGCAATTATTAGTTGTCTTATTGTCTTTTTAATTAAGAAGCCTGCTTACTGAAAGAAGAGACTGCTGCTCATCTTTTCTTTCATACCCTTTAACAAGAGGGAGGAAGAAAAGTGCCTCTGTTGTTCCTGTTTAGACAATGCACTTTTGTAAATAAAAAAGGAGGAAACTCATAATGTGCAGTCCCAAATCATGATGAGTAGAGAGGAGTTTGTAAATAAACATGACCCCTCTGTTCTAAACCTTCTCTTGATCGAAGGATCATGTCAACACTCTAATTAAATAATTCTGAAGCTGTTAATATGATCTTATTAAAAAGATGCTGTTAAGGAAATGAATCTGTTGGGGAACGTGATACAGTTGGATTATGTATTACCACACTTTTTGCGTTTTGCCAAAGCTTTCATATCGCACTTGCCAATTAGAGAGAAAAAACACTTTTTTGTAATTGCTGTTACAAGGATGTCACAATCTGTAAAGCAAAAAAAAAAAAAAAAAGCTAAAGGAAACCCCAAACCAAGGAATTACTTAATCATCTTGAGAGAGAAAATGTCCTCAAAATATACACACTCTACAGCAATATTTTTGTATTGATTGAAAAATAGTGGGCGTGTTTGGTTTTGCTCAGTTCATGAGAAGCACCCAAGTCTGCCCTTTTTCATGTAAGACAAAATAAAGAGCAGAGAGAAGAGGCTGGGAGGCTGGGAAAGTAAATCAAGAGAGGTTGTCTGCTAGCTATTGACTGGAGCACCCAGCCAGAAGTGTGAAATGATGTTTACCCCCTAAAAGGAAGAGCATTGCCTGGGACTGTTTTGCACCAGCACAATACTTTGGATTCTGCCACTGTTCCCATCTGTCATACGGGGCAGGGGAGAGGAGCTATCATCATGCATAGAAGTGCAGGTTTCATAGAATATGTACATGCAGAGGCAGCTTGTCCCTTTTTACCACCTGAGGCAAAACAGGAAGGTGCCTCCCGTGCCCAACCCCCTCAGCCAAAGCCCCGCTTACTGGGTTTGCACAGCAACAGCAACCTCTGGCAAGATCTCTCAAGATCTCACTAGAAGCCACTGTGCAACCCCAACAGCAATGGTAGGCATGGGTGGGGCATCCGCTGTCGGGCTGCCCTGTGGAATTCTGCCACCCAAGGTGGGTGCTTTGCTCCGTCTCATGGGCAGGCCAGCCCTGTGTGCATGGATATGTAAGAAGAGATGTGTGAATGCAGCTCCTGACATGGTTGTCTTGTGTTAAAAGCAACAATGGGGAGAGGCGGTTCAACCTATTTCCCATACATTGTTTTCTCAGGAGTCGAAATTAGGATGGTGTTTGAACTTTCAGAGTAAGGGTGAGTCCCCTTACTTTGGGCAAGTGTGGGATCACATATATGACACCACAATTTTTTCACAGTCCTTAATATTTCAGGTCTATCTTATGTACTTACATTTTAATTATCATCGCTCAGATGCTAGACAGGTTGCAAGAAATCGTACACTGTATTCACTCGAGTCTAATGTGTGAAAAAAAGTATTTGCTGGCATATGTAAATGTGCCATTGAATCTAATGAGCACCTTAATTTTCGCAACGTAATTTGGCCGAGAAAGGTGAGCATTAGATTCGAGTAAATATGGTAGAGATAATTATAATAGTGAACATTCATATTTGATTCCTCACAAGTAGATTCAAAAGATGTAGGCCACTTCTCAAAAAAAAATCTCCCTCCCTGCCCCTGCTGACACACACACGCTAGTGCTGGCCCCACCACCATATCTGTACCCACACCCATGCTGGCATCACAATGGAGCAGCAGCAGTGGGGGCGCATCATTCGCAGTGGAGGCAAGGGCGCTGTGGCGGCAGCAGTGGTGGCATAGGCAAAGCTACAGCAAGGCTGTCAATTTCACAATGGCTTAGATGGGAACGGGGACAGATCTGCCGCCTGAGGCAAGTTGTTTCACTCAGCTTCATGCAAGCGCAGGCCTTGCTTGTAATTTATATGCTTGTCTGTTCCAGGTTAGTTTTTGCACACATCAACTAAACGCAGTTCCTTAGAGCATCTACATTCCTTCTGCTTTGAGTTTATGTTATATTTGTTGTATCATCGAAAAATCAATTTTTAAAAAACTTAAAGGAGTTCTACTGTTTGCGCAAGCAATTTCTGAGCAGGAGTTTAAGATCCAAAAGTCTTTTCACACTTTAGCTGCATCGCAAGTGAATTAAAGGGATCATCAGTCCTTTGAGAAAGGTGAATGGAGATCGAATCTACCTGCTTTTGCTGTAGTGCTGCTGTCTGGGACCTTTTTTCTCCCAGAAGTCAGTTTTGAGGTTGACAATTAGCCAAAGCAGCACTGAAGAACTTGGAAAGAAAGAAAATGTATCATTTTACGACAGCAAAGAGAGGGCAAACTTATCCACTTTAACAACCTCTTTTTACGATTCTCTATTCCTGTTTTGCTGAGCAGAGGACCAAAATGCCGAGCTCAGTGCTTCAATTAGAAATGGCAAGCTCAGTGCTTCAATGGCTGAGGAGCTGTTTTTCATTCTGCCTCTGAACACTCGGCATGTCTAATTATTGCCATCCATGAGCATCCTCACTTTCTTTAAAGGATATGTTGACCTCTTTTCTGGCTAATGCTGAAAAGGGCTAGCTATTTGTTGTTACGGATAGCTCTATGGCTCCTAGCATTCAAAGGAGGATGAGTTAGAATTCACCAAAGGAGGAGAGAAATAATAAGACATGAAAAGCAGAAAGAACTCTACCTGGTGCCTCAGCAATGATGTGCCAGAGTGTATTGTGGGAGATCCTGGTGCAGGTGAGGGAGGCTGCTAACCCCGCACTCTGGCAGGAGCAGGGAGTATAATAGAGGTGATGCCCTCAATCTCCAACAGAAAGGGTTTATACTGCATCCTTCGCAGGCACCCTTTATGGAGCAAGTGTAAAGTGGGAATCTCAAAGTCTCAAAAGCATCCAAGTGCTAGTTCAGTGGCAAGAATGGATTGAACAATCAGAGCTTGGAATGTTTTCGGGCACAAAAAGCGGAATTTAATCAGAAAGGATGTCAGCTCAGAGGTGAAACAGTTGTTTGAAGGCTCTTTGGTTCTTGAACAGAGCACTTTGAGTGTGGGGAAACTGTTTTTAAAGAAATGTAGGTGTGTGTGCATGTGAGATATTATATATATATATGAGAGAGAGAGATAAAAAGCGATGCACTTCAAATACAAAACTGCTTACTACATTCCTCCATTTTAAGAGGACTGAAGGCAAACTGTGGCTCTCTAAGGCTTTCCTCTGAAGCATTACATTTAATATTTAAGCCATGGGGAATGTTTTCATACATTTTTCACCAAAAAACAACAACACACTTATCTCCCAAATGAAGATATTGCAAGGTGTCCTTTTTAGATGCCATTCCTGTCCAGTGAACAGATGTGCTGTCATTCTTAATTTATTACTCTGATGCATTAAAAACTGGTGTTTGTTGTTATATCATTTTTTATTGATTGGTTTACTTAAATAATTTCTATATGGCTTTATACCATAATGTCAAAGCAGTATGAAATACGAATACACCATACATCAGTGGTTCCATTATAATGAATAGAAGAGAAATCAGAAGGAGCTGAGTCAAGTCAGTAATGTGTCTGCTACTGTGGATTTTCAAAATGTCCCAAACACATCTGTGAGTGTGAAGTCTAGCAAAGATTGACAAGTAGAGAAGCCTAGCCCCAGCCTTACATCATCTAAAATGCTTAGGAGAATCAGATTGTTGGGTTCACACATCCTCCAATGTGTTTTGGGGCTGACTCATGCAAACTGATGTCCCTAATGCAGGAATGGGGATGCTGTGCCTTCTCTTACACTGTGGCCTCCCAAAGTTGCTGGACTCCAATTCCCAACAGCTCCAGGCAGCATAGTCAGTGTCAAGGTTTAGGGAATCCTTTCCCTCCCCTGGTGGCGGCAAAAAAGCAATTAACAAGAAGGGTCCTTACCACGTCATTTATTCAAGCTTTACAGAGAGGAACAAAGGAATGTAGTCTCCACTAATCAATGGCGTTGCTCCGAGTTATCTCCTTTCCCCTTCTACTCAGTGTTGTCTGCAGTGTCACCCCTTCTACGGTGGCTGTGTAAGGCCCTTTGCCTGTTTGCTTTCTGCTCTTCCACTTTCACAGCCCTCCTGGTTCTAGGAGAAGGGGGGTCAGGAATGCTTTCTAATGATAACATGTCAGCCAGCTGTTCTGGCTCTGCTGCTGCCCCCTCCTCCCCTTCCATTATCTCCCTGCTCTGTCCTTCTTCTGTCTCAGAGTCATGACCACCATTGTAAATCTATACTGTCCTCTTCTCCGGAAGGTTTTTTTTGGGGAGGTGGCCTCCACCATTTCTCTTCAGTCCAGTCCCTGACAGTCAGTAGTTGTAATCCAACAACATCTTCCCCACTTTCCTAACATCTTATCCAGGATCCTATAGTGGTGAAGCTGCATGCTCAGGCACCAGGGGCAGAGAGCAGGTGAGGGTGTGGCTGGCGCGTGCCCCCGGGGCATGGCATGCATCCCGGGTATGTGGCATGCCATCTGTGGGGTGGGGCATGCATCCAGGGGCATGGTGTGCATCCCGGGGGCGTGACATGCCGCCCACGGGGCATGGCACATGTCCCGGGGGCATGGCGCACTGCCCGGGGTGGTGGTGTGCGTCCTGTGAGTGTAGTGCACCACCCGTGTGGGTGTGGCACCCGCCGTGGTGGGGAGTGCACGGTGCATGTCCGGGGGGGGGCGGCCACGGTGGTACTCCCCTCCCCGATGATGGCGGGGGCAGTGCACTCCGCCCGCCCCCCGTTCCTCCGCCAGTGGGATCCTTGTGTGGCCAGCCTAGTATATTCTCAGCTCCGCAGAAATTATGTGGAGGTACTAATTGCATGAATCAGTGTGTATATGTATATGTATATGTATATGTGACCTACTATACATGTAGCTGCTGTGACCGCCTCATTTTCCATGGGTGTTCAGTGTAGACTGCCAGCAATCTGTACTGGTCTTAAAACAGCCAAGACATCAGGTCCATATATGTGCCCTGAATGTGGATGCAGGCTTCCACGTGGAAATCCTCTTCCAGTTCGAGAGCTACATTCTTACAAAAGTGACGGGTGCTTGGTTCTTCTTGCAAGATTGTGGTCTCATCTATCATCTAAGGTTCCATTATGCACTGAGATCCCTGTGCCAGCTAAAAATTTGACTTGCCTACAAATGCCTTAGGAGGTGGCCAGAATCATCACCTTAATCAACTAGGGGAGTCCTATAGCACCCACTCCACTCAACAGCATAAAAACTATTGACACCAAAGATATTTAACCATAGAATCATAGCCTATAACAGCAAACAGGGTCAAATCTGTGCATCAGGATAATTGCCTGCAATAATAATTAAATTATTTCAAGTCTGAAATCTGCATTCTCTGCAGCATCCTCTTCCTTTTTCTCAAGCGCTGCCCTTCTTCTCAGACTTCAGTTTGCATGCTGTGCTACCTTTAATTCAAAACCTTTCCTACTTAATTAATGAGAGTGTTTGCTCTGAAACATCTCGTAATGGATGCAGCCGCTGAAATATTATCATTGTCCACCCTGTCCCTTAGTGAAATGTGCAATTATCTTGAAAGAAACAGGTGAAATCATCAAAACATACCTCCTGAAGGAGATAACAAGCTTTAATTCGGAATGTTTACAACCAAGAGGAATCATATTAACTGCAGATGTTAATTTACTATAACAAGACAAGTATGTCACTAACTACTTGTTCTTTTTAAAAGGGAAGTGTTTTAAATAATTATTTTAACTGCAGGTGTTGGTATTGGCTCAGCAGGAACAAAAGTATCATTTGTTACAATCCCATCTTCATCAGCTGTGTTTATACAAAGCTGTTTTATTCATTCTACCGATGCTCTGTTTTTTCTAACAATAGGCTTAAAGCAGTGTATTTATTTACAACAGAAAGGGAAATCCTCTATTGGAAATCAGTATTAATGAACCACTTTCCTACAAGTTATCTTTCTTAATTGCTGTGGCCCCAAACATGTAAAGGTACATTTATGAATGATGGGTTGCATCCAGTGGTTGCATGAGCAGAAGGCATCACACGCAAACAGTCTTTTGCTTCTCCTTTCCACCCCCTAGAAAATAATTCCAGAAGGCGGAAGGATCTCCTGAACACCATGGGGGGTGTGTTGCATGGGAATGGGGCAGAGCTGCCTAAAATCAGGCAGAGGAACCTTCTGAAAGAGGAGATCTGCTGGTGCAAACTTCTGATTTCAGGCAATTTGCATGCAGCCCCATGTTACATGGTCTATACTGCTCAGAAGGGCCTTTGAACCCTCTGGAGAAGCTTTCCAGGGAGTGCACAGTGGGAAATAAAGTTTGGTTGCATGATCCACCTTCTGCTTAGACAACCAGTGGCTACAAGTCTATGGTTTAAAGTGATTTACCTAGGGCTGCCATATTCAAAAAATGAAATTCCAGACACAAACATTGTTGAGCTTTTTTTTTTTTTGCCAAAGTTGTTGAACTTCTTCTGACTGCAGTATTCTGGATATGTCCAGGAAACATATGGCAACCCTAGATTTACCTATTGATTTACTTTTGATTTACCTGTTATTGACCTGTTAATCTGTACCAGAAACAAGAGGACTTAGATGTTGCTGTGTTAGATTAGATTTGGGACTGCTCCCTTGGCCCATCTGATCCCAATGAGGGAGCGTTACACAGTAAGTGGTTGAAAGCTGACTACCTGGGGTGGAGTTTATGTACAGCCTCTGAGCATATTGGCCTTAGCAACTTTCTATATTTATTTAGAAATCTGATAACTCAAGGCTCAACCACATCATCAGAGGCTACAGATGAACTCCTCTCCATAACTTCCGTGGGGCACATGGCTACCTTTGTGGCTATCTGAGCCTCTAACCTAAAAGAGGTCATTAAGGAATTGTGGCAGCTGGCACAGCACAGTGCTGTCCAAAACCAGTATGAAAGGTAGAATAGGATTTGTTTTGGCAATGTGGCACCATGTTTCCTAGTACGGTCCAATTCAGCCAGACAAGACACTTCAGCTCTGTAGCTGCTTAAGTGAATTTAAAGGCTCAATGTGACAGCCAGGAGGATGTTTAAAGCATAAAAAAATAGCAAAGTACTTACTGGTGAAGTGGGCTGACCTCATGACCTAATTGCTCCAAACAAAACAGTAGAAATGCATGCTGCACAACATCTGGAGAAACATTAATTTTGGACTAGTGCTAAATGTGCAGTACAAATAGGGCCTCACTCTGGAATTCTTGTTTTACAGTTCCTTCCAGATACAATTAAAATGATATGGTACTAAAGTATAGAGTCATTTAGCTTATCTCATTATAAGTGAAAGTACTTTAAGAAAGAAATTGACAGGGATCACAAAATGGGGGGTTGGAAACCTACATTATTATTGAAAAAACAATTTAGAGTCATAATAATGTTCTAGAAATTGTCCAGTATACAGTATTTTCATAGTTAACAGTGTTGAGATTAATTATGAGATGAAAGCTAACTTTGATTCTTGCAAATGTTTTCTAATTAGGAATATGTTTCTTCAGAGTTTAATTTTGTCATACCAATCACAGTAATAATCTGTAACTACTTAACCATCGCATTAGAATTAATGATGAACTTTATTGTTAAGCTGCATTTAGCTATAAGAAACACGAGGAACTGTGCTGTCCATAGCCGTTGTATGTTCTCTTATCTTCCTACAGAAATGGATTACTTATTAAAATAGGATTCTTGATTCAGAACTGGTGCAATAATTAAATAAAGCATGAGATTAAAAGCTATTTCCCCCCCTTTATCAGTGCACTGTGGGCTTCACACACTTCAGGAAAATGAGCCTGGCAACTACTGATATGGGGCTACCCCAGCTGGCAAGGTGTACTCTATCTTTTAGTTTGCTAAGGATGTTTGTTGGAAGCAAATGGAGATGAGGGGATCAAGAGAACTATTTTAGAATGCATTTCATGCACAATGCCAGCTGGGAACATGCAATTGCTGTTCCTTCAATTGTTCCACCCCAGAAGTTGGGGTCCAATATCAGGCTCATTGAAGGACTTGTAAATGCCCAGTGTGATTTTCTGCTTTGAACAATACATTCTAGCCCTCTTTGGGCATTGCAGTTGGGCATGAAGTTAACATGTGAGGTAGAGGCAGCAATAACAAGTGTGCTAGCACTGTCCCCCCATCACTGTTCTGACCATCCTCCAACTTGTGTAGCAGATTTATGAACTTGCAGAGGCTCCCTGCACATTTTAGAATCCTGATTTTCCATGGACAGCTATCAGGTACAATGGTACCTTGGGTTAAGAACTTAATTCGTTCTGGAGGTCCGTTCTTAACCTGAAACTGTTCTTAACCTGAAGCACCACTTTAGCTAATGGGGCCTCCCGCTGCTGCTGCCGCCGCACCACCACTGCGCAATTTCTGTTCTCATCCTGAAGCAAAGTTCTTAACCCAAGGTACTACTTTTTTTGGTTTAGCGGAGTCTGCAACCTGAAGCGTCTGTAACCTGAAGTATCTGTAACCCGAGGTACCACTGTATTGCCATTTTTTCCACCATGGCCCAGAATGTAGAATTTTCCCCCCTGACCTGTGTCACTTCCTTCTGATTTGCTGCACATCAGTTGGGTTTTGAAATGGTTGCAGGACAATCTGTTCAGAACCATGTTTCTTCAGGGCTCCTTCTGATGGTGTGGTTATTCATCCACATGAAAAACCGGGACAGATAGTAAGATGGGGAATCTCAAAAACAAGAGTCTGCTGGTTGTTTTGTATATACTTTGGAATGTACCAAAGCTTATTCTGCTCTACGAAATACCACTCCTGGAAAACTGCAGCCATTTGCAAAAACGTTAGCACATATATTCTTTATACCCTTTATACCTAGTCAATATATTCTTTATACCCTTTCTTTATATGATTTCCACTAATCTCCCTCCCTACAATTATTATTACCTTCCACAGTAATTACTGGGAAATTGTGGCCATTTTCCAAGGTGGTGGCGCTAGACTATTAAGCATAAAATTTAGCAACCCATATTTTGTTTTAATCGGAATAGTTTTTTTCATTTCCCAATATGCTTTGAAAATAAACATTTTCTAGAAATCTGACTAGATATTTTTTTTTAAGATTATGAAGATTTACCTTTGGGACTCTGGGACTCCTAAAACAAGGTGTTCTGATCTGAAGGACTGGGCATATTGACAGAAGGGAAGGGTGCATATTGCAGTTTGAGGGTGATGATTGGTCTGGTGGATGAAAACCCTGCACCCAACCATGCTGACATAGGGATATGCCATAAATGTTGAATCTATTCTAGAGTTGAGAAGATGGAACCAATTTGGAGGGCATCAAGTGGGTGCATCTAGTGTAGACGCCCAGAGGAGCTGCCAGTCACATGGAAAGAAATCATTTACAGCAGAGTTAGCCCCGAATACAAATCATGTTCAAGACCAAAAATAACTTGTTGTCATTCCTGTGAGTCTAGCATAATTTATGGGAGATCTGTGTGTAAGATACCATACTTTTCCGTGTATAAGACTATCTTCTTTTCTTTAAAAAAAAATCATGCAAAATAGTGGGGATCATCTTATACATGGGTAGTGCATAGGGTAGACATTTGATTGGTTGCTGCCGCGGCTATTGTGCGTGTTATTGGTTGCTGCATCAATGGGTGGTGTTGATTGGCTGATGCTCTGGCAGTTGGGCGGGCGATTGGCAGCTTCTGCCAGTGATGAGATAGATGGGAGGCGGAATTTACGATGCATGTGGGTGAGAGTGATTTTTGGCAATCCCCCTGAAAAAAGCTCAACAACTCTGTGCCATCTCCCCCCATTTTCTTAAATCTGAGTCCCACGAAATACAGTGGTACCTCGGATTACATACGCTTCAGGTTACATACGCGGCTAACCCAGAAATAGTATCTCGGGTTAAGAATTTTGCTTCAGGATGAGAATAGAAATCGTGCGGTGGTGGCAGCGTAGCAGCGGGAGGCCCCATTAGCTAAAGTGGTGCTTCAGGTTAAGAACAGTTTCAGGTTAAGAACAGACCTCCGGAATGATTCAAATATGTAACCAGAGGTACCACTGTAGGGGGCATCTTATACATGGGGGCGTCCTATAGATGAGAAAGTATGACATATTAAAAATTCATCCTGATCCTATGATTTGTCTAGGACTCTGATGGTTGTTTCTCCATTCTCTGAAACAAAGTGGGCACCTGTGCATGAACAAAGAGGCAAGCATGAGAACTGTTCCCTCCCGTGAACTGACCAAGGAAACCTCAATTGTACAGTAGCTACATGGTACAGCAGTTTGTACATGGGTCTTGATAATGGGGCTACCAAGATGTGAATGGGGGGGGGGAGAAATCCTTCAGTTATAAATCTGGAGTCCTTTCTCAGACTTCAGAAATTCAGCTCCAGCATGCAAGAGGAGCCAGACATGACGAGAAAGCCAGTTTATACAGTACATGTTGGAAGGCAGCTACTGAAGTGGTTAATATGGAAATCATTGCACAAAAGTAATGGTGGAGGGAGCTAGTAGGAGGTCTCGCAGTAATAAAATGTAACAAGCACTTTCTTTTTAAAAATAGGAGGCAAGCTTTACATGCACATTAATTGTTATTTCTGTTTGTGTATATATAAAAGTATATGCACCCTTAAATATATTAAGAAGCACTCCAAAAGCAATTATATGATCTGATGTAAACAACATAAATGGCCAGAAAGCAGACATTTTTACCAGCCACTAAAAGCATTTTTAAAAGATTGATTAAAATTGTAGGGGGATCAAGCCATTACACGTTTGACTTCACAACCAATTCTAGGATGTTGACATGTTCATTCCTACTCATTCCCAGTCCATTCTAGTCAATTCATTCTTTTTAGTGGTAATATAACTTCTTTGCTCCCTGAAAAGCAAAGCAAAGTCAAAAAAAGGAAAAGAGTCATTTAAGTTTTAGAAAGTAGTCAGATCATATGTAGGGAATCAATCACAGGATAGTGGTAGAAAGCTCATCTACTCTGGAAAATGAAATGGTTTATAGGGGTTTATAAAATAACTAGGCATGTGGGTGATTAATAAATATGACTCTGAATTTTTTTAAGCACCTTAGATCCATTAACTTACATTGATAAACTGGCAATCCAAGAGCAAACAAAAAAATTAGGACTTCTTCATCAGTTGTATAACTAATGCATAAAATCCATTGCAGCAGAATGCTGTGGTGGAATTAATAGAGAGAGATTGAGAATGACCAAGTCATGTAATCCAGAAATTGTACCTCCATCTTGACTATGAAATGCTATGTAGAAATGGCCACCTCCATCTATTATTGGCACCAGCAGACCTCTAGCTGTCATACCAGGTGGTCGATAGCCAGGGAATGGATGTCACTCTCTTTTCCAAGAGACATCAGGAACTGGATAGCTTCCAGGAGCTACCCTGCCTTATTTATTTAGTTGGATTTAGCCATGCTTTTAATTTCCCACAATGCCCCATTTTTAGAGTCGTTCTGGGGCATTTGGGGGAATGTAAAGGGTGACTGTACACAGATATTGAGTGTTGCTTGGATCACTCCTGCCACAACCAGAAAACCTCCATCCAGAGCTCACTTATAGAAGAGAATGTCCACCAGAGGAT
Source organism: Podarcis bocagei (assembly GCF_964188305.1). Taxonomy (NCBI): domain Eukaryota; kingdom Metazoa; phylum Chordata; class Lepidosauria; order Squamata; family Lacertidae; genus Podarcis; species Podarcis bocagei. The sequence continues at coordinate 38,511,091 of NC_138125.1, read as the reverse complement.
ACTTTGCTCAGGGTCCCCTAAAACTTGGAGCCTGTCCTGATAAGGGTCAAAGGGCAGAGCCTACTTCCATCCCATCAAAGTATGACGTACCTTATTTAACCCTCTAAGACGGAGACCATTGTGAAAGGAAGTGGTACCTGTGAAGGATGAGAATTGACCGCCTTGTTTCAAATATGCGCTTCATGAGTATATTCAGTAATAACTATTGAAACACATTACTCACGGCCAGAATTTGCTACCGGGGATGGGAGTGCTATTTAAAAGTTCTTAAAGGCACATTTTAAAGTGCTTAAAATGGTCTTCTTTGATAAACAAGTCTGAATCTACCCCCACTCCATTGCCTCAGAGAATATTGTTTTCATAATGGGTTGAGCAAGATCCAGATGCCCAGCTCCATACACTGCCACCAGTAAGCTATGGCAATCTGAATAAAATAAAATACATGATGTGTCATTAAGCACATCAACAGGAGTAGAATCGGCATGCACATTTAATATATCCCAACATCCCTGAGCATTGGTTATGCTGGCTAGGGCTAATGGGAACTGCAGTCCAGCAATATCTGGAGGGTACCAGAATGTAACCCCAAATTAGAGACACTCTCAAAATCTCCTTTGAAAAATCACCAAGTAATTTCAGGCTCCACCCTTGAATTCCTGGCTGCACCTGAGGCTACATAATATACAATCTCTCTGGTGGGGGTGTTTTCAGGGGGGGTGTTAAATATCAGCTGTAAGGGATCTCCAATCAGGACTGAGGTGTGTGTGAAATGTAAACCTGTTCCTCTCATGTCACCATCATGACAAAAAAAAACCTCCCCCGCAGCTATTATGATACTTCCAACAAGAGACAGCATTTGATCAACTCATCATGCCTCTAGAATTTCCTAGTTCTAATTTCTCTGAATCCATGAAATGATCAGCTAATTTAATTCACTGTGATTAATACGTTGTTAACAATGTTTCTTTCCATTGTAGTCTGCAGGAGAATTCTCTTATAATGACGGTTAAACTCAACAGCAATTTTTTAACAACAGGAATTATCACACCATTATGAAGAAACATGGGATAAAGTTCTACCATTGTGTCTGCCACTACATTATACATTGGAAAGATATTAAACTTCTTTTTGGTCTTTTTTGTAGCTATTAGCCTGGGTGCCAGCCAAAAATGTAAAATTGGTTCAGTGAAGAAATTTTAAATATTTGCTTGCTCACTCACACACTTTCCCCTCTATTTTGGCTGTATTCACAAGGCAGTTTATTCAGTTTCCCTGACATTCCCCTAACTATTATTTTCTACATTATATTTGAGCCGTAACAGCAACTTCCAGAAAACTTATGGCATATAGTGCGTGTTTACTGCTCATTTCCATGTTATTTGAGTCCAGAAAAAAATCCACTGGCAGCTCCCTTAACCTGGGAAATCTCTGAAGTAAAACGACAAAATTTGGGGTGGCATTCCAGCACACTAGTCTTTCTTGCTGTTTTTATGGTGGAATTGTGAGGGAACAGAAGCACACATGTGCAGAATGGATGCTCCAAGGAGCTTGAGGTGGTGTACATAGCTATCCTTCTCCCCATTTTATCCTAATGACAACTCTGTAAAGTAGGTTAGACTGAGAGTGACTGAGTGACCCAAGGTCATCTAGGGAGCTTCATGGCTGAAGGGGGATTTGAACCCTGGTCCCCCAGATCATAGTCTGACAGTCTCACCACTACACCACACTGTTGGGCAATACAGTTGGGCAATACCGTTATTTAAAAAGGTAAAGGTACCCCCTGACCGTTAGGTCTAGTTGCAGACAACTCTGGGGTTGCGGTGCTCATCTCGCTTTACTGGCCGAGGGAGCCAGCGTACAGCTTCTGGGTCATGTGGCCAGCAGGACTAAGCCGCTTCTGGCAAACCAGAGCAGTGCACAGAAAAGCCATTTACCTTCCTGCCAGAGAGGTACCTATTTATTTGCTTGCACTTTGACAAGCTTTCGAACTGCTAGGTGGGCAGGAGCTAGGACTAAACAACGGGAGCTCACCCCGTTGCAGGAATTTGAACTGCCAACCTTCTGATCGACAAGCCCTAGGCTCTGTGGTTTAGACCACAGTGCCACCCGCATCCCATTAATACCGTTATTAGGATCAACCAAAATATCATAAAAGTGTGGCAAGCTTTTGAGTTCTACAGGGGGGATTATTTTTATTTTGCAAAAATTAGGCTGGATGTTGAAGCTATGAGGTCAGCTTGTAGAATCAGTTTCAGGGTGGAGATTGCAGGCTGAATAAGTCCCTCCAAGATGTTATAAGAATAGATACTACAACAATACATAGATCTGGTCAGGAATACCAACTTGACCCCACGATTGTGGGTGCCCTGGGCCACAGATGCCATGCAGCATGCATGGTGGCCCTGCTACTGAAATATGTAGGTGCCTGGCCACTTCATAGGGAATTTTGTGGTTGCTCACGCACCCAGGGCCCCAGGGAGATGGAACCTATAGATGTGGTATTGTATTGCAAGTTTATTTACAAAATGAGCTTGTGGGTTGAAAAATGTTCATTTGACCATTCAAGAAGATTGTGAAACATATTGCCATAGTCAAATGCTTTGAGTTCCATTTTGGGCCACATTAGGCAGCCATGTGCTACTGGACTGGATAAGATTAGAAGAGAGTTATTTTTAAATTTTGTGCCTTGCCACCATCCTGTTCACAGGACCCTCAAATAACCCAAACCTATAAAAGCCCTGGGTTGCTACACTGCTATCCTATACTGTATACTTTATTAAACATCCTTGTATTTTGTTTTAAGAAAGAACCCAAATATTGGGCACAAACAGGACACTTTTCTGTCAACCAGGCATGGGTGAGTGGAGTACAAAAGATACAAGGCACACGATTATAATTAAAAAGTAAAATTAAATTTATCAAAGGAAATTTAACAGGGAAAAGAAGAAACTTCTAGAAATGGGGGGGAAACATAATAACGAAGAGGCAGGATATGCAGGTGTTATTTCACACTGCTCCAGATTGTGACCGACTGGTGCAGATCTTTTCCTCAGCAGGGTTTCACAATTTACGTAATTTCCCAAAAGTTCAGGGCAATTTCAGTGTCACAATGCTGCACTTACTGGAACCAAGGGTCATTTTCCCAAGATAGAACATATAGCCCTTTTCATATCTTCCTTATCTTTGGCATCTCACTGAGGGTGAAAGCTGGGCCAACATCAGTTCCTTTAAACGCCATTAATGTCAACAGAAGTAATTTAAGTGTGTGCTAAAATATCCTATTGAAATAAACATGGCTCAAAAGTGCTTCGCTATGGTTGGCACACATCCCAAATTCTTCCAACATCATCTTTCTTTTTCCTAAGAGATCCTTAATTTTGAACAATTCCTTTGCCAGATGGGCAGAGCAATCCAAACTGTAGCCAGTATGTTTCCGAGCACAATTCAAAGTGTTGGTGCTGACCTTTAAAGCCCTAAACGGCCTCGGTCCAGTATATCTGAAGGAGCGTCTCCTCCCCCATCTTTCTGCCCGGACACTGAGGCCTAGCTCCGAGGGCCTTCTGGTGGTTCCCTCACTGCGAGAGGCCAAGTTACAGGGAACCAGGCAGAGGGCCTTCTCGGTAGTGGCACGCCCTGTGGAACGCCCTCCCATCAGATGTCAAAGAGATAAACAACTACCTGACATTCAGAAGACATCTGAAGGCAGCCCTGGTAAGGGGAGCTTTTAATATGTAATATTTTAGTGTATTTTTCATCTTTGTTGGAAGACGCCCAAAGTGTCTGGGGAAACCCAGCCAGATGGGCGGGGTACAAATAAATTATTATTATTATTATTATTATTATTATTATTATTATTATTATTATTATTATTGCCAGGGAGTAGCATCACAGGGCAGAGTAGTGGAGCCACCCCTTCATCAAACTGTTCCTGCCAGCTACAGTAGAAGTTTGGGAGAAAAATGGTTTTCAGCAGAGGGGGGGTGGTTCCTGATGCCAGCTCAAGGTTGCTGCAACAGAGTGGATTGGGCCTCTCTCCAAGATCTGGACCAGCACAGGATCCAACAGATCTATGGCTGACCCAGCTTCATTATTGCCCTGCCCCACCACATTACCATACCCTCCAACATTTCTCCAGTGAAAATAGGGACATCCTATTCCATACCCTCCAACATTTCTCCAAAGGAAATAGGGACGTCCTAAGGAAAAGTGGGACATTCTGGGATAAAATCAGAAACTGGGATGCTTCTGTAAATCCTGAACTTTCCCTGGAAAATAAGGACACTTGGAGGGTCTCCATTACAGGGCCCAATGTAAGCAGTGGCAGCGCAGGCCTCCATAACAGCACAGCCACTGCCCCCCCCCCATCCCTGTTGCCAGAGACCAGTGGAAGCAGCAGAAGGGGACATCTGCTAAATCCTTTCAACAGTGCATTAGGATTGGGATTAGGATTGACATCTGAAAACCCTAAATGAAAGGTTAGCTACTGGAATGACAATGTAACACAATGGAGTTTGAAACTTGTGTGAACAATGAACAAAGGACTCCTAAGCGAACAGCATTTGCTGTTTTAATATGAACTGCTTAATCAATATTTCTATTTCTTTTTTTCCCTTCCTTTTGTAAAATTGCCATTTGAAAAATATAAATGTTTCTGGCCATGGATTTAAATCTCTGTTCAATAACATAAGGGCTGGGAGACAAATTAATCAGGTGGGATGAGATTTTTAAAAGAAAGCAACATTTTTTATAAAGGTCTGAAAAGCAAAGACTTTAGGGCAAAAGGAGGGCATGATCAGAGCCTATAAATACGTTCTACATAGCAAAATGAATGATGGCAAGTGAAAAAATTTTGTCACAGGAGGGGGAAAAATATGACTTCCATTTGCAAGAAACCCTGGGTGAAATTCTATCACCTATATTATCAGATAAGTCAGCACTGGAGATAATAAGGGCACCTTTTGATTTTAATCATCACAGTATCCAAGAATAGAAGTTGGATTTAAACTACAGAAACGTGGTGGGGGTTTTATACAACTAGTCAGGAAATTTTCCTTCTCCCCCTTCTCCAGTTATGGGTGATATTTGGAAAAAATAAATATATTTATAAATATACCACCATCTCATAAAATACCAGCATAGCAGCATATGACAAAATGCATACCATAAAACATAAAACACTATTAAAAATAACTGGCTAATTTTTTTTTAATAAAAAAACAAACAAACTTTGAACAGCTCCATAGGCGTGTTATCCAAACTGAAATGAAAAGTTGACAAGGAGTTTTAGAACTGTTTCTGGCTTCACACAGGCACTATAGTATTTTTATTCATGCAGCTTTCCCTACTCTGGTCTCTTTTCTCTGTTTCCTAACGAAAATATATGCCTGTTGTCTTTGGACCATAAAGAAGGCTGATCGCCGAAGAATTGATGCTTTTGAATTATGATGCTGGAGGAGACTCTTGAGAGTCCCATGGACTGCAATTTTTTGCAGTCAAACCTATCCATTCTTAAGGAAATCAGCCCTGAGTTCTCACTGGAAGGACAGATCCTGAAGCTGAGGCTCCAATACTTTGGCCACCTCATGAGAAGAGAAGACTCCCTGGGAAAGACCGTGATGTTGGGAAAGATGGAGGGCAGAAGGAGAAGGGGACGACAGAGGACAAGATGGTTGGATAGTGTTCTTGAAGCTACCAACATGAGTTTGACCAAATTGCGGGAGGCAGTGGAAGACAGAAGTGCCTGGGATGATCTGGTCCATGGGGTCACGATGAGTCGGACACGACTAAACGACTAAATGACTAAACAACAACAACAAAAGAAAATATGCTTTTAGATGGATTCTCATGAGTCAGAGAACCCAAGATGTTCAACTCTTGTTCCTCCGTCTTTCCTGGTATTCTCTTCCTTCCTAAACTGTCAAAGTGATTTGGAGAAATAAGATGGACAGACGGGGCATTGCCTAGTTAAGGACAATCTTGTAAAGGATATAGATCCCAAATAAAAAGTTGATTGATTTTACAGATTGCTATAGATGCCCAGCAGTTTCACTCCTTATATTCAAAATTCTTTGTTCCATAATTGAGATTTATTATTATTTCTTCATGGTGACCATATACAGTGCAATATGATACTGGTTTACATAGTTTTACATAATTTGATTAGAACTGTAGAGTTGGAAGGGGTCCCCAGGGCCATCTAGTCCAACCCCCTAAAATGCCCACAGCCATTCCTGGCTGGGCTCAAACCACCAACCTTCTGGTTAGCAGCCAGATTCACTGACCCATTGCGCCACTGCATAAGAACATAGAAAGGACCTGGTGGGTCAGGTCCAGTGGCCCATCTAGTCCAGCATCCTGTTCTCACAGTGGCCAACCAGATACCTATGGGGAGCCCATAGAAAGCAGGACCTGAGTGCAACAACCGTCTCCTCACTTGCAATTTCCAGCAACTGTTATTCAGGAGCATTCTTGCCTCTGACAATGGAAGCAGAGCCCAGCCATCAGGATCAGTAGTCATCAATAGCTGGAGCCTTCATGATTTCCTCTAATCCTTTTTTTTAAAAAAAGCCATCCCTGCTTCTTGTGGGAGCAAATTCTGCAGCCCAACTATGTTCAGAATGTGTGCACTTGGCACCATGCTACACAATATTCCCGGTGGCTTGAACGAAGTTAGGCAAGACAATAGAAAAAGCATCATTTCCCTCTATTTAATTCCTTTCCTTTCTGCAGCTCCACCAGCATTGGAGAAGAAAAATAGCTGGCAGGCAAGTAAAGCTCTATTAATTAATTAATTAATTAATTAATTAGCTAGCTAACTCGACTATGTGTAAAAAAAACACCCATCTCTCACACTGGCGCATCAGATTCTACAAACTCTATTTAGGATTACTAGGTTTCTTGCATAGCAGGATATGATAATATTTCTCACTCTAAAACTGGATTATCTTGGACATTTCAATCTGAAGCGAGAAACTTGGGTAAAAAATAATAATAATAATATAAAAAGGCCAGAGTCCCCCTTTTCTGTGTTAACGTATGAATAATTCATTCCCTTGGTGTCATTCCTTAATTGTTCTATTGCATTTTCCCTGCAGCCAGCAAGTTGTTCATTTTATTATTTATTAATTTAAAAATTAATTATACATTAGCACCAATAATTCAGCTACTGACGGCAGCCATTTAAACACCAGGCCACATGGGCACCGAAACGCCTTGCTGGCTTTCTTTCATTTGTTGCAAAAGGCAATTTTGGAGACCAAATAACGTGGCTGACGGTGGATCGTGATAGATGATATTTACTTGTTAAACCAGTAAGTGATGAGATATCATAAGGCTGTTGCAAAACTGTTGCAGGTAAGGAACAAAAAACACAAATCCAGCAAGACAGTGTGGTGCTGGAGTAGGTGTTTGCCTGAATCATTTTTTCTTTGTGTTGTGGGATATCTGCCTGAGTTTTGGGGTTGATCTCAGTGTTGGGTATTGTTTGATTGCTGGCTGAATGGATGCAGCAGGGAACTGGGTGTGGTCCAGAGCCTGCCTTGCTATAATGATAGGATCTGTGGTGTGGTCAGTTGCGATGGGATTGCCCCTTTGTAGAACTGCAGGGGCAACCCCACCCAGTCAGTACAGAATTGTAGGCCAAGCACTGTGTGTGACAGGCCCGTGACCCTTACCCAGGGTGGGAGCAAATTAGATGGGAAGTTTGGTTTGGTGGTGCTCCTCCTGAGCAAGAGACAGGGGTGGAGTGTTGCAGTGGCAATACTATCTTTCCCCATTTGATTAGAAAAGCAGTCCTAAGGCGGCATTGAGCCATTTCCCTGAAGTTGCTCGTATTTCCCCAAGACTTATTTCTCTATTTTCTGCCATTTTTCAAAGCAAAAGCTCTCTTCTTTATATGTGCAGCAAACACAAACCAGTTTACAAACGATCATTATTGCCAGTCGATGGACGTCCGGACACGGCTTGGGGGCCATGATGGACTTTATCTCCCTGGCAGTATCCCAACACGGTGCACATCACATGTGTGGCATCATGCGTGCTCAACATACACAGGGCTGCCTGAAGATTGAGAGGGCCTGGCCCCCTTAAAACAAATATTTAGGGCAGGCATGTCCAAAGTCCATTTTGGGAGCCTAATCTGGCCTGCCGGTTGGTTTAATCTGGCCCCTGTGGCAGTTTATTTCCTGGGGTAAAATCCTAAACAAACCTCAACAACTTCAATCCTAAAAAAAGTTTGGCCCTTTGGTTGGCCCTCATGGCCCTTCACTTCATCAAATCTGACCCTCTTTGAAAAAAGTTTGGACACCACTGATTTAGGGGGTTGAGTTACCTTTGGACGGCCCCCCACCCAAGTTGGTGTGCGTGTCCAAGGCACAGGGTGTCCAGGAACACACAGGACATTTTCCAAGGTCCCTGTTGTCTGGGAATGCTAAAGGACACCTTCCCCATTACAGGCCCGGTAGATCACAAAGATTGTTGGAGGAAACATTGCTAATAATGCTGCAGCCTACTGGCAAACAGCACAGAAGTGGTCTGTCTCCATGGTAGCAGCTGTCCACTCTTTATTGTTCACAAGGCGCTGACTCTTGGGCGCATCCACCATTTACTAAAACTTTTTTGCTAGGCTCACTGCTTTGCTCTCCCCCTCTATCCCGGTATGCAGCAGCAACATAGCCAGAGGGAAGCCAAGTGAGTGGCAGAGCCCCACCATGCCAGTCACTGTTGATAGGAGCCAGAGTATTCTGCTCATGGTTTCACTGAGGGAAACCGTTCTGTACAGCAGCAGCCATTTTAAGAACTGCCATTGCTGCACAGTGTTAAGTACAGGTTGTTTCCCTGCACTCTGGTAACCTCTGGCATCATTTTATTAAGATTGCACCAAGACAAATACAGTATTTTGTGGCATTTGGGGAGGAAGAAGTGAAAAGTAAAATAGTTAAGCAAAAATATGGAGTGCCAGAAGAAATGGTTCAAAGGAAAGGCTCAAAATCTTCGTGGTTTAGAATGCAGGCAAAAGCCTAGGTCTACTTATGACTGACTTAAAGCTTTCAGCACAAATATGTGAGTTTGGGGAGTGATTTGAATCACTTGTAAAAGATTGTATAGGGCACAGCATAAGCTCAGATAAACTGAGAGCAGATTACTGAGAGAGACTGATTTAAACCTGTAACATGCCACCTCGGAGGATATACCTGCAGAGGAAATAGCTGCTACAAAGACACTGAGACATCAGTGGGGCAGCTGAAGAACAAATAGATACCCTGCTGTTCAAAAGTACTTTCTAAAAACTAAGAGGCAGCCAGCCTTAGAGCAAAGGAAAGACTACAGCAGGGGTCCCCAACCTTTTTAGGTCCATCAGCTCATTTGGATTTTTGAGTGCTGTGTATGCAGGGCCAGTGCTGTCACTAAGCCAACTAGGCAGCAGCCAAGGGGCATAGTTTTATACGGATTACTTTTTGTTATATCTTATAAATTTCTGATAAGGTTTTGCTTTTATTTTATACTTTGAAGAATTTGGTGAAGAAGTGTGTCATCAATGGCTGATATATTCAACTTCAAAAGACATGGGTGGTTCCCCCCCCCCCCCGTAAGTTGTTCAGCAAAAATAAAGGGTGCACCAATCCGACAAGAAACAGGTTCAAAAGACTAGATGACAATTGGAGCAATTCTGTCTTCACATTAGAGGAATATTGACCATTTAGAAAGCTATCAGACCTGGAGAGAACTTGGATTGCACTTATCTAAAGGGAAACACTTGATAATGTTAACCAACAGGAAATTAGACAAGGAGAACAGTATGGTATATACAGTATCAACAAAACAGCTACTAAATATGTACTTAAGGCCTGTAAGAATTTCAGAATATATTTGATGCGTAATGGAAACAAATGTATTGATGCTGAAGATCTGTGCTGTGAATTGAGCGTTTGCCTGGTCAAGGTTATAATTATAGCAATAACATGAAATATGAAATAACATGAAAATGGCTTACAGAAGACCGTCTTGGACATAAACCCATGTGCCTTTTTGTCTTTAAACTTGGTAGTCAATGATGCTGCTAAGTGTTGTCTGGAAGCAACTAGTTTCTTCGGTTTGGTTCAACAGTTCTATAATTATTTATCTTCAGCAACTCAGTGCTGGCAAATTCTAACTGGTCATGCATCAGACACAGGCATAACTGTTAAGCCATTGAGCAAAACAAGATGGGAGAATCAAATTGATGCTTTGTGATACCATCTTGGTAGTATATATGTTGCTTGAATAAAGATCTTTATTGAACAAGCCTTTAAAGAACAAGTTTATCTGGAAATATTTCCTGAACTAAAACTAAGGCCCTTGCTGCTACAATTTTCAAGTTCAAGTTTGTGGTCTTCCTTGTTACATGGTACAACATCCTTTTTGATGTTGGAAGCTGATTTAAATTCAGCTACAAACCAATTGCAAGTGACCAAGAATTACCTTCTGGGCTATAGGTGTGATGAGGGTTTTCAACAAGTTTTGATAGATGCTGCTGAGATTGCAAGGGAGCTAGAAATATCACCAAACTTTGAGACAGAACAAGTTAGAAAAAGGAGAAAGAAACTGCAATTTGAGTATGAGACCTAAGATGAGAAAGATCCAAAAGCAGAAATTCAAAGTAGGTTTCTACTATGCTGTCTTAGACATGGCCATAAAATCTGTTGAAGAGAGATTCCAACAGCTACAACAATATAATTCTCTATTTGGCTTCCTGTATTATATGCTGTATACAGTATAAACAAAAAATCTACTGAATACGTACTTAAGGCTTACAAGAATTTGGGGGGGGGGGAATCATTAATACACAATGGAAAGAAATATATTGATGCTGAATATCTGTGCTGTGAACTTACAACAATAGCTCCAAGACTTCCAAAATCTTTTCTGCCACAAGGAGTACTACTTCATACTACAACAAAAACTACTGCATAATGTGCCTAATGTTTCTGTTGCTCTAAGGATCCTTCTCACACTCCCAATGTCAGTAGCAAGTGGTGAAAGGAGTTTAAACTCAAAGCTTAAACTTATTAAAAATCTATATATACTCAACACTGTTGCAAAAGAAACTAGTTGGCTTGGCAACTATAGCAGTTGAACATGCCCAAGCATCAGCACTCAACCTGTAGGAATTGGTGACAAAATCTGCAAAACAAAAGGCACACAAAGTGAGACTTTGATGTGCCTAAAATTTGAACTTTTAAGATGCTTAAATTTTAACATCACAGTTATTCAAAATGAGTTGTGTGCTAAAAAAAATTATTTGGTATTTGAGAAAGATAATCAAAGATTGTTGTATTACTCATTCTTGCAATTTAAGATAAATTTAGCATTTTTGAGTTTTTCAATTTTTTCTACAATACATCTGTTTCTGAAAATTGAAGTTAGCCGGGGTGGGGGGGTGCAAGAAGTTAGGCTTGCCTAGGGTGCAAAAGAGCCTGGCACTGTGTGCATGTCTTCTCCTTTGGACACTTCTCTCATTCAGTGCACAAGCCGGTAAATAAAGGCTGGGGTTTAGAGCCATGACTAATTTCAAATTTGCTATAAAGAGTTAATTTAATAGAAGCAGACCTAGAAGCACACTGGGATGTGCATGCAAATTACAAAGATGTGTTTCAAGGCCTTTATTGCTTATGAGAACAATCTTCCATAGAAACACATCCAAAGGTAGCATCTGTAATTTATGCAGTTCTGAAAGTTCCATTGCACTAAGGAATAACATTCGCATTTAACTGCATCAGAGAGAGAAAAGGGAAAGTTATAGTCAAGGCAACTGAGATCTTCGGCACAATGTTTCAATGTATTCTCAGCTCCTACTAGACATAGGTTCAAGGTTTCAGTCAGCCCTGCATTTCTCCAGAGTGGCTATCTCATTCTGTTCCCGCCTCCCACCACCAGTTTTAAGGGTTTTTTGCCAATTGACATTGAACATGCCACAGCTATTAAGTATGCTCAAGCCTCATTGGGTTGTTTTTCGGGGGACTACCCCCTTGATTTTATTCTCCATTATCATTTTTGTACTTCTGCAAACATGGAGGTTCCACTGAACACGCTAATAAGCTCTTCTTGTTTCTCAGTGACCCTGTTTTGGCTACAATCTGTTCGCTCTCAGCAACTACCGTATTTTTCGCCCCATAAGACGCACTTTTTCCCCTCCAAAAATGAAGGGGAAATCGGGGTGCGTCTTATGGGGCGAATGCCTGCAAGCCTCACGCGCCCGGCAGGAGGTCCCACCGGGTGCGCGAGGCTTGGGGCGGCAGCCTGTCGCCCGAAGCACGGGGAGCCCTCAGGAGGGCTCCCCCTGCTTCGGGCGAGTGTCTGCAAGCCTCGCGCACCCGGCAGGAGGTCCCACCGGGTGCGCGAGGCTTGGGGCGGCAGCGGACTGCTTGCGCGCACCTAGAAGCTTGGGGCGCGCTGAGCTCAGCACGCCCCAAGCTCCTGGTGTAGCGCAGCGATCCGCTAGCCCTGGGAGAGCCCCGCGGCTCTCCCAAGACTAGCGGACTGCTTGCGCGCACCTCCTGCGCACCCAGGGCTAGCGGACTGCTTGCCGGCACGCAGAAGCTTGGGGCGCGCTGAGCTCAGCACGCCCCAAGCTCCTGGTGTAGCGCAGCGCACCTGGGGGGGAAATAAAAAAATTTTCCTTTATTTCCCCCCCCAAAAATCTAGGTGCGTCTTATGGGCCGGTGCGTCTTATGGGGCGAAAAATACGGTAAGTCTGCTGCTAGAGGAAGAGGTGAAAAACTAGAGAGTGGGTCGATCCTGCAGTTTGTATGGATAGTTGTGACTGAGACCAAATAATATGTTTGGACCTTACGTATGAAATAATAACAATTAATGATAGGTTTGGATCCAAAATATTTCTGCAAAACAAAACTAAGGCAACATTTTCAATTGCCAACTGCACAGGAAATTATCTGGAACACAACTGGTTTCAGCCACTGATGCCAGCAATGGATTTGGGCAAATTCAGCTGGATAATTTAAGTTCCAATAAATGTGCACTCAGTAACCTTTTGGCAGGTGCAGTTTTATGACGTTCCCAATTGTATCTCTCCAGTTCCAGAGGTGCACCAAAGGGTAATCCAAGAAAGATGTGTGGGTTTTGATGGGTCACTTGTGACGACAGATAACGATTATCCTAGTATGAGGAAAGGTGAGTTTTGCAACCAAAAGGTGAAAAACACCAGAGATAATAATCAATGGAAATTATTGTTTAAGGTTGCAATGCTTTACACACTTTATAGGATTGAAAGTGTAAGTAAAACATAAATTTGGAATGATAATTTTTCATAGCATATCAGGACCTGATGCATATTATTAAAAAAGACAGCCTGTGTTATAGTCAGAAGAAAAATCTCTATGTTGTATCATATCCAAGGAAGATGTACTGTTACAATCAAAACTGGGGCTCTGACTGAAATGTGTAGTCACTCCAAAGGACAGAACTGATCAACAGCCAAAATGAATACTTAGCACAGTTTAATATAGACATGGCAGCAGAGAGAATATCATTAAGACCCTACTAGCCCCAGATGTTGAATATTACTGGACACCAGCCCAGTAGCAACAGCATTCAAGCAGCCAAAGGAGTAATTGACAGAAACACCTGGGTTGAACTATTATAATTGTTGGAAGTAAAGCAGCAACACGTGTAATATGTTACCTGAACCTGTCAGAGGTGATAAACAGAAAGGAATCTATTCTTCCTTTGTTGATTCCTTCTTGAGTCACGATTTGTTGCACTGTAGGTTGTGTTTCCTCAGATTTTACTTCTGTCCTTTCCACTTCTTCTTCGCTCAGCTGGTGTTAGATCTTTTGTTAACCTCATGAGTCCATGACGGCCATATGTACTCAGAATGGCTTTGCTAGCTAGGCGTAATAAACCTTCAGTTTCTTTATCCTTTATCCTATCCTGGTTTTTACCAGACTATTTATTTATACACACACACATACACAAATCACCAACAATAATAAGGAAAAACCAGTAACTTGCTGGTTTCTCAGGATTAGAAGGGTTTTGTACTGTTGCAAGAAGGCTTGCAATCCTCACCGTTGCATTTGCTTCTAAATCACAGTTGCTGTTGTGTGTAATTTGTTTTAAATTATATAAGGTTCTTGGAATGTGAGGATTTTATCTGTAATATGTTTGTAAGTCATGTAGTAGAAAGGCCTAACCATTCTTTAAATGAAAAAGATGTGTGAATGATAGAGTTTTGCAAATCCTAAATGTTGTTTTGCAGGATGGCCAGATAGCAAAGGTAATATTCCAGAAGAGATCCATGCTTACAAGAACTATATAGAGCAGTGGTTTTCAACCAGTGTGTCATGGCACCCTGGGGTGCCTTGAATGATGGTCAGGGGTGCCGTGGGCAACACTGGCCTCTGTCGCTCTTTCCTTCCCTCCCTCCTTTGATGCCCTCTTGCATCTCTGCCTCCCAAAGGCTTGCACAGCTGTTTGTTGCAGCATCTCTGGCTACAAGCTCCCCAGGTGAATGGTGCCTCTGGGGCTGGCCAGGGAGTGCTTCCCAGGCCCCTGTGGGGCAGTGTGAGGAGGCACCTCTCTCTGGGGCAGGGGCGGCAGCTGCAGCTGCCCAGAGGACTCCCAAGGAGAGGGGAGAGGGGACAAGAGTGAGGAACACTCCACAAGGGAGGGTGTTTGAAAAGGGATGAGAGGCTGCTGGCTCATCCCACAGGGGTGCCACAGAAGGAATGTAGTTGGTCAAGGGAGCCATGGACCCATAAAGGTTGAAAACCTCTGATATAGACAATATGAACCATCATACCACAAGAGCTAAGTAGAAGTTCTGTACCCGAGAGTCATCTATGATCTATTTAAAGGACTCAGTGATCAAGCAAGTGTTCTCAAATAAATACTTGCAATAACCATGTAACACCCCTCCCTAAAAAATCCCCTCCCATAAGCAGCTGCCTTCTACTGTGTCAGAACATTGCTCCATTTAGTTCAGTATTGTTTACACTGACTGGCAGTGGCTTTCCAGGGTTTCTGGTGGCATTCTCTCCAAGCCCTACCTGAAGATGCTGGGGGTTGAGGCTGGGACCTTCTGCACGCAAACTTATCATCACGCTCTTCCCTCTCATTCCATCCCTTTGCTCAGTTTCTGAAAACAAAGGTGCCTGGAAGCCATGTCATCTGTTGTGGGTGCTGTACTCCTTCATACCCAAATAAGTGGGAATGGGCAAAGCTATTTGCTGTGGAGGAAAAGACACTTTGACTATTCTCAGAAGCATTCTGCTGTTTCGTTTATCGTTACCCATTGTATTCCAGGATAGAGGCTAGGTAGTGAAAACCAATTCTATGGCTCAGAGCTTTAACAAATAATTAAGCCCTGTTTCGTACAGAAGCAGAGGATGAGATTCTCCCCACCCCACCCCACTCCCCCCATGTGCCACTGAAAAAGGAGAAAGTGCTGCATCTGTATCGCTTTTTAAAACATCATAGAGATTAGTTGCATAAATCTGTTATTTAGCAATAAAAGGCTTTCTGTGAGGGGTGGGAGCTGAAATTCTGGCACCATGCTTTTTGGAATCATAAATAGAAAGCCAGGCTCCTACATTGCTCCCCGGAATGATTATTTTAATGTGGCAAGTTTGTCAGCTTAATATGAAAACAGTGTTCTTCTCTCACACATACACATACACACTCCTTTTATTTGCATTTGATTCAGGCTTCCAGCCCACCTCTTCAGAGACCGCAAACCCCGAGACTGATGAGGAGGGGAGGGGGCGAGGGAGGGAGGGAGCCAGCCATTTTCTTTCTTCTGAGAAGTTCATTAAAAGATCCGCTGTACACAAGAGAGAAGAACAATAATGTGGCGAAATGACTTTGTGTGTGTCCTGTACTTAAACACCCAATGGACTGAAGCAAGTTCATAGTGATGGGGAAGCTCGCCTTACATTTTTCTCCCCCTTGAAGACATGGCTAACCAGTATTTGAATAAACAAGAGCAGTCGTCTCCACCCCTTGTAGTCTGCCTTTCTAAACCTAACAAAGGTTTCCCATGAATTCTGAGTATTTCTTATTTTTTAACCTTTCTATGAATTATAATAAGCAAAGAGAAAAGGGAGCCAACAGCTCCATCGATAAAACAATGTGCCTCAGTGGCAGGAGTAGATTGCCATCTACTGGGCTGCGGCCTTTACATGCACGAACGAGGCAGACGCTCTCCAGAACAGTCACAGACAAAACCTTTTGTTTCATCTCCTCAGGCAACATTTTGTCCTGCTCTCTGTATTCATGAAAGGCGTGAAATTCACAAAGTATCATTGGAACAGGTGATTCAGCAAGGACAAGCCAGCCAATTTACCCGGTAGGTAAATTCCTTCTGTTATAAATATCCTTGGCTCTTTGTCTTTTGCTGGTTTACCAAAGTGAAAGACGGAGTTACGATCAGTCACAAAGCAAGGAGAATGTGTGTGCTTTAGTCACCCCACCCCACCCCGCTTTTAGTCCAATGCACAGGACTTGCATAATGGAATAAAGTTGTGGGTGTTTTCAAGCGTCCGTGCGACTTTATTTCCTTCACACAATATGGCAGCCTTTTGGATACTGGTAAAGCCATACCTGGATACTGAAAAGCAAGGTCAGAAGCACTTGTTGAGATTGAAAACATTAGGATTTCAGACAAGGGTCACTCCCAGTTTGACCAAGAGATGCCAGCAATTGAACCTGAAATATTATGTGAGTAAAGCAAGAGTCTGCCTCTAAACAATCATCCTTCCACTATTTTTAGAAAGAAAGATGCCAGTCCTCATGGTTCTGGAAAAAAGGTGGAACTTAAATAGGAAGCTGCTTTATACCAAATCAAACCGTTGGTCCATCCAGCTAGGAATTCTTGACATGCCAACTAGCAGCGGCTCTCCAAGATTTCAAATGGGCGTTCTCAGTATTGCTTGGATTTGCTGGGGATTGAACTTGGGACCATCTGCATGCAAAGCAGGTGCTCTACCACTTAGGTACAGCCTACTGAGCTTGTTACCCAAGCATAGTGCCATGTTAGGAGTTTGGGAAGGCAACTTCAGAACACAACCATTCCAGCAGTCTTAGCAAATGTCACTGAAATTGTGCAGAAACAACGGATATGAATTCCAGTGTTTCTATAAGAAATTCAGGCCCCTGCCTTGGCTTAAGCCATGATGGCACACATTGTGGGATATTTAAAGTGCAGTCAAACCAATAATTCTTGTTTTGCTAGATTGGCATGTGATAGGAGCTGAAGCTCACAGAGTTTCCCTGTAAACTTGGATAGGACTCTGTGAGAGACACTCCCACTGTGCCCTGACAGGCGGAGGGCATAGCTGTATATTCTCCTACCTGCCTGGGCACATCCTCTTTCTTCTCCTCCTCTTTCCACTTTGCCAGCAATGTGAGAACATCTGCTAATTTGAGCTCCAAGCTCCAACACCATTTTAAGCTAGACTTAAGTATGTCTTCGTGACTTACTTACTGTTTTAAGCCTTCCTGAACAAAGCTGCTCTATCTGCTGCTCTTCAACGAGTGTTCTGAGTGAGTAAATGTTATTTTTTACCTTTTACAAGACTGTTTGTAGGAGAAAAGGAGGAAATACCAGGAGAATCCTGTAATGGGAATTGGGGTTGCTCGTGCGTAAAGGATGCTGAAGTTCTAGGCAATGTTGCCTGGCTAAACCTTTCCCTGGCTGGACAGCCCTTTCTCCGTGGCTGTGTCAGTCGCTGGCAGAATCCGTCAGTGGGCGTTTCCTGAATTTCTTCCAACATAAAAATTCCTTGATGCCCAGTCTCCGCCTAGCCTCCCTGCACGGAAGCTTTCTGCGCAGAGTAGGCGTAGCCAGCGGAGGTCCTGGACTCTCCCCGCTGGTCTCTGTGGAAGAGTCTTGGAGCCCTCTCTCCGAAGTCCTTCCCTGGTCCCCTTCCTCCCCGGTGTCACGCTGATAACCTTCCCCAAAGGGAGTGTTCTCTCTCCCTCTGCTGGTCCCTTCTCCTGCATGGTCGGGGAGCCTTATCTCCACTCTTGGCTCCGATGCCAGTTCCCTGACAAATCCAGTCTGCCTTAAAGCATCCTGGATTACTTCAACTAAAATGCTTAAACTAGCCTATCTAAGCTTCCCTTTTAAGCTGCAAAGGGATGGCACTTTGCTGCTCTCACAAACATGAGGAAGGATAATACCTAATAAATATATCCTCTCCTAGAATCTGATCACATCCCAACACACGTAGTACCTTATGCAGAAAACCCCATAGTTCCTTACTTCCAGTTCTTGCTAGCACAACTGGTTAGCAGTTGCCAGAGAGCTCTTAACCTCAGGAACACATTCATAACAGTGTTTTAGATATCATTTCATTACTCAGTTTGTGGATTGGCCAGGAAATCTGGGTGCTGCTCCACATCTGATAAAGCCCCAACATGGATAGCTCTCCCACACAGGAAAATGTGTGGACCTTAGGTTCACATTGTCACAATGAGCGCCCACTGACCCATTTCACCAAATGCGCATGCAAGTTAAAACCACTGTGTGTTTCTGTGATACAAACTGGGGAACTAGTGATGCTGTTGAAGTGTTGGACTACAAATCCCATTATCCCTGACCAATGGCCATGCTGGGGCTGATGGGAGCTGAATTCCAATTGCTGCTCTGTGAGGCAGAAACTACAACTCGCAACTACAGATTCTTAGTGGGAAGCCATGTGCTTTAAATGTGCATTGGATGTGTTTTGAATGTCTGGTGTGGATCTGCCCAGAGGAACCATGTCAAGACTCCAGTGTATTCGAGTTGAGTCTGAGGTCCTGGAAAATCAGAGCTTCTTTCTGTACAAGGATTAGAGCATTCTACCTCAGCCCTAGTCAATGCATCTTGTCTTGCCAAGAGCAAAGACAGTAAAATGATTCGAAATCACTGATTAAGGGAATTGCTGATTTATATCTATCTTCATCCCATTCATATATAACATCTGTCCATGTGAGCACACAACCAGGAATATTTGGGACTTTGTGCACAGAGGGGAGGGGAGAACATATTGTGTGAATTGGCCTGAAGACATTGGCATCTGTCAAATATAAATAGCTGAATAACTGAAAGTAAACAAGTCTACTTTTTACTTAAGTGACCATTTCCCATAATTTGGAGAGAAACTGCCTATTGAAGAAGCCGGAAGAATAATAATTTATACATGTTTTACAAGTACCTTTATGGAGCCACAACTGGTGCTTATACATCAATTATATTAGAAGAATACATTACAGCCGTCTTCAGTGTTTGCTGCAGCTGCACACTATTTACAAGCACTCTACCTCTTGTGTAAATCACTTCTTCATGGTGTGCATGCTCCCCTCTCCAGCAATGTGTACCATTGTGTCGTGATGCTAATACCTTTCATGTTGTATCTACTCTGTGCCCCAATTTTTAGAGAACCAGTGTGGTGTAGTGGTTAAGAGTGGTGGTCTCATAATCTGGTGAACTGGGTTCGATTCCCCACTCCTCCACATGCAGCTGCTGGGTGACCTTGGGCCAGTCACACTTCTTTGAAGTCTCTCAGCCTCACTCACCTCACAGAGTGTTTGTTGTGGGGGAGGAAGGGAAAGGAGATTGTGAGCCGCTTTGAGACTCCTTCGGGTAGTGATAAAGCGGGATATCAAATCCAAACTCTTCTAGCTTTCCAGTACCGGTAATTTGCCTTTAAGCAGTTGCATTAAGGTGATGTTGCATTGTAAGAATAACATCCAAAAAGTCAGTTACCACGGGATATACCTTCATGTTATCTGTTCCTTTTGAGGGAGCAAGATGGAAACCCATGTTGCAAATGCAATGAAATAAAGATGAGTGATCAAAGATTGAGATGAAACAAAACAACATCTCCCCTGCTCCCAAAAAAAAAAAACCAGTCAGAAAAAAATTGTTCCATTCATGATCTTTCAGATATGTTCCATAAATTCCTATGGCTGATTATATAGTTGGATTTCCATTAAAATACCCATTTGGCTTGTAAGATTTCCAAATACGAGGTCTTTAATAATAAAGATGGCCATAATTTCAAAGCAGGTGGATATGAATATATTAGTTTTGTGTCCATGCTTGTACAACCTATAAATAAAGACAGTTGAAATACCAAAGCTTATTCACATGAAAATGATTTATAGTTCTTAGCCTTCCTAGCAAGAACAGAGTAGGACTGATATAAAAATGTACATTCAACAAAATCATGCATATTAGACCAAATACCTTTAGGAACAGACAAGAGCAAAAAGAATGAATTAAAAGTTATATAATCTTCCTACATAGCAGGATGTGGATCATTCCAAATTTAAGCAAACCCTTGGAGCCATATTTATTCTAGAGGAAAGCAATTTATAGTGTGGTTCTCTATTATCTGATTAGAGAGATTCCATTAACCCGCTTAATACACTGTTTCTGTATCCTATTTTTATTTGCAACAATTCATGGCCTGTTTCCAATGCCCCCTTTTGACTGTCACAATGAGGATGCTTTCTGATATTCAGAATTTACGGACTATCTGAAACAAAACAAAAAAATTATCACTCTGCCAGTCTCAGTGCAATTGGAATTATAAATTATATTGCAAAATACACACACACACATCCAGAAACACACACACATCCCCAGACAAAGCAGGCACAACTTCAGAATGCCTATAAAAAATTGACTTCAAAATTAACTCCCCAAGTTGTTTCACATTTCAGCAGAGATTAACATCACTCTATTTACCAAAAGGTAAGTGATTACTTGAGACTCTAAGTAAGTCTTATATGCTTTGACCATGGTTATAGATTAGGAATGGACCAACTGCTTATTGTCAGGAGTCACTTTACTCACCTAGCCTTCAGCCATCTAATGCCTTCCAGGTGTTTTGAAATACTAATCCCATCAGTCCTACCCAGTATGACCAGCATGACCAATGGTCAAGGTTGATGGGAGTTGAAGTCCAAAACATCTGAAGCAAAATAGGCTGGGGAAGGCTGCTTTTGAATGTGATCCAGGGTCCGAAAGTGTGTTTTGCTGCACAACCGAGGCTTCTTCTGGAGAGACAGGCTCTATAATGAAGTCAGTGCTTGCCTGCCATGATGTCATGGACTGGCTGGGTGCAAAGGAGTAGTGGATGGCACCAGCTGGGGAACCCCCAAGGGAAGAAGGCTCAGAGCCAGGGGGTTGGGGGTGGGATGATAGAGTGGTAAGAGGAAGCAGACTGGGAGGAGGAGGAGGTGTCAGAAGCTGAAGAGGTAACAGGGTTTAGTGAGCAGGGAGAGCCTGTGGCAGAGAGAATTCCAGAATCAGAAGCTGAAGCAGGAGAGGAGGGAGACCAAGAAGCAGAGAGGGTTCAGGGTGGTGAAGAATCCAGAGTGTCTCCCCCTCCTGCTGAGACAGGCTTCCATCCCCCTACCCTTGGTCTCCCAGGAGCAGAAAAGGAATGAAGAGGGAGGAGCAAAGACAGGCAAGACAAAGGAGCATCAGATTGCTTGGGAAGGATCCAGGAAAGAAGGAGACTTGGAGAGCTGTGGGAAGGTGGCGGACCTTTAGTCCAGTGTTTCCCAAACGTTTTTGGGCAACGGCACACCTGTTTACCGGAAAAAAATCTCGCGGCACACCACCATTAAAGCCCCGCCCCCGTGACGTCAGCGCGCAGCGTCACGCCGGGAGGGACGCACAAAAGTGAAAGTTTTTTCCCTCCCCCTTGCCGGGGTGGGAGGAGGCAGCAGAGCGAGGGACTGAGGGGCGGCGGCAGCTGAGGCGGCGGCGGCTGCGATAGCGGGCGGAGGAGGGGGCGGCGGCGGGGCTTGAGATTGTTGTTGTTATGGCTGCTGCTGCTGCTGCTGCTGCTAGGGGATCCGGGGACGTGAGCAGGCCTGGCCCGACCCGGGTTGAAGGAGGACAAGCCGGCAGCGCGCCAAGTGAGTTCGGTTGCGCGCGACGGCCCCCGCTCCCCCCACCCCCGCCGGATCCTCGCCGCCGCCGCCTCTCGCCCGCCTTCCTCCCACGGCACACCAGCCGATGTCTCACGGCACAGTAGTGTGCCGCGGAACACCGGTTGGGAAACACTGCTTTAGTCTTCAAAACTGCCTCATTTGGGTAAGTTGCTGTGCTCAATAGGTCTGGCCTCCTGAGCTATTCGTTTCTTTGAATAAAGAGTTAACATCACTGATAGCATGTGCAGAGAACAATGTAGCACAATTCATTTGCAGTAATCAGAGTTTCCCATTGTGTCTTGGAGAAGGTATCAGTCAGGCCTTCACATGCGAAGCCTGTCATGACCCCTTAATGCAGCAGCAAGCTAGACACACAAAGGCTGCAGATGCATCAGATATGGAGCCAGGTCAACTTCCAGACCCTGGCTATAAGGAGACCATAGCACCTGGCAGGAGAACCTCCCAGACTATGAGGGTTTACCACCACATGTCACTACTCCATTTGCACTGTGAGAGCACCAAGAAGGAGGCTATGGAATGGAGGAGTGCCTACCTTCAGGCCACAGGATTGACCCTTTAAGGTTCTGAAGGGGTGAAGCCTGGAGAAGGTTACCTGAAGGTTTTAAATGCCTCCATTTACTTTAAGCCAGGCATAGGCAAACTTGGCCCTCCAGATGTTTTGAGACTACAATTCCCATCATCCCTGACCACTGGTCCTGTTAGCTAGGGGTGGTGGGAGTTGTAGTCCCAAAACTTCTGGAGGGCCGAGTTTGCCTACGCCTGCTTTAAGCCTATGTTGGACAAAGTCGCTCACTTGAAGCTATCTGTGGTCAGACAACCTTGCCCTACCACTGTCTCTGTGAGATCCAGCATCAGACCAGAACCTGGCAAAACCCAAATATAGCATGAAAAGTACCTGAGGCTCTATATCGCACAGCTTTATAAACCTATTTTAATTTCCTTATTGGGGGAAATGGTCAATTTGTTGTTGCTCTCTTACCATAACTGAATTAATGTATCCTGCTGAAGGCTAGATAAAATAATTTGTTGACTACTTTCAGGTCTTGCCCCATTGCAAGAATAGATGGCTTTATATGCAGTGACCAAGGAGATATCAAGGGTGCTCTGATCTTGGTTCCAGATAGATCACACACAGATTCCTCCAAATATTCATGCAGTTTCACACAAAAACCACTCATAATTATGATGGCTGGTCTGCTCTAATTAGAATAACTCTCACTCACAACCCTGTACTATACTAGTGTCTGCAGCCCTGCTGTGTGAGGCTGAAGAGAATAAAAAATATATGCTACATCTGAGAACAATAAAGCCAGGCTCATTATAAAGATATAATAACGCATAATAAAACAGCATAATAAGGTAATAATATACCTTGCCATAATTGTGTAGTACTTCTGGACAGAACTATAATACTGCTGAGCATTCTAATACTCTGAGTGTCAAAGTATTCGTGTCATTCATCCTTGCCTTTGGTGTAAGACATGGTCATTCATCCATTCTTCCTGTGCATCAGTCTGTATAAACCAGATTGTGTTCCACAACTGGAGACAAAGTGCACTGCAGAAAGATCCTGGCCAATCAGATAGCTCCAGGACACTCTGTCTGCAAGCAGCCC
This sequence comes from Podarcis bocagei, assembly GCF_964188305.1. Classification (NCBI taxonomy): domain Eukaryota; kingdom Metazoa; phylum Chordata; class Lepidosauria; order Squamata; family Lacertidae; genus Podarcis; species Podarcis bocagei. The sequence goes on along the minus strand of NC_138125.1, from coordinate 38,487,528 downwards.
TGGTGAATGACATAATGAAACAAACTTGTTGTGGATGTGTAGCATTGTCCCTCCGTTACAACTTCTATCTCTTTTGCCCTGATTTCCACCCTCGTCCTCTGCTACGTTTGTGTGCATTTCATCGCACTCAATGCATCGTTTCTGACGCCAAGTTATTGAACACAGTGATCACCTCACCTTCAGGTTAGTTTGGGCTGATTAAATATCTGCTCTTGAATACCACAGCAGCATTTCCTTGATTGCTGGGCAAGCAGGGAGCCGAGATGGCCCAACAAGACATAATGTATTCCTCGGTTCTCCATCTGTAAAACTTGGGGAGCTTTTTCTTGCTCTGTGTGAGCTTAATATTACAGCAAATCACATCTCTCAGCAGTGAGGCTAAAAGAATATCTGTTTTCTGTCTGTGCACTGAGTGGGCAGGGAGTTTTTATTTCATACTTCATTTGCACCTTGCTGGGTGATGCCATAGAAAAGGCAGCAGTTTCATCTCTTCCCACCTATGCAGCAGCACATTATGTTCTCCAGTCGCACCCACAACACTCATCATAAACCCAGGCCTAATGTGAATCAGAGGGCTCCTGCCCTCTGAGTTTTTATTCTCCCTATCCCCTCTCTGCAACATTTCAGAGATGATAAAATCACATTTTATTGTCTGAATAAAGTGGGTTTGAAAGCAGAGACTTGACGAATGGCAAAGCAACTACCAAACTCTTAACACATAATCGAAAAAGAAAAACATTGAGATGGCCATCAAAAGCTCTTTACGAGGGAGAGAAATGGAGAGATAATTAACAAAATATATTAGACTGGGGGGGTGGAAATGCTGAGCTAGATAGAGCGTTCCTCCTAAAGGCGATGCATTTTCACCCAAACTCCTAAACAAACAGCAAGAGGTAAAATCATGTGTCATCAGTATAAAAGCAATAGCTTGAGGGGGAGTGATAGGATGTAGAAATTGAAAAGCTTTGGGGGATATTACAGAACTGAGGGGGAAGAGGGTGCTAAAGGAGGTTAGAAAGACACGGAGAACAATGGAAAATGCCTACTCCAATCAAATGCATCGGTCGCTTGGTCAGAGCAGGACTTGAGTTCTGCAAAAGACTCAAGGCCATCTCTTGGTCGAAAGTGTCAAAGGCAGTTGATAAATCATATAGGTGTAATGAAAGGACACCACTTTCAGGCTGAACCATTAAGCCTCAAATCTTCAGAAAGCTACTGCCAATGGCTCAGAGGATTAGCAAGGAGGATTTTCGCTCTTTGCCCGGGAGCAAGCTTATTTAAACTAGTCCAAGTTGGTAGTAAGCACACATTGGAAATGAAACACACCCACCCACCCCTAAAATCAACTCTCAAATCTCAAGGTGCAGAATTGGTGGGGGGGGGGTTAAATGAAAATGTCTCATTATAGAAAAATTGAAATTGTAATTCCCTTCTAAAATGGGAAGCAAATCCCAGGACAGAGAGGGTTGGAGAGCTACCTACCATTGGTCAGTGTAGAAGTAAGGGGGGTACTGGCATTTAACCTTAGGGGTTGCATGTTTCAGAATGTTTATCTGCCTGTTTTTCTGTCTGGAGTCAGAAAGCAGCTTTTAGCTGATAATGGTGGAAGATGGTTATATGTTTATTTTACAGATCCTGTACAGAACTAGACTTTGGTGATGTTGGTGTGATTTTCTTTTGACCCACTGTTCTCTCTGGTCTCCTGACCTAAATGTTATCTGTCCCCCCAGTGGTGACAATACTGCTCCTGTTTGTTTAAGTTCCTGATGCAGCTACAGGATTTATGCAGTCAGTGGATTTGTGAAAATAATGTGCGAGAGACACAATGTGTGTACCACTACATATGACTGCACTGCAATTTAACTGGCAAGGGGATCAATATGCCGAAGCCTGCTTCCTCATGCATACATAGGGAGCTGCCTTGTTCCAAGGCCACGTTCACACCATGTCCTTATACTACTTTAAACTGTCATTGGTTCGCCCAAAGAACTCTGGGAGCAGTTGTTGGTTAAGTGTGCTGAGATCTGTTAAGAGACCCCTATTCCCCTCACCCAGCTACAATTCCCAGAGCTCCCAGGGAAGAAGGATTGACTGTTAACCCACTCAGGAAATTGTTGCTCAAGAGCGGGGGAATAGGGGTCTCCTTCCTTACCTGGAAATGGGTCTTTCTGAATGTAAAAAGTGATTGACCACTGAATTGGGAGCGGATAAGTGTATACACATTTTAAATTCCCATGTCAAAATTACTCCCATTTGTTAAAGGTTTCACCTATAAGTTATTCATAATATAGTATATGCAGTTCTCTTATATTTGCTGGTTATCCCTCTGACAACTGTGGATTACATTCTTTCATGGATTTAACATCAGTTATGTAATGTACTTTGTGAACAAAGCATAGCAAAATTAGACTACTGGCTCTCAGCATGAAGCTCAAGGTGAGCAGCTAAACAGCAGGTGGAATTAATTCAGCCATCCATATATCCGGTGGTGGCTGCAATCCGAAGCATGCTTACTTGGAAAGAAGTTTCGGTGAAATTATTATTAGGCTTATCCCATCTGGTGAGACCAGGCCAGTGTCCCATATGAAGGGTTCAAGCAGTATCCTTGCCAACCTGCAGCACACCTGTGTTTTCCACATTGCACCCCCATCTCTTCCCCCCCCCCAATAGGCCCCTTTGGCAGATGCCCAGCCATGCTGACCCCGGATGCAAGCCCTAGATTCGACTAGTGAAGGACCAATTTGTAAATCCCAGTTTCATTACCATCCTCACCTCCTTGCAAAATTGCATTTGCACTGGCTAAGTGAAGTGTAGGTGGGTTCCCACAAGGCAAGACACAGTGGTAACAGCAAAAACCTTTATTGAACTATAAGAACTGGACAACAGGGGCAAAGCAACTGCTTATATACATTTCTGAAGGCCTGGGCCACTCCCACTCCCAACACGATTGGCTGTCTAAACGCACAAGCTGCAAATCATGACTCAGAGTTTAAGGGCCAATGGCAGAGCCTCAAATCCTGCAATGTTCTGTGATTGGATATCATGTATAGAATCAGAACCCAGGGGCTCCAGACTCAAGCTCAGACAAATACAGACAACTGAATACATAACACTAGCAATATTCTAGCAGGAACAGTTGAAGGTTATACTGTTGGTATATAAAGCCCTGAGCAACTTGGGATCAAGTTCCCTAAGAGACAACCTTCACCCTCACCAACCTGATAAGTTATGATCTGAGGATGCCATCTAGCACATGAGTAGGCAAACTAAGGGCTGGGGGCTGGATCAGGCCCAATCACCTTCTAAATCCAGCCCACAGACAGACTGGGAATCAGTGTGTTTTTACATGAGTAGAATGTGTGCTTTTATTTAAAATGCATCTCTGGGTTATTTGTGGGGCATAGGAATTTGTTCATATTTTTTTTAAAAAAAAATATAGTCCGCCCCCCCCCCAAGGTCTGAGGGACAGTGGACTGGCCCCCTGCTGTACAAGTTTGCTGACCCCTGATCTAGCGGAACCACATGCTCCTAAAATTCATCTTGTGCAGTGGCGTAGCGTGGGTTGTCAGCACCCGGGGCAAGGCAAGTAATTTGCGCCCCCTAACCCGTGGATTTGCGCCCCAAACCCGTGGATTTGCGCCCCCTAACCCTAACCCCCAGATGTTGCGCCCGGTGCGGCCGGCCCCCCCTGCACCCCCCACGCTACGCCACTGATCTTGTGGCCACCTAGAGTAGGGCTTGTGATGTGGCAGCACCTGTCATGTGAAAATAAGCCATGCACCAATGATCTTCTGTTTTTCAGTGGCTGCAAAAACTCTTTATTTTTACTCAGGTCTTCCTACAGAAGTTGCTGGTCATGGACTTTATGGGCTCTTACCTGTCACTGAGAAGTTTGAACTGGAATTGATGCCATTTTATTATGGATGTTGGCATTGTATGCCTTTTATTTTCTTGGACTTGTATATTTTTGGTACTGTATAAGTATTCTGAATAAAAACAATGAATGAATGAATCATCCCAGCCCATCTGCCCTGTTGCCACCACCGCCCTCCTTGATCCTGCTTATTTTCCTTCCCTTGCTGGGTATATACTATATATTTAAAACACATTTGAAGCACATCGAGGAATTCTGAGGCCACATTCACACCATACATTTGAAGTACTATGATACCACTTTAAATAGTCATGGCTTCCCCCAAAGTATTATGGGAGCTTCAGTTTGTTAAGGCAGATGTGAGGAGACCCACCCCCCAGATTCCCTCACAGAAATACAGTTCCCAGAGTGCCCTGTGAATATGCTGGTTTCTAAAACAGTCTGGGAAATGTAGGTAGCTCTGAAAGGGGAACAGGGGTTCTCCCCACAACTGCCAGTACCCTTAACAAACTGAAGCTCCCAGAATTCTTTGGGGAAAGCCATGATGGTTTAAAATGGTATCATAACATTCATGGTGTGAATGTGGCCAGAGTTGTAATTCCCAGGTCCCGGAAGAATCAAGGTTCAAATCTATGATCAGCTCTGGAGTTTGTCAAGGGAGTTTATTGTTATTATGGTTTTTGTTGTATATGTCTTTTGCGGTTGTTGTTTGTATCAAAAAAAGATTATTATTATTATTTTTAAAAAAGGGACCTCAGACCCACACATTCTCTCTCAGTCAGCCTTACCTCATAAGATTGTTGTGAAGTTTAAATAGGGTGAGAGAGAACCGTGTATGAGCTTCTTAAATACAGGATGAAATAAAAATGCACAATGCTAATATTAACAGAAACATCAATATGCATGATTTAGCTCTCAGACATCACAGCCCTATGGTCTCTAATACCTAAAGTTTTAAGATAGTTATAGGAGAGTTTATTATTAAGTCAAAGTCAGCAAGTAACAGGGAGGGGGGAATCCATTTATCACATGTATGGCACACTCTACCACCAAGTCCCACAATTCATCAGGATGTCTCAAGAGTGTGAGATTTAACCTTTGGATCTTTGATTTAGCTGACAGCTCTCTCAAAATTCATGCAGTGAGATAGTTCCCGTTCTGCATAGCTGTTCAACATTAATGCTAGAGTTTGCTGAGCTGAAAATGGGCAGCGTTTTATATGAGCTCAATCGCCTCCAGGTTTCAGCTTTTCCTGTGGTCATTTGGTGACCTGGGATTTGTTCGTTAAAATCCAGTTTTAATCTTAGCTTTTACTCTGATCCATAAATGTCTGTGAAGGCCAGTTTTAAAGAGCAGCGATTTCAGAGACTCAGCTAAAGCATTTCTCTTTTTCAAAGCATATTTTTAATGTAGCTGAGGACCAAACTTGGCTTTGTGTGTGTGAAGATCTTTACAACAGTGGTATAAATCAGAGAGGGCAAACCTGTGACCCTCCAAATATTGTTGAACTATGGGTCCCATGATCCCTGAGCATCAGCCATGTTGTCTGGGGCTGATAGGAGTTGGAGCCCAACAGCATGTGAAATACAATTGGTTCCTCATCGGAGGTCTAAATAAGGAATGAAAGATAGATTTTCAGAACAGCTACTTGCATAGAACACTATAAGGCAGCAGTGATAATAGTACAGCAGTAGCTCAGAGCATGGTGGCAAAGTTTATCACAGTGGATTATGTCATTCAAAATCCCAGTGAGGGACTTTTCCCCTCTGCACTAACATTAGCTTTCGTGGATGCAGTTTAATAAGTAAAATATTTGATAATGCACATGTTTAAAAATAATTGATATCAAGCCATCCTCATGTTTGGTGTCAAAGTGCTAGATAAAGTAATATAAAGATTTTCTGAAAGCTTCCTCTCTCAAAACAATTTTTTATTTGGCTGCTTTCAATAGAAAATGACTTGCCCTAAATTTTCAGAAGTAATTAAAATGAGATAGAATGCCACTTCTGATGTAACATATTAAAGGCATGGATGTGCTCTCGGGGGACATTGCTGCCTCTGAAAAATATGTGTCAGTATAATGCAAGAGTGACTTCAATTTACAATTTCAGATGCAAACTTTGTTTTGGCTAGATTAATTTCAGCTCTAGTTGAAATGGTCACATTTCAGCTCTAGCTTAAATACTTTCAGATGCAACCTTTATTTAGTAGATTAATTTCAGCTCCACTTAAAGTGATTCCGTTCAGAATGCATTCTGCGCATACTTATTCTGGAGAGATGTTTCCACCCCAGCCCTCGAGTCCAAAAGCGATCAATTTTTGAGAAAACTTGCAGGGTCAGACACTTGAATCCTGAACACATTTGCCTTGGCTAAAGAAAAAAAGGGGGGAATTTGCATGGCATGGAGCTGCTCTGCACACATGATTTTGCATGTTATGGGACTCCCTACACACAGCCCTCTTTCTTCCTCTTTTCAGGTGATGCATTTCCACGTTTATGAGGATGTCTATTGTCTTTGTCCATGGAGTTTTCTTGGCAGGGATACTGGAGTGGCTTGCCGGTTCCTGCTCCAGGTGGATCATGTTTGGTCAAAACTCTCCACTATGACCTGTCCATCTTGGGTGGCCCTGCACGGCATAGCTCATAGCTTCTCTGAGTTATTCAAGTTATCACTGCAGATGGTGACAGCAGTCACGAAATTAAAAGACACCTGCTCCTTGGGAGAAAGGCGATGGCAAACCTAGACAACATCTTAAAAAGCAGAGACATCACCTTACCAACAAAGATCCGTATAGTTAAAGCCATGGTTTTCCCAGTAGTGATGTATGGAAGTGAGAGCTGGATCATAAAGAAGGCTGATCGCCAAAGAATTTATGCTTTTGAATTATGATGCTGGAGGAGACTCTTGAGAGTCCCATGGACTGCAAGAAGATCAAACCTCTCCATTCTGAAGGAAATCAGCCCTGAGTGCTCACTGGAAGGACAGATCGTGAAGCTGAGGCTCCAATACTTTGGCCACCTCATGAGAAGAGAAGACTCCCTGGAAAAGACCCTGATGTTGGGAAAGATTGAGGGCACAAGAAGAAGGGGACGACAGAGGATGAGATGGTTGGACAGTGTTCTCGAAGCGACAAACATGAGTCTGACCAAACTGCGGGAGGCAGTGGAAGACAGGAGTGCCTGTCGTGCTATGGTCCATGGGGTCACGAAGAGTCGGACACGACTAAACGACTAAACAACAACAAGAAGAGGATGTCTAAGAGGGCACCCAGTATATAAGGGGCAGGTCGCAGCTCAGTGGTAGGGCTTTCCCTCCTCTTCCTGCATACTATCTCAGGCTCCATCCCAAGAAAACCTCCTAAAAAAATATCCTTACATCTCTACCATCATAGAACTCAAGATGGGGCACATGTGGTTCCTAGGCTTGGCTCAGCTCTGGATGTGAGGCATTGACCAGACCCAGGCATTGACCAGACCCAGATCTGCATAGCATTATAATCCTTCAGATACTACTGGTCTAAAAGGACCAATGGTCATATGCCTGTGTTGGCATGTGCTGTTTATGAAAAAGCCATGGACTTACATACAGTATAATAGACTGTAAAAAGGGACAGCATGTCACTACAGTGGTACCTTGGTTTACGAACTTAATCTGTTCCAGAAGTCCGTTCTTAAACCAAAGTGTTCTTAAACCAAGGTGCGCGTTCCCATAGCAGTGGGGGACTCAATTTGCAAAGGGAACACACTCAACAGGAAACGGAACCAAAACACCTACTTCCAGGTTTGCAGCATTCTTAATCCAAGTTGTTCCTAAACCAAGGTACCACTGTATATGGCTCAGGGATTTGCTTTCTGTGTTCATACATTTATCACACGTGTTTGTGATAGAGTACATGTTCAAAGGGGTTAGGGATTGTTTGCTCATGTGGCATTAAAAAGAAAGAGCATATTCACATTCCTCCCCTATTCTTTTCTTTTGGATGGCTGTTGAAAACATCTGCATTTTTATTTGAGATGCTGAATGTCAAAGGCACAAGAGCTTTCTTTGCTTAAGGCTTTTGGGGAAGCAGAAGAGATGGGCGAGAATAAACTAACTGATAGAATTAGTGTATTACAATTGGATTGTTTTATTGACTTGGTGGTTTATTTCTGTACCAAGTTTTAAGATTTCAGTAGTTGTGGAAAAGAAGCCCGTATAGAGAGTTAATAAAGAAACATATCGCCATCTTGTGGTTATTTGAAAGGTTGCAATGAGGTTGATATGGTGCAAAAATCCTTTTGTGTGCCTTTTTTCTAATGCAGATTTTCAGACAAAGGTCTATAGCTGAATTTCTTCTGGCATCCTTGTTTGTTTGTTTGTTTGTTTGTTTTTTGGAGCGGGGTATTTGGCAAACTGTATTTGTTTGTTTCCAGTAGGTATGTTTTGTTTTCACTTAATTTTAAGGGGCATGCTGTTTTCAAAGAATTCCACATGCAGGCTTTGGGCTTCAAATGTACAGCATGTAAACAGAAAGATATGGTGGTTCCATTTACACACACGCTTACAGGCAGGTGTGCTGAACATCTGAAACACAAAACGGTGTCATCGGGTGTGCTTAATAGAATTGTCTGACAATGTGGCTATTTTGCCTCTCTCCTTTGAAATTTGGCTGGCTCATAGGTTCCCTAAGCAGCATGGAAACAGCCTTCCTATGGCTTGATTCCCACACTAGTCAATCACCAGTTTATGGAGGACAACATGAGTGTTAGCAGGCTAGAAAGCTGGGGGGGAGGGTGTTGGCGTGCTCAGCCTAGACACCAGGGGGATCTTGGTGTGGGGAGCTGCCAGAAGGCATCACCCATTCCACTCATAGGAAACCAGCTGCCATATACTGAGTCAAACTATTCATCCATCTAGCTCAGCAGAGCCGGCCCACCAATGAGGTGGGAGGAAGTACCCACCTCAGGCAGCAGAAATGCAAGAGGCAGCACCTTGCCTGCCCCAATGCTTCTGCTACCGGAATGATTAATTTGTTTGCACCTTTTTGCCTTATTTACATCCTATTGTGTTTTTTTTATTATTATAGTGCTTGCAATATTTGTGAATTGTCAGTGCTGTTGTTATTACTAGAAGCTGCTTCGAGCTCAACATGGTTGTTGGAAAAGCGGAATATGAATATTAAATAAAAGTGGCTGGTGTCCTTCCCTTCAGATCAGGCTACTGTTGCTGCATTGTCTTTGTTAAGCTCATCATCATCATCATCATCATCATATAACAACAACAATCTTATTATTTATACCCCGCCCATCTGGCTGGATTTCCCCAGCCACTCTGGGCTGCTTACAGCATATATGAAACATAGTAAAATATCAAACATTAAAAACTTCCCGATACAGGGCTGCCTTCAGGTGTCTTCTAAAAGTTATGTAGCAATTTATCTCCTTGACATCTGAAGGGAGGAAGTTTTACAAGGGTTTTTGCTCTGCTACCCAGAAGGCCTTATCTGAGGAAATGACCAAAACTCATTTGTATAGCACGTGTAATGCCAGTTTCAGGTCCTTGGATCAATCCCCGGGTTTGAATTAAAAGGAACTCAGCAAGCAATGCTAGAGAACTTTTGCCAAAGTCCTTGGAGTGCTGCTGCCACTCAGAGTAGATGATATGGGCTAGATGATGGGTAACCAACACTTCCCAAAGTCACTCATGCACTTGGAGAGGCTTTCCCTAGAAACCACAGGGTCACATCCTCCCTGTCATTTACATTCTTGAACTATGGCACTCACCCCCACAGGAGGCAGGGATGGCTACCAGCTGGGAGGGCCAGTTGCTCTACCCCTTGGCCTTGGAAGCCTGATAAGAAGCTGCTGAAGTCGAGAGGATGTGAGGAACATCATGGCAGGAATATTTCCAAGACTAAGGTGAAACTGTGAAGCTCCCTTGTTCTTTTTCGCTATTGGGTGCAAGATTAAGAAATCTTGTTATGTTTATAGCATTGGAATGGGGGGGGTTGGTATGTTATATTCACTGTTGCTTTGCTGTGTTATTATGAAATTGTCTTAAAGGTAAAGGGTAAAGGAACCCCTGACCATTAGGTCCAGTCGTGACCAACTCTGGGGTTGCGGCGCTCATCTCGCTCTATGGGCCGAGGGAGCCGGCGTTTGTCCGCAGGCAGCTTCTGGGTTATGTGGCCAGCATGACTAAGCCGCTTCTGGCGAAACCAGAGCAGCACACAGAAACGCCGTTTACCTTCCCACCGGAGCGGTACCTATTTATCTACTTGCACTTTGACGTGCTTTCGAACTGCTAGGTTGGCAGTCTTAGTCATGTCTGTTTGAAATGCATGCCTCTTTCTTTGTTGCAAGCTGTCTTGAGCATGTTTCTTTTGTGTGTGAGAAAGCAGCATACAATTGAAATGAATGAATGAATGGACAAATTCATGGAGGAGAAGGCTAGTAGCCATGATGACTATGCTCTGCCTTCACGGGCAGAGGCAGTAATGCTTCTCAATACCAGTTGCTGAAAAATACCACTGGGGAGTGTGATCTTCTGCTCAGGTCCCACTTGAGGGTTTCATGGTGGCCACTGCGACTGCAGAATTCTCCACTAGATGGACCATCGGCCTGATCCAGTAGGCTCTTCTTATGTTCCCTGTTGATAGTTAGGAATGATAGAAGCCTACTGAAGCTAACAGAAGGGTTTTTCTTCCTAACCTAATTGTTGTGTGGCTGCAATTGGAAAGTATTGCTCCTTCCCTCCCCAGCTGTCAGGATGCTGTCAGACGCTCCTAGATGGTTGCCCAGGAAAGTATAAAGACAAGGAAAGGTTGCTTACTGTCCTTTTTTATTCAATATTTACAGAGAGAGGCTATAGAACCCAGTCTCTTGGATAATGGCGTTGTCCTGAGTGAATCTCACCACCCCCGTCTCTCCCACTTCCTCATTCGTCACTTCTACAGGTGCTGCTAAGTGCCCTCTGTCTTTGAGCTCTTTGCTCTCCTACTTTCAAGGCTCACCGGGTTCTAGAATGTCTTTCCAACGACATTGTGTCCATCAGCTGTTTCTCCGCTTCCACTTCCTCCTACTCCTCTCCCATTATTTCCCAACTTTCCCCCTCATTTGCCTCTGAGCTGTGACCTCCCGCAAAGCCCTGTTGTAAATCTATACTGTCTTCTTCTTCCTCCTCCCTGGAAGGGTCAAGCTGGGGAGGCAGTCCCCACCATTCCTCCTCTGCCCAGTCCCTAACACCAGCTGTGACTCGTGGTATGTTATCCCCCACCCTCCCACTTGCCACAAGCTTATCTTTTTTCCAAGCCCATTTTATTGATATTTACAGTTGAGGAGGGAAGATAACCCAGCAAAAAGCAGCAGGGGGCAGGGGGAGAGTCTTGAAATACAGTCATACCTTGGGTTACAGACGCTTCATGTTGTGTTTTTTCGAGTTACGGACCCACCAAAACCCAGAAGTACTGGAACAGGTTACTTCCGGGTTTCAGGGGTTGTGCATTCGCAGAAGCGCTAAATCACACTTTGTGCATGCACAGAAGCACTGAATCGCAACCCGCGCTTGCGCAGACGCTCCGCTGCGGGTTGCAAACACTGCGGGTTGCGAACGTGCATCCCGCATGGATCACGTTCGCAACCCGAGCGTGCACTGTAAAGCTAAAACTCTTTTTCCAAGCTTAATTGCTGGCAGGGAGGTTGTGGGCCATGTGTGGTGCACCCATGGCACTCCTGTGCAAACAGACCCAGAAAGGTTGGCAACCGTTGGCTTAGGTGGACCAAATGGACTTATATTGAGACAATATCCTTCCCTTTCTGTCCTATTTGCCCTTGTTCTGGCCCAAGCCTTAATACAGGGAAATTGCACAGAGGGAGTGAGGTGGTGGACAACATAAGGATATTAGAAGAAGAAGAAGAGTTTGGACTTGATATCCCGCCTTTCACTCCCCTTCAGGAGTCTCAAAGCCACATCAGTTTCAGCCTGATTCTCTCTAATGCTGCTGAATCATGAGAAAGGCACACACACACCCCGCCTCTGGGGATATGACTCACATTAATTTACATTAACACCATCTAGTAATTCTGCTTGGAATTGTGGCTTCACATGTCATTTATTTCCACAATTTGCATCCTGCTGAACACTATAACATCTAAGCTGTGTACAATAGAATTGCAAGAAAAAGAAAAAAGAAAAACAACAGGAATAAAGTGGATGGGGGTCAGTTCAAATCAATCAGAAAACTGACTTAAAATGCCTACTGGAATTTTTTAATGTCTTCACCAAGCACTGGAAGTTCAACAGGGAAGAAGGCCTGTCTGATCTCAGAAATAGACCCACAGTGCTGAATGTGTGGCTCCATGTGACTATGACCCATGCAAGGCATGGACAGTGACTCCCCTGAACATCTCAGGAATATAAAGTATCAGCTTGTCATTCAGGTATCGTAGTCCAAAGCTGTATTACAAATTAACACAAAAATCTTGAACCTAGCCTGGTAGCATGTTGTCAGGGCTTGAGTCAGGTGTAGGTCAGCAACAAGAAAAAACAATAAATCACCCAAGGCTAGTGAAGTTAAATCTTTATTCAAGAAAATAAACCTAGTGGTCTCAGCAACTCTTCCTGTTGTGCTCAGGTCCTGTTTGCAGGCTTCCCATAGGCATCTGGTTGGCCACTGTGAAAACAGGATGCAGGACTTTGCCATTGGCCTGACCCAGCAGGCTCTTCTCATGAACTAAAATTGGGGCTCCCAGACAATATGGTTGGAGAACCACCAGTGGTCATGACTTAGAATCATAGAATTGTAGAGCTAGAAGTGTCATCTTGTCCAATCCCCTGCAGTGTAGGAATCCTGTCCACAGCTGTCCCTGGGTGGGCTCAAACCACCAACCTTCTGGTCAACAACCAGACACACTGATCTGTTGTGCCACTGGAGGGTCAAGTTTCATTCACTTGTAACATGGTGTGTCTGTGAAAAATACAATTAAAAATCATCTAGCACAACCGCAGGCAGAAAAGTTATTAAGTGGTCTGCCAAGACCTTCAGCAATGTTCAAGTCATCTGCAGGGAGGAAAGTTTGGGAACAACTTTCCTAAAGTTATGGGTCTTGTTTTGGCTGCATCATCTTCCTGGAAGCCATTGCCCTGCAATGGAGTTTCTGATTTTGCAAGATGTCCCCTTTGATCTCTTACTGCATTTCTGGATTAGAACACAAGGACGCGGGTTAAGGAGCAACAGGATCAGGTGAACAGGTCCTTATCGAGACCAGTCTGCAAATCAAGGCTGATCTGCCTCCACTAAACTCCTTGGAGAAATTAGCAGTGCATTTAATGAGCAGCCTCCCTCAGGCGCAGTTGCCCAAGCTGGCACAGGAGCTGCAACATGCCGGCAGGGATGAATCAAGCCCATAATGTATTTTCAAGCATCCTGTAATCTTACTTTGTGTTGCTGTGAAGTGGAACAGGCTTGTTTTCCACAGGAAATGATGCGAAACAGTCTGAGAACAAGGAGCAAGATCATGATGCTCACTTATCTGAAGCAACAAAGCACAACCAATAGATTCCGGCTTCCGCGCAAGGTACTCGGCCTATTAATGACCTGTACAAAAAAGCTCACTTAGCGCATTGCCGCCACAGCTCCCTCGCCATCCGACAGAACTGCCTATTCAAGGGCAGTCAGTGGGAAAAAATGTTGGCTGTCTTTGAGAAAGTGGTGAAAGATAAGGAGCTGGAGAGTTTGACGGAGCAGTCAAGGTTACAGTTTAGCATGAAATAAACATGTGTTTGATGGCTTTAACGCATCACTTCCCGGTGCATAGCCGGTGCAAAGTGTTTATAATTCATTGGGCTGCATGAAAACCTCAGGTCACTGGCACCTAGGGCTCCTCCACGTGATAGGTTTTTTGAGTGTCTATCCTGATTTGCTTGCACAAAGCTTACGCAGAAGTTAGACCTAGACCACATTTACATTATTCCTTTAAAGCACTATGACACTACTTTAAGCAGTCATGGCTTCCTCCAAAAAATGTGGGAATTGTAGTTTGTTAAGGGTGCTGAGAGTTGTTACATTCCCCTCACAGGGTTACAATCCCCATAGTGGCTTAACAATTGATCCCTTTCCCCAGGGAACTCTGGGAAGTGTAGCCCTGGGAGAAGAATAGGGGTCCCCTAACAACTCTCAGCACCCTTAAAAAACTGCAGCTCCCAAAATTCTTTGCAGGAAGCTAGTACTGGTATCATGGTGCTTTAAATGTATGTTGTGAATGTGGCCGAAGTCTGCTCTTTATTGAGTATTCATCCTGATTTGCTTGTGAGGTGTTTATACATCCTCCCATTAAATAATTCATTGCATTCTGTCACTTTCTTAACTGCAAAACGTCTGTGGTTGGTTTTTGAAAGTGGATTCGTTGCACTAGGACAACAGAGCATTTGGACCTACTTTAATTGTGAAGCCTACATTTCTAGCATACACTCGAATCCCTCCTTCATAATAGTGACGAGCTTTTATATAAAACGTTTAACTCATATATTTTCAACTTTTTTTCTTTTCTACACAGTTAAGTGGGGGCAGGGCATGAAAGCTATTCATTACTGGCTAGGAATTTATTAGGTTCATAGGTTAATAATAATAACAAAGACTACAGCATTTAGTCCTTCAAGATGGTGCAGTTTCTCTCAATTTCTCATTTTTCCATTTTTCAGTTCAGTTCACCCTATTTTCATATCAATTAGCTATTTTGCTTTATTTTTTAAAAAAGCTCCATGCAAAAATTCATATACATTTGTGAACATATTTATCACAATATACCAATAAATGTGATCTTTGGGTAAAGGGTGTTATATAAATAAATAAGGCCATTTTGTATTATTTTTTCTAAATATTTTATTTATTACAAGCAATGTTCCCTGATGCAAAGTTGTTTTGAACAGCACTTTCCCTAATATATTCTTTTTGTGCTCCTGTTTTGTTTGAAGAATTGTTTGTCAAAGAGTGAGCCAGCAGTAAATCATGTCGTTGCAAGTTGGAGTTAACTCTTTATTAGCAAAAGCACAATCTCCACAGACTTGACTGAGTATCAGTTACGGAGACCAAAAGTCCATGCCTCCCCACAGCCGTCTACATCCCCTCCACATATTTTCCAGCCAATTGGAGACGCCCCAGCATGCAGCAAACCAGGGATTCATGCTTCTCCTGCTTCTGGGAGGGGAGGGGAGTTTGTTGCAGCAGGAGGGAGACGCACCCATAACTCTTCACCAGCCTGAATCCTCTCTGCTTCTTGGCCTCTTTCCTCTCTTGCTTCAGCTTCTGCCTCTGATTCTAGACTTCTCTCTACCTTAGACTCTCCCAGCTCACTAAGCCCTGTTACCTCTTCAGCTTCCAACACCTCCTCTTCCCAGTTTTCTTCCTCTTTTCCGTCTATCCACCACCACACCCTGGCTTTGAGCCTTCTTGCCTTGGTTGTTCCCCAGCTGGTTCCTCCCACCAGTCCAATCAGTCCATGCCAATGCATTACAATTTCCCACAGGTTGGCCACTGTGAGAATGGGATGCTATATTACCCACCCCCTTCTTGCCTATACACTATTTACTAAGAAGAACATATTGCTTGCATGTGTGTGCCAGGAGACTCCGGGTCAATTTTCATCCTAGACATTTTCTGTGGTCCTTCCATGTGTCCTGCTCTTGTGGTGTACTCTTATGGAAATTGCATTGGTTGGTTGGTTGGTTGGTTGGTTGGTTGGTTGGTTGGTTGGGGCTTGTGGGTAATTGGCCCTGCCTCATGGGGTTAGACCTACTATTGCAATAGGTAAATGAATAATGTCCACCACAGAATAAATGGACCTTCAAATCACTTCTAAGTTGTGCAGCAATAACCACTTGAGCAAAATCAAATTTTCATTTGCCTGTTTTTAAGATTACATGTTAAAGGGGGGATATGTGAAATATATAAAGTGATGCTTTTTGTTTAGCTCCCCCACCCCACCCCACTCCCACATTGTTATTAACTAACAGACTTACTCCTGAGTAAAAATGCAGGTGATTGGACTGTTAGATGGACTGCCATTGTTCTGAGTCTGCAAGAGCAGTTCAAATAGTCTTCTGACCATCAGGTTCCTTTTGCCCCACAAGTAAATGATGGGAAAATAAAATATTGTTTCTTTTGGTTTGTTGCTTATCTGAATCTCAAATGTAATGCAGGATGGTTTAATGAAGCCTCTTAGTGCTTCAAGGTACATGAAAGAAAGGTGACAATCTATCTTCTTTTGCACTGATGTTACTCATTCGTGCCAATTAGTTTTTTGCTGGATACATTTAATGGAGCTTTGCAAAGTGCATGGCAGGGAGTGTGTGAAGCTTCTCTCTCAAGGCACAGTTCAGAAAGCCATTATTTTGCTTAATAACATTTCACATAATGCCACGAACATCATTATTAGCAGAATGTGGCTCACTGATAGACCATAGGCATGCTTTATAATTTGAATCTCCTTATCTTGTAAAATCTGTTCTTTCTATTTTCATAAACGAAGATTGTTTGGAGGAAAAAGGATTAACACCTCTATTGTGATGATTGAGACAATAGAATACTCATGAATGTTGCCCATTGTGTCAGATGACTCACACATCTGTCGGGTGTGCCACATGAGCCCCCAGAAACCTCCAGCATATGCTGGGTCCTAGGAAGAATTACCAGTACTTTGTCTTCATGATGTCAATCACTTTGACAGATGGCCTTGAGGTGTTAATGAGCACACTTCACAAATATTTGTGTTCTGCCAAAATCTCTGTCTCATATCGTAGGTACAGAGACTTAAGTGTGGCATTTGGAAAGAACACAGTACTCCACAAGGACAGCTCCTCTTCTGATTCATACAAGCTCAAAGGTTTTTTATTTTTATTTTTTAAGATTGTCAGTTCTCCTAAAACCTTTTGCAGTATCATTTTTGCGCAAACACATTCCCATGATTGACATAAAAATGACTTTCTGATTCTCTTTGTTTTTGGTACATAGATTTGTTTTTATTTATTCTTTAACACATTTTACTGAGTGCAATTAGTATAAACAATGGAATAAGCCTTTAGACATGCATTTGTAGCCAGCAACTTCTCCAATGAACTCAAGGCAATAGTGTACATTTTCCCCTCTCCATTTTCCCTTCACAACAATCCTGTGAGGCAGAGAAAAAATGACTAGTCCATGATCCCCTAATGAGCTCCATTGCTGAATAAGAATTTGAATCCCATTCTTCAGTGGTGTGCAGTCAGTGGACTAGGGGGATTAGCCTAGTCCCCTAAATGTTCCCCTGGTGCAATCCATCCCAAAACCCGGGAAACTTCTGTGCAACTTAGGGAGGGTGGCACAATGTTCCAACAGGTCCAAGAGCCCCCCTGCCACCTTCCCAGTGTGAATGTAGTGGTTAAGAGCGGTAGTCTCATAATCTGGTGAACCGGGTTTGCGTCTCCGCTCCTCCACATGCAGCTGCTGGGTGACCTTGGGCCAGTCACACTTCTCTGAAGTCTCTCAGCCCCACTCACCTCACAGAGTGTTTGTTGTGGGGGAGGAAGGGAAAGGAGATTGTTAGCCGCTTTGGGACTCCTCCGGGTAGTGATAAAGTGGGATATCAAATCCAAACTACTACTACTACTACTACTACTACTATTCTTCTTCTTCTTCTTCTTCTTCTTCTTCTTCTTCTTCTTCTTCTTCTTCTTCTTCTTCTTCTTCTTCTTCTTCCCAAAGACCACCCAGCTTTGGGAAGGAGGCAAGAGGGCTCCAGCATCTTGTCAGAGCCATGCCACCTTCTTCGCAAAGCCTGGGAAGCTTCTGCCAGGCTTAGGGAGGTAGGCAAGATGCTTGCTTGTGTGACACCCCCCCATCACCCTCACAAGCTGGTGCCTCTGCCCCGTTCCCAGTGCTTTTTCCGAGGGGTACTCAAGGGAAGGCAGTACCAGCACTTCTCTTTTTTTGGTTAAAAAGTGTGGCACTTACTGTAACTACTTCATGGTGAGTACTGGCAGCTATTTGTCGGGGGGCGACACACTGCCTGTTCCCTACAAAAAAATTCACCCACATCACTGTCATTCTTCCTGGTTGGTCTGAAAGCAGCACTCTAAACCTCTGTTTCTCACCAGCGAGCCTTGGGTCACATTCAGGGGGGCCTCAGTAGCACAGCCTGCCCAGTTCCCTAGACATGCTATAGCTTTTTGGCGGGACCAATGTCAGCACAAACTACTCCTTGCATGTCAAGTGAAAGTGGTCAGGAGACAGAGAGGTTCAGGGAGCTGAGAGGACAGAAAGAAGGTCTCCCTCCTCTGAGATAAAAGGTGAATGTAAAAGAGGGATGAAAGAAACTGACAATTGGAGGGGGGGATATGGTACAAGTTGCATGTGGATGCAGTGGCGTAGCGTGGGAGGTGCAGGGGGGGCCGGCCGCACCGGGCGCAACATCTGGGGGTTAGGGTTAGGGGGCGCAAATCCACGGGTTAGGGGGCACAAATTACTTGCCTTGCCCTGGGTGCTGACAACCCACGCTACGCCACTGTGTGGATGGAAGGAGAATGGGTGTCAGGCATGGAGGATCCTCTCTTCCCCCAGTAGCATCAAAGGCAAGAAGAACCAGCAAGTTTATATTTATGAGTTTTATTCAGTCATCTGGGTGCAAGACAAAGAATCCATGTCTCCATGCAAAGATGTTGCCTATTCTGAGCCCCTCCTCTTTCATCTCCAACAACATCATGAGTACCTACAGAAAGTCCCAGGAGTCACACTCCTCTGCAGTCTTTGTTCTTAAATGTGAGGGATCAACAAGCCCTTGGGTAAGGAGGTTCTCCCAGGTTCTCCAGAGAGGTCTCTGCTGGCTGCTCTCTCACTCACTCCTCCTCCTCCACCACCACTATCTTGTAACTTGGCAACTCTTCATTCAGTTGTAATTTAGCCCTGTCTCCTTCTCCTCTTGAAACTGCTGGAGACAACAGGAGGCGAACCTTCCCACTCCCTCTCCTCTTCCAAGAGGAGCAGAGCAGACCGAGGGGACACTTCTCAGCCTTCCTGCTCAGTCCAGTCCCTGACAATGGGACACAAAATTACTGGAGATGAGAAAAGGCTTCTAGATCAGGTGAATGGCCTATCTAGTTCAGAATCTTGTTCTCACTGTGTCCAGCTAGATGCCTTTGAGAAACCCACAGACAGGACGCAGACACAAGAGCACTCCCTCACCCTCCCCCCCCCACCGTAGTTTCCAGCAACTGCCTCTGACCGTGGAGGCAGAACATATGTATCCACCATGGCTTGCAACCATTGATAGCCTCGTCCTCCATCAGTTTCCCCATTCTCTTTGAAAGCCATCCCAGTTGGTGGCCATCACTGCCTCCTTGTTAGATATCACCACGTAAGCCTCTTAAGCAATGACTTGTATCTTTTTGTTTTTGTTTCCCATCATGTTTCTGTAGTGTTCATTACTTAAGAATGTTTGTTGTTCTTTTAAAAAGTGGTTATTGAGAGAGAGGATGCCTTCATTGCCCAGTTATAGGCTCAATGCAAGGAGCTCTCATAAAAATAGGAGAGTTGGAACCTGTCCTTCCTCATCCCCTAAGGCGGACTTGTTGTCAGCCTCAGACTTAACTTAGAGTGTGTATACGCACATAATTTGAATGGTGAGACAGCGGTGAAAATGTAGTTAGAACATTCTCATCAGACAATTATCTTTCCAGGATCCAGCTCAGTAGAAAACAGTTTTGTCAGCAGAAGCTAGCTGTGCACAGCTCTAATTGGCTCACAGCAGTGATGTTATGAAACTATCTCTTCCCCTCTCCCTGCCAGGCCCAGAGCAGTAAACTATACCGGGGTTTTTTCATAGCAAAATAAGGACATGAGCATACATTTTGGGAGGGGGGAAGCCACATCAAGTACAGTTTTTGTGCCTGCAATTCTATGCCCACTTATCTGGGAGCCACATCCCTCTGTAAGATATCTAGATGCTCCCAGACTCAAGGCAGGCCCTGACAATCGCCTTGTTT